>NC_090443.1:293033514-293344505 GCF_031143425.1 Pleurodeles waltl | reverse complement strand
GGGATTCTGACACACCATACAGAAATCCTGTTCGGAACAGGATGGCGGTATGGGGTGTTGTGGGGCCCCCGTAAGAGGGCCCCACTTTGTATTTCAGTGTCTGCTTTGCAGACACTGAAATACGCGACGGGTGCCACTGCACCCGTCGCACACACCCACCCCGCCGGCTCCATTCGGAGCCGGCTTCCTCGTGGGGAGGGGTTTCCCGCTGGGCTGGCGAGCGGCCTTCTGGCGGTCGCCCGCCAGCCCAGCGGGAAAGCCAGAATGGCCTCCGCGGTCTTTTGACCGCGGAGCGGCCATATGGCGGCTCCCTCCAGGCGGGCGGCTCCCGCCGCCCACGGGGGTCAGAATGACCCCCTTTGTCTGTTGTTGATAATGGCATGCATACCCTTTCTGACCGTGTTTACATGATTGACAGCATTGTTTCCTCTGCCATTGACATTATTAAATCGGACATGTCTTCTTTATATCATGGGCAGAGTCAGACGCGGTCCATCATGCAGCTGGGTTGGACTCTTCAGACCTTGAAGGCGGGTCGCGTTCCATGGCAGCACGTTCGTGCCAGAGAGATCTTTATCTCTTTTAATTTGACTCGTCAACAACAACTGATGGCTAAAAAGGAAGCGACATATGTTATGTTAAATATTGAGAAATTAGAGAAACTGCCTTTCACGGTAGCTGAGATTCCGTCAGCTGAATGGTTGATTCATGGGGTTATTAATTTGCCTATCTCTACTTTGCAATTTACTTCGTGTTTGAAGCACATTCCGGTGGTTAGATATGAACTATTGGGAGACAGTTACATACACGAGGTGTGGGACTTTCCCTTTCAGTACAGATGTGTTAATGGTTTGAAGGAGGTTTTTCTTAGCGGCAGCGAATGCGAAGCTTCTGTCAGCCATTCAATGGTTTGTAAACAGCTGTCCTTGCACGGGGCGTGTAACGCTTCGATTGCTAACTTAGCTTGTTATCTGAAGGGAGTTCCAGTCCCGGTTATTAAAAACACTTTCCAGGTGCTTTCTAACGGCAGTTACATTGTTCTTAACAGCGAACGCTGCTGTGGCATGCGTGCCGGAATAGTTTACATCATTGTTGTCAACAAGGCCGTTACGTGCTGCGGGAATGTGTTGTTTCCCCCCACTCAATTTAGGGAGGTAGCGGACATCTGGCCTCATATTGCTACTTCCAAGGTTGATTTCGACAAGTTGAGTCGGCTAAAAGCTTTATTGTTTCAAAAGCATGTGGCCCTTACATCTGCTAGCGAGACCTACGCACTTCAAGTGGCAAGGTCATCGGCGGAGATACAGTCCCTTTTGAATACTAACTTTCCGAATCACTTCGGTGAACTTGTGGGACGTATATTTAATTCATCCAGCACTGCTGGTATTGCACATTTTTTCAAAGTCGTTGGTGTTGGTTTTGCTCATACCTTCTCTTCCATATTCGGTTTGATACCTTCGGCTATACATTCTATTTTCGGAAGCATTTTTGGGGGTTTCCCGATTACTTCTGGCTTTATTGGCTGGAGTTTTGCTATTGTTGCTATTTTTTCGCAATGGCTGTCCCGTCACAACGAGATCCTGTATTGCTGCTCCCGTCAGCGCAGCTGTGTCGTGAACGCATGATGCAGCATTTTGGAGCGACACTCCTGGGACATTTGGAGTGCGACTCGTCTCTGTCATTCAGACCGGTTTTGGATTGTGTGCAACCCGTGTTTCGATGCCTTTGGTGCTCGTTTGAACATGCACTGGCTCTCTGTCTCTCATTGCAGCGCCCTCCAATGGTCGATACTGATCTGTTGATGTTCCCGATTAGGGCTCATTCCCAGACTTGTGCACTACGGATGAGCTTGCTTCGTGAGGCAGTTTATGAGATTCCCTTCCTGGAGGAAGATGGTATTGTCTCTTTCATAGGCCCTGCACGGGGTGCCGCCCTGAATGGTTTTGGGGCTTTGGATCACACCTGCTCCATGGTACTTTGTGGCGTGGATCTTCCGATATTGACAAATATCGAAGTGGAGGAACTCCTGCGTTCTATTGCTTCTATCTGACAATTGGATTTTTACGAAATTGACACTATATTGATTTGGCTTTATGATCACATGTTACCTAGATTTATGACTTTGTTGTCTTCTCACCTTGTCGAAATAATTGTTTTAGGTATTGTTTATATTTGGGGCATCCTTTTATATTATTGGAACCACTTGCTACCGACAAGGGGAGGGTGTAGTGTGGTTAGTTTTACGTATTCATTGCGCTTTAGCTTCAGGCTTTAGGCCTTTGTGCACTTTGCCCTGAATATATTTTATTCATTTGCTGACAGCTTAGAGCCTCTGTGCACTTTGCTCTACATGCTTTTTATTAGGCTTCGTACTGTTATTTTTCAAATAGCCAGTTCTACGGTGTTGTTTTTTTATTCATATTACACTGTTTTGCCTACTTCAGCACTGGAGTTCTCCATAACATATTTACTCTGTGCTTCAGTCAAGGATACAGTCTGGTACATTGCCGATAGACGTGGTAAGAGTTTAGACTTGGCATTCCTGCGTAGGGACATTTGTGATCACGATGACATGTTAGTTATAAAATCACTTCCTTGTCCCAATACACGCAAGAGGGAGATTCCGACCAGGGAACCACAACTAGACGCTGACTGCCTTGTTGCAGATGCTGAACCAAGATCACAGGTCTTGCTCAGGTATGAGGGCTGATGTCTCCACAGTGATTCTAATAGGCAAGCTAGAAGCTTAACATGCTGTGCTCTAAATAGAACAAGCAGAGGGAGAGTGGAAACTGTTAGATAATATGATAGCTTTGTTCTTATGTTTTACTCTCTTGGTGACTATTTCAATCCTACTGTGTTGTATCGTTCTGGTTATTGCGGCTCACGCCTTAATATCTAAAATACAGTTGTTTTATTAAAAACATTATATAAAACTTATACTGTCTTTGTCATTTGTATATGAGATCATATTGGAAATAAGAGAGTTGGTTTGGATCTGAGTAACCACGACTTCCCTGAGAAGTTCCAAAGATGTAATGCGCTCGGCTGCCAAATCATTTCTTCCACATGGGAGAAATGAGGCACTGCTAGTTAGCCGGAGCAAAAACCGGATTTAGGGTGACAGAGTTCTTTACACGTGGGTCAGACTCAGTCCCCCACACCGTTATAGATCCTGCTACCTAGAAATCCAGTAGTCTCATTTAGAATAATGAGAGCCCACGCGACACTGGATGGAACTCTAGACAACAAGAATGGCATGAAGTTATGATCAATAGTGTGGGTGTTTACATTGTGATCATGATGAAGAACAAAAGGGAAATGACAGACAAGAAAGAGAGTGACACTAAAGAGCATTAAAGGGAAAGGGGCGCAGAGACAGATGGTGACGATAAAGAAGAAGGGCTGTTACATGACTTATTAAATTCAAGACCACCCCCATGCCAGATTGTGCCCCCTCCTGCAGAACAAACACCACAAAAGATGGGAACCGGAGGATAAGGTGCCAGTGCAACTGAGGGTTCAAGTGTATTTACTGCCTGAGTGCACCCCAAGAAGGAACCTTCTTTTGTATCAGGTGCATCTACCAGTTCATCTGTCGCCTCTACAGCTATGGATGTTGCAGTCATAGATTCACAGCGTTCCCACGGAGAAAAAGGAACTTGAGGAGATTTTGAGAAGTGCAATTAACACAGAAAAACGAAATACCTGTGATGAAGCTTTGTTGAGATATTTGAACAAGGAAGCTGCTAGTCAAGTTCACAAGGCACAGGAGAAATTGGAGGATTTGTCTGAGTTTAAGATTGATCTGAACAAAAAGACAACCTTGCAGCTGAATTTCAGAATGGTAATGAGTGACAAAGAGATAAGGGAAATGAGAACTCCCAGCTTAGGAGTACATGTTAGAGAGTTAATAAATTGTACCAAACGTTGGATAAGACTGAAGAAATACAAGGATAAATTGAAAAAGAAAGAAGGGGCTAAGGGGAGAAAGAATAAGCCAATGAGTAAAGAAAACATTACGACGAGTGAAGCTGAAAAGTCAACAGGTGTAAATAAGTCTGGGACGATCTCTAAATACCCTTTGAGGGAGGTGCTTGGCAGAGTGTATGTGCATGTTCCTTGGAATCGTCTATTTTTTCATTTGCCAAAAAAATCCCAGAGTTGAGAAAGGAGCCAGGTGAGTGGTCTGAAGAGATAGAAAGGATTGTGATTGTGTCAAAGGTTACATTGATGAGGTTGTCATCCCTAGGGATTTGTAGAAGGAGTGCTGGAAACTTGTGAATTTGCCCACACAGAAATCCACTCGAACAGCCCAAAATGGTCCATCTCCTGATGTTGTGATCAAATATATAGAAGAAATTGACCACTTAAAATTAAAGGTCCTCCATAAAAAGGTGAATTGATCTGAAATTATGAGTGCAACCCAGGGGAAAAAGGAATCAATTCATGCTTATTGTGAGAGGCTAATGCAGATTTATAGGCAGAACAACGGGATAGAAGACCTGGCCTGAGAGGGACTTCATGGTTTAGTTTCAGCATTTGTTCTTGGGTTGTAGCCAGCGCTTAGTTCTCAGGTACAGCAGAATGTGATGTGTTGGCAGACAAAGTACGTAGATGAGACCATGAAGATTTTAAAACACTGTAATGATACTCTAGAGGCCAAGCAGAGAAAGATTAAGGAGAGTTACATGGTAGAACAGACAAAGTTGGCACAGAGAAGTGGACACATGAGTTCCATGTAATACGTAGGTTTGGGTTACATTTCGAATATGCACAAGGTTTTGCAGGGAATTGGTGTTCAAAGCGTTGTTTAATATGTGTCTACAGGCAATATTGTTCCTCATGGAGGTAGAGGTTTTATTGATCACTCGGATGCCAATGTGAGCAATAGCGTCATTAAAAGGAGCACCCCATGACATATGTGTAATAAGGTTGGGCATTGGAAGCAAGAGTGTGACTGAATCCTAACAGACTCCAGAGTGATGCTCAGGTGAATTCTCAGAACATGAATGCGATGACTCAGAGTGGGCCGATGCAGTCAGTAACCCCAGCTCGACTGACGTCTGTAAAGAATATGCAAAATCAGAGACCAAATCATGCAAAATTGTCACAAGCTGAAATAGTGCAGCAAAACATGCGAAATAAAGGATTTCGTTTTCAGCAGAGCCCCAGATTTCAGCAGAACCTTTTCATAATTTATGGCTGTGTTTCCCAGTTTTTCGCTGATATTGAATCTTATTGGACTTGGCCCTAATCAATCACAATGACGGTACCTGAGGAGGGAACAGGATTGCGTGCTTGGTGCAATCTTAGAGGTAAAACAGAGTGGCCCATATTAAGAAGATGAGGTGAATGCCTACTTAGTATAATTTTTTATTTATACCAGGGCTACCCACTCAGCAGTTTGTCTGATGGAGGTTCCAAATCTGTCACCTCTTGGTAAGAGAAATCCAAGTTGTAGGCATCTCTAATAAGCAGATTAAAAATCAAGTTTCAGCAAACGTCCCTGTAAAGATCTGTCATATTGAGGATACCATGAGTTCATAATGTGTAACACAAGTCCTGTTAATTTACTGGGACGGTGCCTTTTGTGCAAAATGAGCTGGACAATTTTCTGTACATCACATGAAGTAGCAATTCAGATCCATGATCCAGATGCTGACTTTGAAATAAAATCTCAAGAGTCAGAAAGGACAACTTACTGTCTGATTTAAAATGCACAGTGAAAGAGGAGGTTTGGGATTTTACGGGCAAAGACATCGGATAGATAAAAGGGCTAGAGCACTTAAAAATAAAGATCAAATCAGAGGCAGTCTATCCGGAGGTAGTCACAGGAATAAATCCCGTAATTGAGCAGAAAATAGACCAAAGTATTTTTAAAAAAGTACTGGGCAGTCTCTGTACCTTGCCTATCATGGGACTTTAAAAAGCGAATAAAAAAAATACAGGACCTGAGAAAGGATGAACAAATTGTGATCCCATGTTGTCTTGTGGCACCAAATCCTGCTGTAATCCTTTTCCAGATTCCATCAGCATGGATTAAAGAGATAGCTGGGATTCATATGATGGGAAACCAGTGTTGCCGGATTTACTATCATGTGACACTTCCATGGCCCTACTTATGTGGGAAGGTATGATTCCTACCTTTCAGAGGTATTGGTTCAACACCTTTTTCAGGTCCTTCACTGAAAGCTTGTGTCAACAATGCATTGCATGCATGCAGTTAAATGCAGGTAAGAAGACAGTTGTGACCATAAGTCACATAGAGAAGGCAGACGGCTCTTTCACTCGTATTCAGGTTAACTTTGTCAAAACGCCTTTTTGCCAGGGCCCGAGGTATATATTGGTTGTAGTTTGGCGCCGCTGGATCAAGGCATTCCTGACTGGAAGGAGTGACAGTCTCACTGTAGCTAAATTATTGTTTGGGGAATTGATCCCACATTTTAGCATGCCTGTTTCTTTTGAAACAGACTGTGATACACATTTTAAAAATAATGTCATAGAGTTGCTTTGCCTAGCTCTTAGGATCAGCTGAGAAATGTCACTGTAAGTTACAGATCAGAACCATCAGAAATGGTAGAAAAGGTCAATGGTACGTAGAAATCTACAATAGCTAAGGTATGTGCCTCCTCCTCAGTCAAATGACCCAATGCACTTCCATTTACCTTGGTGCATCTCAGTTGTATACTAAACAAAAAAAAGGACTCTTCCCCCCATTAAGGAGGAGAATCACAAATTGAATCACTGCAAGACACAGGTACCAGCAGGCCCAGTCTGATCAAGCCTAAGATCTACAAGGGCAAGATCAAGATGAAAATACTCAAGTGTCCAGCATCCAGGGAAGGAGACAAAGTTGAAACTCAGTCTTTGCATCTCCAGAGTTCCTGGTAAGTCCTGAATTGCTATGAGAAGTGAAAATGATTGGAGTGAAAACTATACTCAGCCTGTGATGAATAAAGTGGGGACACCAGCAGGGTTCCAAAACAGATCTGAAAACAGAAGTGGGCACCATGAATCAGAGACAGTCATACGCACCTTAAGTGAAATAGTGTTTCATAAAGAACATTAAAGAACAAATGGTGCAGCAAAAAGAATAATAATACTGAAAGGAGTGCAAAGAGCTGAGAAAGCTAAAGGAGAAATAGAGTAAGAAGAGCAAGGTGAAGATGATGATGAATAAACAAAAGTCAAAAAACTGATAGTGACTTACAAAACATATGCAGGTCCCAAATGGTCATACCTAGTCGATGTCCAAAGAGCTGAACAATTACATACAGAAGTCATTGATTTGGTAGATTGTAAATTCATTTTTGAAGAGGCTACGTGCACATGAACTAATTGAAAGTAGAGACAATCGTTCCTGAATAAACCTTGATGAAATATTGAGCTAAGATTCGTACTGAGATGTTGCAGATAAAATCTGTTTGTTTTGTACCCTAGTATCCAGTAGAGGATATCAGGCTCCCTTAGGCATTCATCTGAAAATGTAGGAATTCCTTTAAGATATCTAGTCCTGAACTAACCTGGAGTATATTCGTAAATAATCTTTATTTCTGCAGTCGCCATAAAAGCACAATAAAATTCGGAACCAATTAGATCATTACAAGAAAAATAATTCAAAGAATACATAGTAAATTAAAACAATCACTGTAAAATGTGTACATAAATTAGTAATACAAATACAGAATTTATTAAATAAATAATATGCATAAAACTAGTGGATACGATTAATCTCTAGCTTGATAATACAAAACGACCTCACACTAGTTGGATGAGTACCCACATTTTTCTTTAACCATTCAGCAAGATACTGAAGAAAAGTACAAATCAAGAAGATCCCTGTACCTCCAAGGAATCTGGAGAGATTAGTAGCAGACTCTCCTTTTGCCTGACCTTCCACATACAGAACAAATAATGGGAGAAAGCAAAGACCAGGCTCTGCTTTACATCAGTTTTTAAAATTCGGAGGGCTCTACATATTGCCTAACTCCCAAATACCAACAGACTGGTACTAGCCATTTTCTCCTTCCAGCCAGGTAAGATGGATAGAAGAACAAAACATGCTCTTCTGTTTCCCCAGTAAACCCACAAAGGGGGCAGGCTATCCTGGCTGGCTCAGGCACTCTAGCCCAATTGGTGGTAAATGTAGCAAGTGGTAATATGCTATACCAGAACTGTAGGTATAGTTTCCTCGCTAGTGAAGGCTCTCTCATTGAGAAAGTGCTCAAATTTAAACTCAACCTTTGTCAAAAGAAAAGATTCAGTCAAGATACCAGAGGAGGTTTGTACGTGCAAAAGGCTCGACTTGTACTGAGTGTATTTCCCCTGTAAAGTTGATTTATCGATTGTGGCGGTAAGCATTGGATCCTCCAGTAAGTCCAGTAAGTCTTTCTAAAGATTTCTCTTATATACTGAATCCAGGGTATCCTTCCTGCACCAGGAATTCCTAAAACTTCTTTCAGACCCTCTCAGTAGGAGCTAAGCTCAGTTGTGGCCCATATACGTTTCCAATATAAGATTGGTCTTATTCCCACCTCCTCTGTGGAGGAGAGGTGGGGAGGAGCGGTGTACTGGTTGGTAGTTCCATCATTTGAATTAGTAAACAGTTTTCCTCTATTACCAATTTGGCCACATCCTTATGACCCCAAAGCACTGCACCATAGAGGGCTTCTCCCAAAGCCTGCTGCTTATATATTTGGATCACTGGTGAAATTGGGTGGAAATGCGAGCTTTGTTGTACTGTACCCAACCCCCCAATGTGTTGTTCTAGTTTGAGCCTACGTTTTTCAGCGTGGCACCGCCAGTCAAGCTGTTCTGTCAATGTCAAACCCAGGCAATCAAATGTATGAACACAACCCAAAAGGGACCCTATGAGCTTTGCGTTAGATCTTGTGAGGTTGCAAGGATTTAGAACCATGTATTTGGTTTTTGCCACATTCATTTCTAAGCCCCTCTGGGTACAAAATTCTCAAAACAATTTTTAAAACTTTTGAAGCCCTACAGGCAATTTTGACAATAGAAGTGTATCATAGGCAAACATCAAGGCAGGAGCCTTAATGCTTTCCAGGCATGGGGGATCACCATCACAGAGGTTACAAAATGGGATCAAGCCATTGGCATAAAGCGTGAAGAGAGTTGGGGCAAGGGCATAACCCTACCTTACCCCTCTTTTTACAGGGAATGGGTCCGCCATCTCGCCCAATTATCCACAATGGACCTGGGAGTAATTATGGTCATGTAGCTTTATTATAGTGACAAGCCGGTCATTTGGAAATCCCTTATCTGCCATGACCTGCCAGAGTGTGGAACTCGGAGCCAGGTCGAATACAAAGCGTAGGTCAACAAATGCTACATATAGCATGCCGCACTCTCCAGGATTGACGTATTCCAAAATATTAATTGGAGTTGGAAGACCTGGTCCACCGTATTAGTGCACTCCTGAAATCCCAACTGTAAGGGTGTTAAAATATCTCTCTCAGCTGTCGATTCATGAAGATTCTACTCTGGAGCTTTTGAGAAGTATCAGTTAGGCTTATCGACTTGTAATTGCTGGGCTTCAGGGCAGAAACCTTCTTGTGAATTGGTATTATCTCTGTCCCAGCCCACGTTGAAGGAATTGATGCCCCTGACATGATGGAGTTAAATAGTAGTATGAAATAGGGACCCCATACATTGACTTCAGTCATGAACAAATCCCCTGGAATTTTGTCCAGCCATGTGGCTTTATTTGGAACCAGCTTACTAATTTAAGTTCTAACTTCTTGCAATGTAATAGATGTAAACCATTTGTTGATGTTCTCTTGCGCCCCCCCACCTACTTGTTCATATGGCAAGGAGGTGGACGGGGCAGAGCTATCTACTCCCTTCAGTGAATATACACAGGAGAAATGGGCGACCCAATCTGCAGCAGAGACGCTGTTTCGATCGGACGATTCCCCTCTTGGCCACCTGAGGACATTAGGTTCCAGAAGGCTGGTCACCTTTCCTAGCTGCGGCCAGCAGGCCTTCCCACCTCCCATCTCCCCTGTTGTGCTGTTTGATAGCAGACATTAAAGCAGACCTTGCTTCTTTACAGACATTGCTGAACCATGACTGTGGAGTTCTCCTCCCAAAAGCGCTTTTTGTTTCCATATAAAAGTACACCTTTAACCCTGCGAAAAGTTTATTATTGATGAGACTTAGGGCTTCATTACAACCTCGGCGGTCTTTTGCAAAGACCGCTGAGGCTGCGGGTGCCAGTATACCGCCAGTGCTGGCGGTATATCTGGCTCCCTATTTCAACTTTTCCGCTGGGCCAGCGGATGGTAACAGTGTTGCCGTCCGCTGGCCCAGCGGAAAAGTCACATCAACATTGCAGCCGGCTCGTAATAGTTCCGGCGGCAATGCTGATGTGCAGCGGGTGCAGTAGCACCCGTCGCGCATTTCACTGCCTGAAATTTGGGCAGTGAAATGCGCGATGGGGCTGTGCCTGGGGGCCCCTGCACTGCCCATGCCAAGTGCATAGGCAGTGCGGGGGCCCCCAGGTGCACCCTGAGTCCCCTTACCACCAGCCTGTCCATGGCAGTGTCTACCGCCATGGACAGGCTGGCGGTCAGGGTAGTCGAAATCCCCAGGGCAGCACTGCTTGCAGCGCTGCCCTGGCGGATTACGATCGCCGGGACCGCCATGGCGGTATACCGCCGGTCCAGGTGGTATGACCGTGGCGGAAGCAACATGTCATGATAAGGCTGGCAGTACCGCCAGCCTGTTGGCGGTACTACCGCCACAATAGCCCTGGCGGTCACCGGCTGCCAGGGTTATAATGAGGACCTAATTGTTCTCAGGTGGTCCGTCTGGTCTAGGGTTTCTCCCAATTTTAGAATCTCCTGCATATGGCATGCAACTAGATTATATACATCCCCGAGCTGCTCTTGGTCAAGAGCCATGGAGGACCACTTTACTCTTCGCATATTGCTAGTTGGTTGCAATCTGCAATCAAATAATTTACTGGTTCTGGCCTTTCTGCAACATGCAGGGAGATCAATGGACAAGACCAAAGCATTATGGTCATTGTCCTGTCTAGATAATACAGCCATATCAATCACGAACGTCCATGCTCTAACATCCACCATTATATAATCACTGATACTGGGGCCAGGGAAGCAGTTAAATGTGCGGCTCCCTTCCCTGTCTGAGACAGTTCTACCATTCCCAGCTCTCAAGCTCTGCCTCATAGATAGAGCATTGATTTGTATTGCTAAGGGGACCACTTCTTGATGGGGGGAATTGCCAACTTGGGAAGGCCCCAGGCACTGTCCTCATCCTTGGTAACTGCTTCTATATTATCGTCCAGAGGCTCAAATTGAAAATTGAAGTCCCCACCAACAAGTTTCAATGCTTCTGCCAGGGCAGATGCCATGTGCAAATTTAACAGCTCTATGACATGGTATTCTTTAATATTCCTCCCTGGCCTTAAGTAAGTGTTATAAATATATACTATTTGGAGCGGAAAATCCAAGGAAACACACAGTATACAACGGGAATCAATAAGTATTTCCTGTACCCTGCAGGTTATTATAGTGCTTAGCCAGGTTGTTAAACCCACTGAGGGCCTTAATGTGCCTTTAAATATAGCATCTTTGCTAAAGTTAACATACCCTCCCTGGTACACCAGCTTAGTGGACAATGTTTCTTGAAAGAGACAGATTGTATCCATGTCTATAAATGTAGCCCAATCTAGGGATTCACATTTTGAAGATAGCCCTGCTATATTACAAGATAACACTTTGGGTGGAGTGGTGGAGCAGATTGCTGCTTACTTGATAGAATTGTCAGTGCCATAAGGACTCCCCTGACCATCAGGAGGTGCTATTTGCATACAGCTTGCAGTTTATGTACTGATATCTGAAGCCCTTATCATGAATATGGGTTCCAGATGTGTCATGTCATGGTAGAGTGCATTTGTGTTCCGCTAACAGTTTGGTTTGACTTACTATGTGTCAACTGCAGATCGTCACCCAGTGCCTCCAGGGGTATGTTAGTCCCTCCAGTGCTTCATGACTCCACCCCCTTGTTGCCTAACTCAGCTGCAGAGTTCTGGATCTCTGCTATTTGAGAGCCCAGATTGCTGCACGCTGGGATCATAAATTCCTTTTTATGTCTTCCTGGACTCACCTGCTGTGTCCCTGAGGCTTGCTCTCCCCATTTGACAAGCCAAGTCTCCACCATTCCCTTCTCATGTTGCTACAGTGAGATCAGGTTTAGGGAAACCCCTATCCATTGTAAGTCAGTCGGCCCCTGCCAGAAATATCAAAGCGATTTGAGATAGGAACCCCTGAGTACTCATTCTACTAGTACAAGCGTTGGCCTCACTAGGGACAGCTGGGGACTATTCTTACGAGTATTGCTATCAGGATACAGGACAAAACATACCCAGGGTGCAATAGCTCTATTCGGGTTTAAGCGCGGGGCATATGAGGATGGCCAAACAACAAACTTTGCACAACATGTGGTGACCTAAAATTGATGACAATGCAATTCCCTTGACGATCCGCTGGTATAGGACCCAACCATTCCACCCTTCAGTTCAAAAGAATATTCTTAGCCAAAGAAAGGGGAAAGTTCTTGTGCCAGATCAACCAATGCAGACATTTATTGGTAAGCTCCTTTTGTCTCTCCCTCTCACCCATATACAGATGTGGAACATCTACTAGAATTACCACATATGGACAGGAAGCGGGAGGGGGATCTTTCACAGGATGTTTCTGAAAGAGATCCTGATCTTGTCCAGGTAAGAGGGTCCTGGATTGTTCCAGGTCACTGGATTTACAACTCTTTAAAGTTCCACCAACTTGTATACTATTATTGATGCTAATTGAACAGGAAACTTTTGTCTGGTTGGCATAGCTATCTGGGGCTTCTAGTCGGTGACTATTCAGAGTCATGCCATGTGTAGCACCGGCTCCTCCTATGACTGGTTTGGCAGGCTGGTTGGCGTTGATAAAGTGTCCACCCATAGATCCTCTGCAGGAAGACTGGGAAGCTTGACTGTGCGTTTGCCTCTGGTGCTAAAGTCCCTGCTCAATGGCTGACAGTAGAACTAGCATAGGGGAAAGTTCCATTGATACAATGGCTTTAATTTTGTCAATACATTATGCAAAAAGATCCACTGCCTAGCTAGGAATGGACGCAGGCCCAGCCAGACAAATGCTTGAATTCTTGGGGGCTAGTCAAGGTGAGTGCTGGGGGAATTTGCTTCATGAGCTGCTGCTTAGGCTGTTTGGCATCCATGGATATCTGCATGCTCTCTTTAGGTCATGCCCCTGAGGTACTGCAGACAGATGTGATATTCGATGGGAGTGTAAGTACTTGACCCCCAGCCAATTCATGGGGTTTGACTACTGTATAAGAGCAAAGAGTGCTAGAGGGAAAAGGTAAGATATCATCAGGTGAGGGAGAAGAACCCACTCCCAACTACAGTCTCCTCTCAATCAAAGCAATTTCAGTAGAAATAATTCCCTTGGCCCTCTGAAGCATCTTGTCTATGCTGGTATTTTTAGGGGTTGGAGAGGCGAGAGCAGGGCCTCCTAGGGCTTTTCTTTTGCCCATAGTTTCCTGTTCCCAGTGAAATGGCATTAATACCTGGCATGCAAGGAGTAAATAACGCAAAGCCACACAATAAGTAGGTTGGAGAGACAGTTGATAACATTCACCCCAAAAGGCATGCAGTCAGAGAGTGGCCCCAACCCAGCTTCGTCTGGCCGCTTACGGGCGCAGATGGGCCTGCTCTTGGCCGGTGTTCTGCATTTAGCCGCACCCCGTCCGAATCGGGTCGGCTGTGTTATGTGCGCATGCGCACAACTGTGCGCATGCGCACCGGCGATTTTGACAATTTCGCCGTCTGGAACTGCTCCCTTCAACGGGCAGTTCTGTAGCACATGCGCGCTTTGAATTTTTAACGAGGATGACGCACATGCGCATGCGCGTTTTGCATTTTAACGCTCGGCATTGCCAGGGGCACAACGGATTGCGGTCGGAGCAGCAGTACCGCGTTACAGACTCGTCGGAGCGGCGCTACCCCTTCTTTAAGGTCAGTACTCGTGCCGATTATATATTCTATATATATAATCTCGGCTTTCCTCTTTCAGTGACTTTCTTTTGTGTCACTGCCCTTCTACTAGTTACCTGTTCCCGAGCTGCGTCACGGCACCTCATTGGGCCGTTAGAAGCAGCTCGGGACGCCGCACGCATTTTGTGAGCACTAAATAAATGTCAGTTACCGCGATTAGCATTATGAAATGCGAGCCTCTGTTTAGGTGGGGCAAGGCGCGCAGGCATGAATGTTACTGTGAGTAGGGTGACCACCTGTTGGTTATTTCCACGGACTGCCTGTAATTTGGCCTTGCTGCCCGTTGTCCGCAATGAAAGGGTTAAGGGACGGTATTTGTCCATAATTTTAGCCTTTCACCAAAAGGACAACGGAGGCAGGGCCAAATTACAGGCAGATTAGTTTCCCCAACTGGACTGAAAGGCAGGGGGTCTCTTGTGCTCAGAGGCAGGGAGGGGCAGATAGATAAGACACTGCCTTCTTGCCAGGGGGTCTCCTTCCCTGAAGAAATGCAAACGTGGGCAACTGGTAAATCTGCAAACATAAAGGGGCTTGAAAACCCTCATTGACTTTAACCAAAGGAGTCACTTGAAGTTTTCTAATAGCAAAGATATTTTCTTTCAGAGAGATACTGTAATGGTGTTCCAAGGTGAGCTGTGGAGTGGGTGGTTTTATTAGACTGTTATAAATAATGTTAGTATTAGGTATAAACTATATATTAATCAAATCTGTATTTGAAAAACACTTTTTAAAAAATTTAACTGGAATGTATTTGCACATTTTGTAGCAGCCTATATTATGATGTAATTGTATTTATATAACGTTTACTACCCCCGACGAGGCATCAGTTGCATGTTTAAAACAAGGACTTACACATTCACAGTTCTTTCAGGGACATCCGACCTCATAGTACTAACAGGCATTGGCAAAGCCAATAGGTCTTGTCTACGCAAGAGTTATTGGCTTTGCCAATGTGTTTTGACCAGAGTGGCTGCTGTTTAGCATGGCTATAAGTTAGTGGCATAGTGGCGTGAAGTTCATTTAGAGTACAGTGCAGTGGGGTACTGTGCAGTTGTTTATAGTGCATTTGCGTAGAGTGCAGTGGCATGGGACAAATAGAGTGGAGTAGAGTGGTATACAATAGAGTGGCAGAGTGCAGTAGTGTAGAGTAGTGCAGTGGCATAGAGTGCAGAGTAGACTTGTGTGGCAGAGAGTGCAGTGGCGTAGTGTTGAGTGGTGCAGTGCAGAGTTGATTATAGTGCTGTAGAGTGCAGTTGCGTAGAGTGGATTGATGTAGAGTGGCATAGAGTGCAGTAGCGTAGAATGCAGTAGTACAGAGTAAATTGCTGTACAGTGGCGGAGAGTGCAATGTTGCAGAGTAGAAAGTAGTGGTGTACAGTGTAGTTTAGAGTGCAGTGGCATGTGGTAGAGTGGCATACAATAGAGTGGCAGAGAGTGCAGTAATGCAGAGTGGTGCAGTGTCATAGAGTGCAGAGTAGACTCGTTGCAGAGTGCAGTGGCGTAGAGTGGTGCAGAGTATAGTGCCTAGAGTGCAGTGGCATAGGGTGCAGTGATGCAGTGTAGTGGCATAGAGTGCAGTAGTAAAGAATAGTGTGGTGTAGACCTCTGACCTGCTTTAGGTCTAGAGCTCACCCCCCACGTCTGCAGCACCACCCTGCTGTCTCGTGCCCCTGACCCCCGCCCAGGCTGCTGCTAGCGTGTTCGAGGCCCTCCTCCACCCGCAGGCATCCTCCTGCGCCTCATCCCTGGTGTCTAGTGGGCTCTGTTTAAGCTTCACTGGACCCGTGTGCCGCTTTTCGCCGTCCTGTAAGTGTTTTTTCCTTTTGTTTCAGCGCCTTGCCTCCTTGCGCTTCTGCCCCCGATGTGCCCCTTCTGATTGCTGTACCCTGATTGTAATTTGTGCCAGAATTGTATTTTGTGACTGTTTTTGAACTTTTCCTTACTGTTTGTGCCTTGCTTTTTTCCCCTGTTTTTTTTGCCCCTTGGGCGCTCCCCCTTGCCGATCCACCCTTGCCGCTGCCTCCCTGCGGCCCGCCCCCCTCGCGCCCCCATTCGCCGCTCCCTCCCGCCCCCCAGCTGCTCCTCCCTCCCGCCTCCCTTCTTAATGGCTGGCGCAGCACGTCGCGAGTGAGCGACCTCTGACCTGCTTTAGGTCTAGAGCTCGCCCCCCACGTCCGCAGCACCACCCTGCTGTCTCGTGCCCCTGACCCTCGCCCACGCTGCTGCTAGCGTGTTCGAGGCCCTCCTCCACCCGCAGGCATCCTCCTACGCCTCATCCCTGGTGTCTAGTGGGCTCTGTTTAAGCTTCACTTGACCCGTGTGCCGCTTTTCGCCGTCCTGTAAGTGTTTTTTCCTTTTTTTCAGCGCCTTGCCTCCTTGTGCTTCTGCCCCCGTTGTGCCCCTTCTGATTGCTGTACCCCGATTGTAATTTGTTCCAGAATTGTATTTTGTGACTGTTTGAACTTTTCCTTACTGTTTGTGCCTTGCTTTTTTCCCTGGTTTTTTCGCCCCTTGGGCGCTCCCCCTTGCCAATCTACCCTTGCCGCTGCCTCCCTGCGGCCCGCCCCCATTCGCCGCTCCCTCCTGCCTCCCAGCTGCTCCTCCCTCCCCCCTCCCTTCTTAATGGCTGGCGCTGCGCGTCGCGAGTGAGCGACCTCTGACTTGCTTTAGGTCTAGAGCTCGCCCCCCACGTCCGCAGCACCACCCTGCTGTCTCGTGCCCCTGACCCCCGCCCACGCTGCTGCTAGCGTGTTCGAGGCCCTCCTCCACCCGCAGGCATCCTCCTGCGTCTCATCCCTGGTGTCTAGTGGGCTCTGTTTAAGCTTCGCTTGACCCGTGTGCCGCTTTTCGCCGTCCTGTAATTGTTTTTTTCTTTTTTCAGCGCCTTGCCTCCTTGCGCTTCTGCCCCCGTTGTGCCCCTTCTGATTGCTGTACCCCGATTGTAATTTGTGCCAGAATTGTATTTTGTGACTGTTTTTGAACTTATCCTTACTGTTTGTGCCTTGCTTTTTTCCCTGTTTTATCGCCCCTTGGGCGCTCCCCCTTGCCTATCTACCCTTGCCGCTGCCTCCCTGCCTCCCGCCCCCCAGCTGCTCCTCCCTCCCTCCCCCCTCCCTTCCTAATGGCTGGCGCTGTGTGTCCGCGCCTGGATTGCGCCCAGCGCCACCCCCCCCCCCTGGTCCTCACGCCCCCGCATTCCCAGCCTTCGCTACTCGGCCAGCGAACTCCTCGCCCTCAACCCTGGCCCATCCACAGCCTGCTTCCAGGCCACCCCGAAGCACACCAAAGGACCCTTCTCCTGCCGCACCGGCAAGTTCACCTGCAACAGAACAACGAAGCCTACAACAACCAACACCAACCACCTGAACTGCATCCTCCTCAACACACGCTCCGCACGAAAGCACGCCATCCAGCTCTGGGACCTGCTCGACACCACCGCCCCAGACGTAGCCTTCCTAACCGAAACCTGGTGGAACGACTCCTCGGCCCCAGACATCGCCATCGCCATCCCTGATGGTTACAAGAGCACCAGAAGAGACGCACCAACGGAATCGGTAGAGGGATAGCCATCGTCCACAAATCTACCCTCAAGATCCACACCCACATGGAAGACACCCTCAAGACAGCCAAATACCTTCATTTCCAGATCCACACGGACCCCAACACTACCCTCAGAGGAACCCTCATATACCGTCCTCCAGGACCAAGAGCCCCCTTCAGCGACACCATCTCCGACCTCGCAAGCACCCACGCCCTCACCTCAACAGACTACATCCTCCTGGGAGACCTCAATTTCCACCTGGAAAACAACAATGACGCCAACACCGCATCTCTGACCACCAACCTCTCCAACCTCGGACTCAGACAACTGGTCAACACACCCACCCACATCGCCGGTCACACCCTTGACCCACTCTTCTCTGCAAGCAACCACATCTCTTTCAGCCACACCTCCGAACTCCACTGGACCGAGCACCACTGCGTCCATTTCACCTTCAAGAAAAACACCGAACACCACCGCACCCCACTACCGCCTCACCGCCGCTGGGGAAAAGTCACCATAGAAGAACAACTAACCAGCACCCTCGCCAAAAACCCACCACCCGACCCCACCGACCCGGACTCCGCCGCCATCAACCTCCAACAATGGATCCTCAACTGCGCCAACATCCTAGCACCACTCAAGAGACCCACCGTCAACCAAGAAAAGAAAAAAACAGCCTGGTTCACAGACGAACTGATCACCTCCAAACGCAACTGCCAGAAACTCAAGAAAAAATGGATCCTCGAGCGCACACCCGACAGCCTTGCAACCCTCAAGGAAGCCAACCGCGAACACCACCAACTGATCCGACTCGCCAAACGCTCCCACTTCACAGAACGCCTTAACAACAACGCACACGACTGCAAGGAACTTTTCTGCATCGTGAAGGAGCTCTCCAACCCCAACGTCAACGACGTCCCACCATCCCAGAAACTCTGCGACGATCTCTCCACCTTCTTCTATCAGAAAATCGCAGCCATCCACAACAGCTTCAACACCTCGCCTCCCCCTGACCCCCACTCCCAACAACTCCTCCCACGCTGACCGCCTCACCACCTGGACCCACGTAGACGTCGCCAAAACCCTAAAGACTATGAACTCCATCCACTCAGGATCTCCCTCTGACCCCTGCCCACATCACGTCTTCAACAAAGCCGACGTCACCATCGCCCCCCAACTCCGCAAGATCATCAACCTTTCCTTCAACACCGCTACCTTCCCGGACAGCTGGAAACACGCAGAAATCCAACCCCTCCTCAAGAAACCTAAGGCTGACCTCAACGATCTCAAAAACTTCCGCCCGATCTCCCTCCTCCCCTTCCCAGTGAAGGTCATCGAGAAGATCGTCAACGCCCAGCTCACCCACTACCTCGAAGACAACTCCATCCTAGACCCCTCCCAATCCGGCTTCAGACGCAACCACAGCACAGAGACTGCACTCCTCGCCGCCACAGATGACATCAGACAACAAATGGACAACGGCGAACTTCAGCCCTCTTCCTCCTAGACCTCTCCGCTGCCTTCGACACGGTATGCCACCGCACCCTACTAAATCGTCTCCACGAAGCCGGTATCCAAGACAAAGCCCTCAACTGGATCTCCTCGTTTCTCTCCAGCAGAACACAGAGAGTCCGACTCTCACCCTTCCGGTCCGAAGCCACCAACCTCATCTGCGGCGTCCCCCAAGGCTCCTCGCTAAGCCCAACGCTGTTCAATGTCTACATGTCCCCCCTCGCACAACTGGCCTGTCAGCAAAACCTCAGCATCCTCTCCTACGCCGACGACACCCAGCTCATCCTTTCCCTTACTAAAGATCCTCACATCACCAAAGCCAACCTCCACGAGGGACTGAAATCCATCGCCGAGTGGATGAGCAACAGCCGCCTGAAACTAAACTCCGACAAGACGGAAGTCCTCATCCTCGGTCGCTCACCCTCGGCCTGGGACGACTCCTGGTGGCCCACCGTACTGGGTCCCCCACCTACTCCTGCCAACCACGCACGCAACCTCGGCTTCATCCTCTACTCCGCTCTCACCATGTCCAAACAGGTCAACGCAGTCTCCTCCTCCTGCTTCAACACCCTCCGCATGCTCTGCAGAATCTACAAGTGGATCCCGACGGAAACCAGAAAAACGGTGACTCAGGCCCTTATCAGTAGCAGACTTGACTACGGCAACACACTCTACACAGACATCCCAGAAAAAGACATCAAACGACTCCAACGCCGATGCCACATCTCCCACCACCTGAAGGACCTCCACTGGCTCCCCGTGGACAAGAGGATCACCTTTAGACTCCTCACCCACGCGCACAAAGCACTACACGACGCCGGACCCGCCTACCTGAACAACAGACTCAACTTCTACGTCCCCCTCCTGCCAACTCCGCTCTGCCAACCTCTCCCTCGCTCCCCGAATTCAACGCAAGACCTCCGGCGGCAGATCCTTCTCCTACCTCGCCGCCAAGACCTGGAACTCACTGCCGACCTCCCTGCGCCAGACCCAGGACCTCCTCACCTTCAGGAAACTCCTCAAGACATGGCTCTTCGACCGATAGCACTCAGGGCATCTTAGAAATGCCCCCCTGTATTTTACCCAATCCTTCAATGCAAGACTGACTGGTCTGTGCCAGCCTGCCACAGAGGGGTACTAGTTTCTGACCTCCTGGCGTGAGAGCCTTTGTGCTCTCTGAGGCCAGAAACCAAGCCTGCACTGGGTGGAGGTGCTTCACACCTCCCCTGCAGGAACAGTAACACCTAGCAGTGAGTCACAAAGGCTCAGGCTTCGTGTTACACTGCCACAGGGCACTCTGGCTAGTGGAGATGCCCGCCCCCTGGACACAGCCCCAACTTTGGGCGGAAAGTCCGGCGGAGATAATGAGAAAAACAAGGATGTGTCACCCCCTCAGCCAGTTCCACCCCTAAGTTGACCAGAGCTGTAGTGACCCCCTCCCCCTCCTTGGAAAATCCTCCATCTTGTTTTGGAGGATTTACCCAATAAGGATAGGGATGTGCCCCCCTCCCCAAAGAGAGGCACAATGAGGGTGTAGCCATCCTCAAGGTCAGTAGCCATTGGCTACTGCCCTCCAGCCCTAACACCCTCCTACACTCAGTATTTATGGGCGACCTTGAACCCAGGATTTCAGATTTCCTGAAAACCTAAAGGACTGCTGACCTCAAAACACCAGTGGAGAAGATGGAGACAACAACTGACTTGGCCCCAGCCCTACCTGCCTGTCTCCAGACTCAAAGAACCTGCAACTGCGACTCATCCTGCGGGACCAGCGACCTCTGCCAACTCGGGGTACTGCCCTTCAACCCAAAGGACCAAAAAACTCTAGTGGATATGGGCTCAGTCAAACAACAAGGAAGAAACCATCTTTAAAGTGACACCCACCTCACTCCTGAAGCGTGAGTCCCCACCACTCTGCACCAACGCCCCCAGCTTGTGTCCAGAGAAACCAACACTGCAGCGTGGACCCCCAGGTGACTCCAACGACGTGGCCACCCTGAGACAATCTCCCTGCATCCCCACGGTGAAGCCTGCAGAGAGAATCCAGAGGCTCCCCCTCACCGCAACTTCCTGGTAACAGAGATCCCAACGCCTGGAAGAAGCACTGCCCCTGCAGCCCCCAGGCCCAAGAGGAACCAACTACCGGTCCAGAAGTGACCAGCAGGCGTCCCTCATCCTAGCCCAGTCGGTGGCTGGCCCAAGAAGAACCCCATGCCCTGCCTGCATCACCAGAGTGGCCCCTGGGTCCCTCCATTGATTTCTATTCAAAACCTGACACCTACTTTGTACACTGCACCTGGCTGGCCCTGTGCACCTGTTTGGGACACCGCCCAACCCAGTGCTATACAAAACTCCCCGGGTCTGCTCCCAGAGGACGCAGGTAGTTACCTGCTAGCAGAGTGGAACCGGAGCACCCCTTTTCTCCATAAGCGCCTATGCTACTTTGACCTCTGCACTTGACCACCCCTGTGTTGCTGGTACTGGGTGTTTGTGGTTGACTTGAACCCCCAACAGTCGGCTGTCTATGCCCTGGAGACTGAACTTGTAAGTGCTTTACTTACCTGCTAAATTAACTTCTACTTACCTCCTACAGGAACTGTTGAATTTTGCAGTGTCCTCTTTTAAAATAGGTTATTTGCATAGTTGCCAGAACTGTGTACCTTACTGTTTTCATTCCAAGTTCTATATTTGCTTATGCCAAGTACCTTACAATTTATGTACTTACTTGAGTTCAGAATCTTGTGGTTCTAAAGTAAATTAAGAGAAGAATATTTTTCTATATAAAAAAACCTATTGGTCTGGGGTTAAGTCATTGAGTGTGTTGTCATATTTACTGCCCGTGTGTGTACAACAAATGTTCCATTTAATACTTGTCTTTTAATTAAACATCACACGCAAGATAGAACATAGGGGGTCATTCAGACCTGCAGACAAATGACCGCACCACGGTCAAAAGACCGCGGCGGCCATTCAAACATTTCCGCTGGGCCGGCAGGCGCTCTCCAAAAGAGCGCCCGCCGGCCCAGCGGAAATGCCCCTGCAACGTGGACGCCGGCTCAGAATTGAGCCGGCGTAGTTGCAGGGGTGCGACGGGTGCAGTTGCACCCGTCGCGTATTTCAGTGTCTGCAAAGCAGACACTGAAATACTTTGTGGGGCCCTCTTACGGGGGCCCCTGCAGTGCCCATGCCATTGGCATGGGCACTGCAGGGGCCCCCAGGGGCCCCGCGGCACCCCCTACCGCCATCCTGTTCATGGCGGGTTTCCCGCCATGAACAGGATGGCGATAAGGGGGTGTCTGAATCCCCATGGCGGCGGAGCGCGCTCCGCCGCCATGGAGGATTCAATGGGGCAGCGGTAAACCGGCGGGAGACCGCGGGTTTACCCTTTCTGACCGCGGCTGAACCGCCGCGGTCAGAATGCCCTTGGGAGCACCGCCAGCCTGTTGGTGGTGCTCCCGTGGTCGGTGACCCTGTCGGTCACCGGCCGCCAGGGTCAGAATGACCCCCATAGTGTGGCAAAATAATAGTCTTTCTTAGAACTGTGGTCTACAACTGTTTGTGTGGGCTCTTTGTCTCTTACCCACTATTATTCCTCAGTCTAGTGTGGTGACATACAGCCTGCTAGTCAATATGAGTCTTTAAAGTCACAACATAATCTGGCTGAGGTCTATGCGTTTTTGTGCCCTCTGTTATAAAGTTTCAGTTTTAGACACCCACAGGCTCTGCACCAGAAAGTTCAAGCTTGTACACACCATGGAAGATCCACAGGCAGCTATCAAAATGTTCTGCGCTTGTGTGACTAATGCCTCAACATTTGGTGCTGGCAAGGAAGATCAGGCTATGTGGGATCGGCTCTGGATGTGGATCTTCGCAGACTTGACGGTAAAGTGCCTTTGGCTTGGTATTTTTTATTTTTTAAGTGCCAAGGTTTGTGCTGACTAACAGAAATGGGAGGGAGTCATTGGGAGGAATGGAGATGGCAAAAGCAACAGCAGTGGTCATCTACGTTAAGAAACCTGCGAAGCTCATGACCTGTTGCTATGTTCATTCAGTGTCTAATGGAGAGCTAATCTTCCTTGCTCCAGCGGGTGTTTCCATCTCTCTTCTGCACAAGCGCAGAGTAGGTTGTCCTACCTCCAGAGATAGGTTGTGGTTCTTTTTCTTTTTCATTTCTTTGTGCACAAAAAAAACTAAAAGGTCCTTTTGGGTGGTCAGTCAACAGCTACCTCCACAAAGACAATTTCTAAATGCACACCCTGGCTGAGGTGTTGTCAGTGCTCAAACAGGATACTTTATAGTAGTGCTGGACCTTCACAATGCTTATTCACACACCCGCATCCTGAATTTTTCGCACATGTTAACTGTGTTTCAAAGTGAGCAAGTAGCTTTTTAAGTTTACTGTGATCCTCTTTCGTGTCTTCACAAAACTGATGATGGTGGTGTCAGCTCATTGGCGTGGGACTATCGTCATCTTTGAGCACAAACAAAGGTTATCTTTCAGTGTTTCCAGCCTGTTTGCGGGTGCCTGACCGATCTTCCATGTTAGTCACCAGCTGTCGATAGTATTTCAAGCAGCTTGTTTCACTAGCAGCCTAAAAATGTTTTTTTAGAGCACACTGAAATCTTACATTTGATTTTTGAGATTTTCTCGTGAACGCCATTTGAGCATAATCACTATGGCCCTCATTACAACATTGGCGGTAACACCAAAGGTCAGTGATAAACTTGCGATAACACACCGCCACGCTCAAAATACACTCTCTTACAAAACACAACCACATTGGACAATTCCAAATACACGCACCTTATACACATACACACACCACTCCCACATCACCCACAAACCCTTACTACCTGATATATTGACGAAGGCCAGAGAGACAGCACAGCAAAGATGACACCATACAGAGGCACAAAACACCATCACACACACACATCCACGCACAAAACAGCACACACCCCTAAACATCACCTCAGACATCACCCACACCACTCCATGTTCACCGCAAAGACACCCCAGGTTTTCTGAGGAGGAGCTCAGGCTCATGGTGGATGAAATCATCCGGGTAGAGCCACAGCTTTTCGGATCACAAGTGCAGCACACCACCATAGCTAGGAAGATGGAGCTATGGCGCAGAATCGCGGACAGGGTCAGCGCAGTGGGACAGCACCCAAGAACACGGGATAACATCAGTAAGAGGTGGAACGGCCCATGGGGGAAGGTGTGTTCCGTGGTCTCAAGACACCACATCGCGGTTCAGAGGACTGGCGGCGGACCCCCACCTCCTCCCCCACAACTAACATGGGAGGAGCAGGTCTTGGCTATACTGCATCCTGAGGGCCTCACAGGAGTAGCTGGAGGAATTGGTAAGTCAAAGCTTTCACTACTTCATCCCCCACCCTACTTGCATGCAATCACATACCCTCACCCTCACCCCCCATCACTCCAACTCCTCACAGATGTCCCACCATCTCAAACCACACATCCCAACACCAGGCCCTTCATGCAACAACAAAGCATGGATACCCATCATAAATGCATGTCCACTGCACATACCCACACAGACCCCTAAACATCAAGCGCACAAGCTCCTACACAGGAATGCAACCACTGGGGTACAGGGTCACCCACCCATTGCACACCATGGAACACACAGATAAACTATGCCTTTAAACCCCCTGCAGGACCCCTAACCAACGTCACCGGACAGGATGTTCCAGACATGTCCACTCCACCCACAGACGAGGCCCACATTGATGATAGCAGCTCTGTCCAACTGGATCTAGATGACCAGCCCGGCCCATCTGGGACCTCAGGACAGTTGGTTCCCCTCACACTGGCAGAAGCCACAACAGAGCCTCCCCCCTCTGGAAACACCAGCACCCACCGGGCCCATACCTCTGTCCCCATGACACGTCAAGCAGCAGTGTGTCCACCACTTCAGGGAACTCAGGCTAACCCACCACCCCAAGAACAGCAGGGACTTGGGGGCATTGGCAGTGGGCACACGGTTCATGGGACAGAGGCCCAGGAACACAGGGGAACTGGGAGGGCTGCTGGGCAACAGGGGAGGACAGGCCTAGGGAACCCACTCTCCATGAGGCCCTCCAACGTCATGGGAACCTACCACTATTCCCAGGAGACGAAGGCAACAGTACTGTCCAAGTTTCAGGAGATCCAGCAGCTGCAGGAGGAACAGTATTTGGGGTTCAGGGAGGAACTCGGATCCATCAATACCACCCTGGGCACCATTGTAGGGGGTGCTGAAGGAGCTCGTGAACACCAGGAGGGACACTGTGGCACAACAAGGGGCCCCTGACACTAGCCTGGACGATGAACTGGCCACCGCCGGCGCTAGTAGACAGGAGGCACCGCCACAGGACCTCGACACCAGCACCCCACCCCCTGCAGATGGAGAACCACCCCGCAAGCGGTCCCTGAGATCTAGGACAAAGACAGAGCACGATGCCAAGACCCCCGTCAAGAAATAAGACCACCCTGATTGTCATCCTTCTGTCCCACTTTATCAACCTGTTCAACCACCAACTGCCCCAGCTCCACTTCCTGTGTCCCTTTGGACAATGCACCTGTGAAACAAATAGACTGGACTCTGCCATGGACATTCCTCCATCATCACCCCTGACCATTTTACAACCCCCTCCACTATTTAGCACTTAAATAAACACACTTAAATCACAAAACAATCTGGAGTCAGTCTGTGCTTTCACAAATGTGTATTTGCAATAACTGAGGAAAATAGCAATATCCATTGTATTGTCAGCATACCTATGTCACACCGCTCTAGTCCATGAGGAAACATAGCAGAGGTCACACAGTGGGACCCACATTTGTGAAATCAAAAGGGAAAGTGACAAATCAGGGTCCATACACTGGGTGAAAGTGACAGACAGATGAGAGGTAGAACAAGTGTATCAGATGTAGCAGGCAGTGATGTCGTCTTACCTGTGTCTCACTGGAAGTATTGATGAATCACCTTGTTTCTGTTGTCGATTTCCTGTTCTGCTTCCTCGTCTTCACTATCCACAGGCTCCACAGCTGCCACAAGACCTCCTTCAGGACCATCCTCCTGCAGAAAAGGCAGCTGTCGTCGCAAAGCCAAGTTGTGCAGCATACAGCAGGCCACGATGATCTGGCACACCTTCTTTGGTGCGTAGAATAGGGATACACCCGTCATGTAGGCACCTAAACCTGGCCTTCAGGAGGCAGAAGGTCTTTCTCTATAACCCTCCTAGTTCGCCCATGTGCCTCATTGTAGCGTTCCTCTGCCCTTGTCCTAGGATTCCTCACTGGGGTCAGTAGCCATGACAGGTTGGGGTAGCCAGAGTCATCTGCAAATGTTGTTACAACTGTTAGACACACACTTACCCTTAGGGGCAACCCCATTCCCAGACACCTAGTCACACTATATAGGGTCCATGTCCTCACCTAATAGCCACACACACAGTGCCTCTGGAGTTGCCCCATCACATAAGGGATGCTGCTATTCCTCAGAATGTAAGTGTCATGCACTGATCCAGGAAACTTGGCATTCACATGGGAGATGTACTGGTCGGCCAAACACACCATCTGCACATTCATTGAATGGTAGCTCTTCCGGTTTCCGTACACCTGTTCACTCCTGCGGGGGGGGCCAAGGCCACATGTGTCCCATCAATGGCACCTATGATGTTGGGGATATGTCCCAGGGCATAGAAGTCACCTTTAACTGTAGGCAAATCCTCCATCTGAGGGAGCACGATGTAGCTGTGCATGTGTTTCAGCAGGGCAGACAACACTCTGGACAACACGTTGGAGAACATAGGCTGGGACATCCCAGAGGCTATGGCCACTGTCGTCTGAAAAGACCCACTTGCCAGGAAATGGAGTACTAACAGCACCTGCACTATAGGGGGGGATACCTGTGGGATGGCGGATAGCTGACATCAGGACTGGCTCCAACTGGGCACACAGTTCATGGATTGTGGCACGGTCCAGTCTGTAGGTGACAATTACATGTCGCTCTTCCATTGTCAACAGGTCCACCAGCGGTCTGTACACCGGAGGATGCCGCCATCTCCTCACCTGCCCCAGCGGACGTACTCTGTGGAGGAGAACAGCGAGCAGAGGGTCAGCCAACACTGATGTACGAAAACACAACTTTATTGCACATATTTTTCAGTCCGATATGTGCCTGTCTTAGTGTGTATGCAAGGCCTAGGTATGTGTGACGCATTTAAACATAATGCCATGTGGCCCCCTGAAATGGCGGCTGCCTGTCCTGTAAGGTGGGACAATGGGATATGAGGTAACTGCGCTGGCGTTGTACACCGTCGCAGTAGGCGGTCGAAGACCGCGGCGCAATCCTGCATTGGTTAACATTGGGCCCTATGGGTCCCAGGAGCCAATGACGATGTACGCTGGCGGTGACGGTACGCACCGCAGCGGACATGACTGCCATTTTCTATCTGTTCACTCACTTGATACCTGATGTTCAACAGGAGATGACCTACACTGCAAGTGCTGCTGTGACCTCAGTCTGGAAGAGACAATAGCTCATGTGTCTGGGGAAAGGGCCCCTGCCTTCACCACGGAGGAGTTTGAGAAACTAGTGGATGGGGTCCTCCCCCCGTACACGCTGCTCTACGTTCCTCCAGACAAACAGGTAAGTACACTGTGAGCATGCTGTATGGGCAATGCCTGTGTGGATGGAAGATGGAAGGGGAGAATTAGGCGTGAATGAAACGACGGTGAGTGTATGTGTGTCATGGCAAGGGTAGGAATGCGGGCCAATGACTGTGACGGTGCGGACGGTTATATCTTCTCCTTTTCCCCTGTCCTATTCCTGTAGGTCAGCGCCCACCAGAAGAAGGATATTTGGCGTGTCATCGCCAAGGAAGTCAGGACCCTGGGTGTCCACCACAGACGTAGCACCCACTGCCGGAAAAGATGGGAGGACATTTGCCGCTTGAGCAAGAAGACAGCGGAGGCCCAGCTGGGGATGGCCTCCCAACAGGGGGGGGGGGGCCCAGGGGGGGGGGGGTGCCCGTCGCACCATGACACCCCTGATGTTCCAGATCCTGGTGGTGGCTTCCCCGGAGTTGGATGGGCGCTTGAGAGCATCACAGCAGCCACAAGGGTGTGAGTACGCTCTCATTCAGCTGATTCAGCGCACATTGGAGGTGTCTGGTTGGGGGAGGTGGGCTGTGGGTACCCCTTGGCCAGGACGAGTTTTGTAGGCATGTTCCCTCCGTAAGGCAGGCTATGTGGCACCCCACCAGTGTTAAGAGCCATCTACACCTAGTCAGGCTCCTGTGACTCATGTGTGCAGCAGTCGGGCATAGGCCTTGTACCCCATGTCCCTGTGATTAATTAGGGAACTCTAAGTGCATGGCGTAGTGCAGAGGGCTGCTGTGTCTGTAGTGTCCGCCAACTGTAGCGGTATTGCATGCACTGAACATGTCTTTCTTCTGTCTTCCCCACCTTTTTGTGGTCTACCTGTTCTTGTGTGCATTAGCATCATCAGGCAGAGGAGCAGTGGCACCGGAGCAGGAGGGAGCTGCATCCCACATGGCCCTGGAGGGCAAAACAGCGGACGGCGGGCGAGGGGAGTTCCACAGTGGGGACAGGAGCTGAGACCAGCGACACGGACTCCTCAGCACTGATGGCAGCCATTGTCCCGGTGTCCAGCCTCCCCCCTCCAACTTCCTCCACCCAGACCTAATTCCCTGTACCTCAGCCTATCCCAAGCACACCATCAGACCAGCATGCACACACCTCAACACACAAGGGTAGCTCTGGCAAACATAAGCACCACACATCCCACAGGCACTCACACAAGCATCATACCCATGCAGACATACCAACATCCACTGTGTCCCCCTCCTCCTCGTCTCCCTCATCCCTCCCTGTCACGTCTCCACTCACACCTGCATGCACTACATCTTCAGCCACTACGTCCATCACCACAAACCGCTCATGTGCACTCACCACACCACTACCAGTCACACATCCCCAGTTTCCTCTCCCAGTTTGTCTGTGATCCCTCCTCCCAAAGTACACAAACGCAGGCACCCACCCACCCAACACCCATCCACCTCAACAGCCTCCAGCCCATGCACCTTCACCCAAATTCCGCAGATGTACACCTCCTACAACCACTACCTCTTCCTCCACTCCCAAACCTCCTCCATCTACCCTTCCCAGTGTGTCTAAAACTTTTCCTGTCAAACCTTGACCTCTTCCCCCTCACCTCCCCCACCCCTTCCATCCCCTATGGCACGGCTTTCCAGGTCACAACCCAGCACCTCAGCCACCACATCAACGGGAAAAGTGGTGCCAGCAGTAACCGGCTTCTGGAGTGCACCAAGCAGCAGGGCAGCCAGTGTGCCAAGGAGCCAGACCACAGACAGTCCCTCACCTCAGAAACATAAGAAGTTGGCCACAGCCCGGAGGGAGAAGGGCAAAACACCTGCCACCAAGGGCTCTCCCAGGACTACAGTTGGGAGTGTGAAGACAGCTGCGCCACCATCCAAGGTGGGGAAGGGGCACAGAAAGAAAGGGAAGTCGCCGCCAACCTGCACGGCGGACAAGACCGCTTCCCAGGACACCGCCGCCACCAGCACTGCTTCCCAGGACACCGCCAGCACCGCTTCCCAGAACACCGGCGCTACCATCACCGCATCCCAGGACACCGACGCCACCAGCACGCTCACTGAGCCACCCACCAGCACTGCAGGCCAATGAGCGCCGCAAGCACCGCCGCTACTGAGGCTGCCACAATCACTGACAGTGGACACGCCACATATGCCAGTGGCACCACCGCAGATATGGCTGCCATCCTCCGTGGCCAGTCGCACGGAGCTGGTGGTCATTTTCAGGGGCCTGGACAGCTTCCATGGCCCACCGTGAGTGGAGATTCACATCCACTACCTCTGTCCTTGGCAGGATGAAGCACTCTGGGCACCAAGCCCCCTCCAGAACCAGTGGAGATTCACATCCACTACCTCAGTCCTTGGCAGGATGAAGCACGCTGGGCACAAAGCACCCTCCAGATCCAGTGGAGAAAAGCATCCACTACCTCAGTCCTTGGCGGGATGAAGCACTCTGGGCACAAACCCCCCTCCAGAACCAGTGGAGACTGTTATTCACTTGTGAGACTGTGGCTTTGCACTCCCCAGGATGCAGCAGTGGGCAAACCACCCACTGAAAAGACTTGAGACTGTGGCGTTGCACTCCCCAGGATACATCAATGGGCATGGAGCCCCCTCATAGATCTGGCGTTGTGCACTCATCCGGCTGAGGTGCCCCCCCCTTCCCTTCCCCCTGAAGTGCCTGTTGTATTTCGATCTGATGACCCTGCAGTTCGCTCCGTTTTGATTGGATATCTTGTGTGGGCCTCGCCCATGCATTTTGGGCCCAGTGGTCCACGGACTATCTATGTGCAGCACATGGACTTTAATTCTTGGTGTATATATTTGTTAATGGTGTGTATATATATTTATGAGTACTGGATTTTTATTGATCAGAATCGTTACAATCATTTCCATTGTCCTTGCATTCTTCCGGGGGCCTTGGGGGGTGTAACTGTAATGTATCAACATGTATTTGTGTGTGTGTGTGTATGTGTGCTGTAGTGGGTGGGGGTGTTGCATGTGTGTGTCACTCTTTTCCCTCCCCCCTTCCCTGTGTCGTAGGTGCAATACTCACTGTGGTCTTCGCTGCTGGCGTTCGTGCTCCTGGTAGAGGAGCAGGAAGACAATGGCTGGTAGAATATGGAGTTCCGGCTCCATGGCATCCTGGTTCCTCGTATGGTGTGTAGAGGTGAGCATTTTTCCTTCCAAGTTCTTTTTCCGCCGTGTTTTTGTTCGCGTTGAATCCGCCCCTGAAAAAGTGGCGGATTGGCCTCTCATGATTCTGTGGGCGATACATTGTCTTCCGCCTGTCTGTTGGTGGTGACCACCATGCTGTTTGTTTGTACCACTGTGGCAGTCAGAGTGTTAAAGTGGCTGTCTATGTTGGCGGTTTCTGCCACTGTTGTGATTACATTTTTTTTTACCGCCGGCCTGTTGGCTGTTTTACCGCCGCTTTAACACCGACCGCCAGGGTTGTAGTGAGGACCTATAGGTTTGTTGACGATACAATATTCTTTTTTTCCCGTAATTACTTCTTACATAAGGGTTAACGAGCATCTAACCCTCTCTGTAGCCACACATTTAACTACCATATATTGAGGCAAGCTGGTTCTCTTTTTCCAAAAGTGTTCACTCTTTCACGTTGGTCTAAATACTGTCCTGACGACTTTTTCTCTACCTCCTCATTCTTACATATATTTGACCCACAGCAGTCATTCATTGTACTAAACAATGCTAAATGGATGATCAGCTTTTTATTTGCTTAATTGCTGTGAAAATTAGGCAAGCTGATGAGAGAAGAGGACCATCTCCAACTATCTTTTTCTTCCTATTAAAAGGTGCAATGCCTTGGCGAAGAAGCAGACTTCTGATGGCTTATGTGCTCCTCCCACCAGAGCGGAGGCAGCTACTGTGGTGAGATATTCTTATGGTATCCATTTTCAAAAAACGAATGTGTGGGTGCAAATTGTCAATCAGAGGAACACATTATTTACCTTTTGTTAACGTATATTCATCCATGTGATTTTATTTTTTTACTATTACGATGTTTAGATTTTCTTCAGTTTATATTTATTTTGTTATTGTAAAGAACAATGGATGCTACAAAGTACAACCAGATTCTGAATTTTATATACGCAGTAATGTGTACCCTGATGATTTCAGTAAAATAATGAAGCATGGATTACGGAGACTTTCCAAAAAAATCACCATTGATGGTAAGTTATTTTTCAAATTACTTTGGAATTAGAAAATTGTTATACATTCATACAATTTACTGTACTCGTTTGAATGAAGCTTCATGAATTGGTGATCCTTTCAATTATATTTATCTACCTACTTATGTGTTAACAAATATTGTTTAGTCTGATTCATTTCATTATATTTTATTTTTTTAAATGATTGTTAGCGTGTGTGTGTATATATATATATATATATTACGTGCTTTTAATGTATCTCTCGTGCAACATCTGCAGTAAATAGAAATCGCCCTTTAAACGTTCTCATGTTTTTTTGGCTAATTAGGTGAAAAGGTGTTCTTTGTAGGAAAGGGGAAGAAGGCACAAGTTATCTTCACTAATTGGAGGTCACTCTGGAACTAACAAAACTAAAAAGAGTATTGGCAGCCATTTCTAGTGGCCAAACATGACTGATATTGAACAGTGGGTGAGTTATGTGTTGCTAATCTTTCAAAATAAATTCTAGGTAAAACATTTCTTTTCTTTTATGTTTTTATTGAGACATACTTGTAAAGCTATTGTTAGGCAAGTTTTTCATTCCTAATAAAGGTATTTTTGCACACATCAGTCATTTGAGCAATCAGACGCTTTTAAAGGGCGGCTTATCACCCATGGAGGCTCAAATAGCTGTTGCGGACGTGCTGCACACTCTGCGATCCATGTCTTTAGATCCTTTGTGAGCTGGTTCAGTGAGTCTGCATGTCTGAGTTTGAGTGGAAGCGTGTTTGACTGGGCTACAAGGTAAGAAAAGCATCTGCCTTCAGATGTGCTCTTCCTGATTCTGTGGATGGCAGCAAGGGTGGGTTTGGAGGATAAGATCTGCCTGGTGTTCTTTCCCTAACCGGTACCCACAATTGGCACGGCCCTGGCACACAGTTATGTCCATTGTAAATGGTACACCTGGTACCAAGGGCCTGTTGCCAAGGAAGGTCTCTAAGGGCTGCAGCATGCCGTATGACACCCTGGATACCCCTCACTCAGCACAGACACACTGCTTGCCAGCTTGCGTGTGCTGGTTGGGAGAAAATTACTAAGTCGACATGGCACTCCCCTCAGGGTGCCATGCCAACCTCACACTGCCTATGGCATAGATAAGTCACCCCTCTAGCAGGCCTTACAGCCCTAAGGCAGGGTGTACTATGCCACAGGTGAGGGAATAGCTGCATGAGCACTATGCCCCTACGGTGTCTTAGCAAAACCTTGGACAATGTAATTGCAGGTTAGCCATAAGAGTATAAGGTCTGGGGGTTTAACAAGCACGAACTCCACAGTTCCATAATGGCTAAACTGAAATATGAGAAGTTTGGTATCCAACTTCTCAGCACAATAAATGCACACTGATGCCAGTGTGGTATTTGTTTTAAAATACACCCAGAGGGCATCTTAGAGAGGGACCCGGAATACCAGTCCGACTACTAGTGCTAGGCTGACCAGTTTCTGCCAGTCTGACACAACCAGACGAGTTTCTGGCAACATGGGGAGAGTACCTTTGTCAATCTGTGGCCAGGAACAAAGACTGTACTGGGTGGATATGCTTCTCACCTCCCCCTGCAGGAACTGTAACACCATGCCTTTTGTTACAACACCCCAGGGCATCCCAGCTAGTGGAGATGGACTCCCCCCCACACACTTTAGGCAGCAAGGCTGGAGGAGATGATGAGGGAAACAAGGAGGAGCCACCCACCAGTCAGGACAGCCCCTAAGGTGCCCTGAGGTGACTCTTAACTTTTATAATTCCTCCATCTTGAGATTGGAAGATGCCCCCATCACCTCAGGGTGGAGGCACCAAGAGGGTGTAGCCACCCGCAAGGGCAGTAGCCATTTGCTACTGCCCCAAGACCTAAACACACCCCTAAATTGAGTATTTAGGGGCGACCCTGAACCCAGGAAATCAGATTCCTGCAACCTGCACAAATAAGTTCTGCTGACCTGAAAGCCCCGCAGAGATGACGGAAACACCAACTGACTTGGCTCCAGCCCTACCGGCCTGTTCCCAGACTCAAACTGCACAGCGACGCATCTGTCGGGGAACAGCGACCTCTGAGGACACTGCAACATTTTTGCAAGTTTTGAAAGAACTCTCCCTTCCCGCCGGAAGCGTGAGACTTCTCACTCTGCATCCAATGCCCCCACCTCGAGCTCCAGAAAACAAATACCGCAGAGGGGACTCCCAGGCGACTGCGATAACGTGAGTAACCTGAGTTGAATCTTGTGGTTCTAAAATAAATTAAAATATATTTCTGATGGATACAACTACCTGTGGATTCCTCACCTTGTAAAGCCTGCTTGAGTGTTGAATCACGTATACCATCGGCAGTGGTTTGTGGTGTGGCACACTGAGAGGTGCAATGTCAAATTTGCCTTTTTCTCAGCACCAGCGCACACAATCTGCAATGGCAATGTGCATGTGCTAGGTGAGTGGTCCCCAGGGTGGCATAAGTCATGCTGCAGCACTTGGGGACTTTCCAGTTAACAGGGCCCTTGGTACCGTGGGTACTTTTTACAAGGGACTTAACTGTGTACCAAGGGTGTGCTGTTGTGTGGACACAATGCTACAGTTTTGGGAAAGCACACTAGTGCTGGGGCCTGGTTAGCAGGATCCCATCACGCTCTGTCAAGTTATCACCAATATCAGACAAAAAGTGGGGGGCAACCATGCCAACAAGGGCACTTTCCTACACAGATTCTCTGACTTTCTTCCATGACACAAAAGGAGTGTGCAACAAGACTGCAAAACCATAGACCTAAGAAGCACGACTGACGTGGTGCCAAGCCTGCTGCGCCTGGCCCTTGAGGAGCATCTGACCTGTCCTTCCACTGCAGGTTCCAAAAATCAGGGAGCGCTGTCCGTGCTTCACAAATCACCAAGAAGAACTCTTTTGGATTACATGAGCTGCTGCCCTGCATCTGCAGGCACCCAAGGAAGAACCATGACTGCCAAAAACCCAACACTGGGCAACATCACTGCAGCTGAGCTGCCTAGCCCGAGTTGAAGTGGGCCAGTGGTGTCACCATGGTCCCCAGGCGTTTCAGACACAGCCTACCCACGGCTTGCCCTATGTGGACTTCCTGACAGCATTTGCAGCCTGATTCTGCAGACCCCTAGCAACAGTGAGTGACAAAGACCCCATGTCTCAGGACACCTCTGCACCCGTCTGCCCTGGGCCTAGGAGAAGAGGACCAAGGCTGTCCCCACATCTCTCTGCCTCGTGAGACCTGAGGCCACTTGTTGGCTTGTTCGGACTAAACCCCAAGTCGATGCCTATAGACTGTTTCTGCGGGGCTCCTTACAACCACAAGGAACTCCAGCACCAGACCTGATGCGATAAAACACCACTGCACCTGCACCCCACAGCCTGAGGTGAAGTGGATCGGTGGTGTCCCTACGTGCCTAAGGGTCTCAAGGTTCGAAACTCACGTGGGTTCCTCTGATGTGGACTCCCAATCCATCCCTCAAGCAACTTTGTGACCAAACCGGTCCCCATAGACTTACATGGGGCACTTGACGCTGAGCTATACCCATGCACCCTGCTGCCTGAGGTGAATGGTCCGTGTGGCCGAAGTCCAGGAGATTGATCACGTAAGTCGCTTTACTATACCTGTATGCAGTGCTAGTTCTTCCTTCATAGGATAACTTTACCACATCTGAAAAATGCACTGTATCAAGTTTTGCAAGCTGTAAAAATTAATAAATCAAAATATCAGACTTTATATAAAAGTACATGTTATTACTATAAATTGGTGTGATTTCTTTCAGTGTGTGTCTCACTTACCGTAGGAGTCGCTTGACCACACTACCGAAAAAAAGGAGCATTTGGGATGTAATTTGTTCCTCTGATTGCTTTGACTTTTTGCGCAGTGTACCTCGTTTTGGTTCACTATATATGCTGCTTCCTACAATACTCACATACTCATGCACCCAGTAATACACCCACAGAGGCACTTGTGAACTCACACAGACCTGCTCAGATAATCCCCAAGCACTCACACTGACTGAGGTACTCATGCGCACACTCACAGAGCCACTCAGACTCAGCGACTCGTGCACCAACTGAGTCTCTCAGACCCAAACAGAGACCGGTAACTCCGCTCTGCACAAGTTGCCCTTGCTGCCACCCCTAGAATTGGTAACAATGCAGCCAAAGGGAGATCCTTTTCCTACATCGCATCACAGACCGGGAACATGCTACCTCGCCAACTCAGTCAGTCCCCCTCACTCTTTATATACTATATCAAAATGACATGCACAGACTCCAGGTGTTCCACAGAGGCTAAAGTAGATACTACAAATGCATTTGTTCTACACACAGACACAATAGAAGAAGCACACACTTAATGACTAAACTACAGACCAGTAGGTTTTTATATAGAAAAAAAAAATTTGTTTATTTCTAGAATCACAAGATTCTCTTTGCATGTAATTACATCAATAGATATTATTTCACATATATATCAATAATAATACTTTGAATGGAATTCATATAGCATACAGTTTTTGAATAAATGCCAATAAAGCTATTTTAAATGTTGACACTGCAATTTTCAGGACACATCCTTGGGGAAGAAACTAAAGCACAGTTTTAGAGGTAAGTACTTGACTTAACAGTTTCAGTCTCTGGGGCTTAGGAAGTCCACAGCTGGGGGTTCAAGTGAACCCCAAGCTCCCAGCAACACTGGGCCGTTCGGGTGCAGAGGTCAAATTTGAGCCATTTTAAAGTGGGCTCCTACGGAGACAGGGTGCACTCTGAATCAGATCTCCCAGCAGAAAAGTACCTGTTCTTTGGTGGGCAGACCTGGGGGTAGGAGGGGGAGGGTTTGAGGGGCACTGTTGGGGCCACAAGGAGGCATCAAACGCACACCCTCAGTGGCACTATGGCAGCTGGGTGCAGGATGCAAACAAGGCATTGGTTTTCCAATAGATCTCTGTGAGGAGACCCCGGGGTCACTCAGATGCTGCATGTGAGGACCAGGGGGTCCCCTGGAGCAAACTCTAAGCTAGACAGGGAGGAATGTACCTGTGCTGGAGGTCGGGTTCTCGGGGGGCTGCGGGTGCAGTGGTCTTTTAGGCATCTGTAGGAGGCTGGCCTTCTATGCAGTGTGCAAAACTAGGCACACTATGCAGTGGGTCCAGGCGACCACACTTTGGTTTCCATGAGCAAAAATTAGACCACTTAATGCTACAATTTTTAAGGTAGCTGGTCGAGCAGTTAGGCTAATCCAGGAGATGTACTAAGCATTTGTTGTGCTCACAAAACCAATCATGCAGCACATGCACTCAATAAATAACTCGAGACCAGAGTTTATAAAAATACTTCAGTTTTATTTAATTTTTAAGACCAAGATCTTTCAAATACTTTTTTATATACTGTATTAGTTTTAAAAGTTGTAATAAAGTTAGTCTTTCTGCCCATAATTACGCATCATTGGAATCAATGTACAGTTACCATTCAAAATCGTACAATTGAGTTACCAGTCTCTTTTGTGTTTTTTTTTTTTTTTTTGCAGGGTGGTCGCAGCAGTCAGTAGGCACCTTGCACCAGCCGGAGAGCCTCTTGCGGCTCCCGTTTCCGGCGGGAGCAGTGTAGGAAACGCTTTTGGCACAGGGCCACCTGTAGGGGCCACTTGGAAAAGATGGTTTCTGGGGGTCCCCTTGGGCTGTCGAGGTCGCAAGGGTTTGGGGATCAGTGGAGCACAGCTGGTTCCTTGTTGCGGGCGCAGAGCGGCCGGATGCGGGGTGAGATCCAGAGCAGTGCGCAACTGAGTCCTTTTGGAGGTGAGTCTCTCTGGCTGCTTACAGGACACTGTGAGCATTCTGGTGGTAGGTCCCAGGGTGTTATTAAAGTCCCTCTACAGGAGCTTCCTCCTGATCCTTTCAGCTCCTGGGGAGCTGGTTTGAGGTTGTCCCAGGGAATTGGCGTAACTCAGCCACTGGAGGGCACAGTGCCACCAATCTTGGCACACTTGTAGGTCACATCCGGGACGGTAGTTAGTGTGTCGTGGGGTCTGGCTGCAAATTCCGGTTGTGGACATATCGGCCAGCCAGTGAAGCGACCTTCACTGGCTAATTGGATCTTGCTTGGTTTTTGAGTGGTGCCTCCACTCAAAAGGGATATCTGGGGTGATTCTTTAAGCCTGGATATTACCTGGGTTTCTTGGGCTCGGTCCAGTGTCCAGCTCCTCCACAGCAGCAATTTGCAGGTCCTGGGTGCAGCAGGCAGGGTTTGGCGCCTTTTCTTGTGCAACAGGTCTGTAGTTCTTTTGCTTTGGATCTTCTTTGGTGCAGGTCTTCTTTGTATTTTGAAATCTGATTTCTTGTTCTAGGGATGTCCAATAAATACAGAATTTAGTGGGCGTTCTAGGGGAAACCTGGTAATGTCCAATGGGACACTTACCTATGGGTGGCTCCACCCACTTTAGTGTCCACTTCCTTTGGGAAGGGTGACTTCCCTAAACTTGATTGGCTAGTTTCCTTCATTTCAAGATGGAGGAAACTGAATTTGAGGGTCCACTTCGCAGACAACACCTTAGAGGTGGTGCATGCTAGGCCGCCACTCCTAATCTTTGTGTGGTTTCCCACCTTTGCTCACTCAAAAAGTGGGTGTTTTGCAAAGTGGCAACCCCTCAGATGCTAGCAGCAGGCCTGGAGGCTCGAGTTTCAGGGGCTGTAGCCCTTTGAAGCTCACTACCGGGGTTTTGCACGTTCCTGGGGGAGTGGGTGGTTAGCTCCTCCACCAAGGGAGGGCATTGATTTACGAACCAGGGAGACTGGGCTCTCCACCAAGGTTTGTATATGGACTGTGTGGGTGTGGCAGGCTGGATGAAACCAGTCAGAAAATATGCCAGGATAGTTGGCTTTTTCAGGGGACACCTCTAAGGTGATCCCTGGGTACATTTTATAATAAATCCAGTACTGGTACCAGTTTGAATTTATTATTCGGAGTGGTTTGATACCAAACAACCAAGGGTTCAGAGTAGCCATTATTTTGCTGGGAATCTCGTGTTGGCCAGTGTCCAGCACATACATTAAAATGGCAGCTCTATTCACTCACTATATCCCAGGTTTGCCAGGGACACGGTGGGAACATACTGCTCATTCAGCTGTGCCCTCACATATAGTATGGAGTATCCTGCCTTAGGTCTGTAAGGCCTGCTATAGGGGTGTCTTACCCATAGTTAATGCAGTGTACGGTGGACCGGGCACACAGGTAGTGTGCCAAGTAGAGTTTCTATTTTAGGTTTGCAGCAGGAGACTGTCTGCTATGGCAGTGCTGTGCACATCTTGATGCATGTCCCTTGAGGTTGTCACAATCCGTGCCACTGCCACCAGGGGCTTATCCAAAGTACTGCATGCCCTGGGTACCTAAGTACCTTTTTACTAGGGACTTGTAGTGATAGCTAAACATGTATCCAATCACTTTTAAAATGTTTTATGTAAAGAACACTGGTACCGGGAACCTAGTTAGCAGGATCCCAGTGCACTCCAGTCCAAGTTGCATTCGGAAACCAGGCAAAAATGTGGAGGTGTACTGCAATAAGGTGACAGTCTCTCACAGTGCGGGTATATTCATCCAGTGCTTTCGCGTTCAGGGGTCGGGGTCCTCTGTCTTCCCTCTGCAGGCATCTTTGTGGGGCGGTCGAAAGGTCAACCCAGGGTGGGCACTTGATCACAATCACCTGATGATTCTTTAGCTGGTTGGGCCACGTGGTCACCGGCCGTAGGGTGTCTGGTGCAGGGTGGTCAGGACTCGCGTGTCTGGAGGTGTGCCAGAGTCCCTGGATGTTTCCTTCTTGGACAGGGCCACTGTCCACTGCAGTTCTTGGTCCTTTTGGGTGCAGGACAGACTTCTATAACTTGGTCGAGGTGGCTGGCCCCGCTGGATGCCTCACTGTTTTTGTGCAGGTTTTTTGAGGCAGTCAGTTGTCGTTGTCTTCTCTGCTGGGGGTTCAGCTCAGCAGTCCTTCTTCTTTCTTGTCAGGTCAGCCTGAATCTCATGAGCTGGGTTCAGGTAAAATTAAATCCTGGATTTAGGGGGGTTACAGGGGTCAGAGGGCAGTAGCCAATGGCTACTGTCCCAGAGGGTGGCTACACCCCGTTCTTGTGTCCACTCCCTTTGGGGAGAGGGACGCAAACCTAACCCTATTGGTTTCTGTTCTCCAAACTAAGATGGATGATTCTGCAGGAAGGAGGGGGGGGGCAACCTCCGCTCTGGACACCCTAGGGATGGCCATAGCTTTAGATGGCAGGGGGAGGGGTGAGTTTTGGGGGGGTCACTCCTCCCTGCTTTCCATAATTTTCCTGATCACCTTGCTGCCAAAAGTGGGGCTTTGTCTGTGTGAGGACAACTCCACTAGCTGGAGTGCCCCATGGCACTGTAACAAGAGGCTTCAGCCTTTGAGGCTCACCATCAGCTCCTGCAGGTGTGATATTGGAAATGGCCCTTTTTGCAGGGTTATCCCCAAACGTTTTGCTGCCTTCCTACAATATTTTTCTGGTCCGTTTTTGATGGTTTATTGTCTGTGCACTTCACCACTTCTAATCAGTGCGCAAGTGCTCCCTATAGAGCTTGTACCGTTTGGTTTATCCATGAGTGTCATATTTGATTTACTGGTAAGTCCCTAGTAAAGTGCACTAGCGTTGCCCAGGGACTGTAAATCAAATGATACTAGTGGGCCTGCAGCACATTAGTAGCCCTGTAACCATGGCTCGGACCTGCCACTACAGTGTTAGTGTGTGCAGTTTTAAACTGCCAATTCGACTTGGCAAGCTTACCCACTTGCCAGGCCTAAACCTTCCCTTTTTACTACTTGTCAGGCACCCCGAAGGTAGGCCCTTGGTAGCCTCATGGGCAGGTTGCAGTGTATGTTTAAGGGAGTACATATATGTAGGACCTTGACTCTGTATATACTATTTCAAATTGAGAAGTAGTGTGCACAGAGTGCAAGGGTTCCCCTTAGAGGTAAGATAGTGGCAAAAAGAGATAATTCTAATGCTCTATTTTGTAGTAGTGTGGTTGAGCAGTAGGCTTATCAGAGGGTAGTGTTAAGCATTTGTTGTACACACACAGGCAATAAATGAGGAACACACACTCAGACTTACTCCAGGCCAATAGGTTTTTATATTGAAAAATAGCTTTTCTTAGTTTATTTTAAGAACCACAGGTTCAAGATTTACATCAAACACTTTAAATGCAAGGTACTTCACATAGATACTTTAGGAACTTTGAATAAACACAATATCATGTAGAGTCTTTGTAGAAATGGCAATAAGCTATTTTAAGTGGACACAGTGCAAAAATCAACAGTTCCTGGGGGAGGTAAGTAAAGGTTAGTTTTGGAGATAAGACAGACACTTAGAAGTCTCAAGTTTGGGGCATAGGCAGCCCACCATTGGGGTTTCAAGGCAACCCCAAAGTTACCACACCAGCAGCTCAGGGCTGGTCACGTGCACAGGAAATAGGTATCCAAAACACATAGGCGTCTATGGGGAACAGGGGTGCTCCGGTTCCAGTCTGCCAGCAGGTAAGTACCTGCGTCCTCTGGGGGGGCAGACCACGGGGGTTTTGTAGAGCACCGGGGGGGGACGGGACACGAGAAGGCACACAAGGTACACCCTCAGCGGCACAGGGGCGGCCGGGTGCAGTGAGTAAAGCAGGCATCGGGTTTTAGGTTGAAAACAATGGAGGAACCGGGGGGTGGGGGGGGGGGTCACTCTAGCGTTGCAGGCAGGCACAGCGGGGGCTTCTCGGGACAGCCACCACCTGGGTGGGCTCGGCAGAGGGTCACCTGGGAGGCGCTCCTGCATTGAGGTTCGATTCCTTCAGGTCCTGGGGGCTGCGCGTGCAGTGTTGGTTCCAGGCGTCTGGTCCCTTGTTACATGCAGTCGCGGTCAGAGGGAGCCTCTGTATTCTCTCTGCAGGGGTCACTGTGGGGGCCCAGGGGGGTCGTCTCTGGCTACTCACAGGCTTGCAGTCGCCGGGGAGTCCTCTCTGTGGTGTTGGTTCTCTGCATCTCGAGCCGGGGACGTCTGGTGCAGAGTCTAGTGTCTCACGCTTCCGGCAGGAAATGTGCAATCTTTGGAAGTTGTTTCTTTGTTGCAAATAAGTAGCTGGTTTTGAACAGGGCTCCTGTTCACAGGAGGTTCTTGGTCCTTAGGTTCAGGGCAGTCCTCTGAGGCTTCAGAGGTCGCTGGTCCCTGTCGGATGCGTCGCTGTTACAGTTTTCTTTGAGTCAGGCGACAGGCCGGTAGGGCTGGGTCGAACGCAGTTGTCGTCTCCGTCTTGTCTGCAGGGCTTCAGGTCAGCAGTCCTTCTTGGTTTAGGTTGCCGGATTCTAGTTTCCTAGGTTCTGGGGAGCCCCTAAATACTGAATTTAGGGGTGTGTTTAGGTCTGGGAGGGCAGTAGCCAATGGCTACTGTCCTGGAGGGTGGCTACACCCTCTTTGTGCCTCCTCGCAGTGGGGAGGAGGGCACATCCCTAATCCTATTGGGGAATCCTCCAAACTCAAGATGGAGGATTTCTAAAGGCAGGGGTCACCTCAGCTCAGGACACCTTAGGGGCTGTCCTGACTGGTGGGTGGCTCCTCCTTGTTTTCCTCATTATCTCCTCCAGCCTTGCCGCCAAAAGTAGGGGCAGTGGCCGGAGGGGCGGGCGTCTCCACTAGTTGGGATGCCCTGTGGTGCTGTAACAAAAGGGGTGAGCCTTTGAGGCTCACCTCCAGGTGTTAACAGTTCCTGCAGGGGGAGGTGAGAAGCACTTCCACCCAGTACAGGCTTTGTTCCTGGCCAGCAACATGTCTGGTCTGTGGCAGGCTGGCAAAAACTAGTCCGCCTACACTAGAATTCTGGTTGGCATTCAGGGGGCATCTCTAAGATGCCCTCTGGGTGTATGTTACAATAAATTGCACACTGGCATCAGTGTGCATTTATTGTGCTGATAAGTTTGATACCAAACTTCCCAGATTTCAGTGTAACCATTATGGAACTGTGGAGTTCATGTTTGACCAACTCCCAGACCATATACTCTTATGGCTACCCTGCACTTACAATGTCTAAGGTTTTGCTTGGCCACTGTATGGGCATAGTACTTATGCCCTCACCTGTGGTAGAGTGCACCCTGCCTTAGGGCTGTAAGGCCTGCTAGAGGGGTGACTTACCTATGCCACAGGCAGTGGGAGGTAGGCATGGCACTCTGAGGGGAGTGCCATGTCGACTTAGTCATTTTCTCCCCACCAGCACACAAGCTGTGAAGCAATGGGCATTAGGGGCAATAGGATTAGGGATGTGCCCTCCTCCCCACAGGGAGGAGGCACAAAGAGGGTGTAGCCACCCTCCAGGACAGTAGCCATCGGCTACTGCCCTCCCAGACCTAAACACACCCCTAAATTCAGTATTTAGGGGCACTCCAGATCCCAGGAATCAGATTCCTGCAACCTGAAGAAACGAGGAGGACTGCTGACCTACAGGCCTGCAGAGAAGACTGGCGACCACAACTGCTTTATCCCCAGCCCTACCGGCCTGTCTCCAACTTCGAAAACCTACAACCAGCGGCGCATCCATCAGGGACCAGCGACCTCTGAAGCCTCAAAGGACTGCCCTGGACTAAAGGACCAAGAAACTCCCTTGAACAACGGCCCTGTTCAAAACCAGCTACTTCTTTGCAACAAAGAAGCAACTTTCAAAGACTTCACGTTTCCCGCCGGAAGTGTGAGACTTCACACTCTGCACCCGACACCCCCGGCTCAAGATCCAGAGAACAAACACTACAGGGAGAACTACCTGGTGTCTGCGAGCCAGTGAGTGACAAGAGACGACCCCTCCCTGAGCCCCCACAGCGATGCCTGCAGAGAATCCAGAAGGGCCCCCTGACCGCGACCTCCAACAAGGGTCCGGCGCCTGGAACCAACACTGCACCCTCAGCCCCCAGGACCTGAAGGAACCAAACTTCAGCGCAGGAGTGACCCCCAGGTGACCCTCTGCCTTGTCCAGGTGGTGGCTGTCCCAAGAACCACCCCCTGTGCCTGCCTGCACCACTAGAGTGACCCCCAGGTCCCTCCATTGAAACCAGACGCCTGCTTTGCACACTGCACCCAGCTGGCCCTGTGCTGCAGAGGGTGTATTTTGTATGCCTACTTGTGCGCCCAATCCTCCCTCCCTGCCCCCCCTCCATTCCCCCCCCCCAGTCTGCCCCTAAGGACGCAGGTACTAAATTGCTGGCAGACTGGAAACGGAGCACCCCTGTTCTCCATAGGCACCTATGTGTTTTGGGCACCACTTTGACCTCTGCACCTGACTGGCCCTGAGCTGCTGGTGTCGTAACTTTGGGGTTGCCTTGAACCCCCAACGGTGGGCTGCCTATGCCCCAGAACTGAGACTTGAAAGTGTTTTACTTACCTCCTAATCTAACCTTTACTTACCTCCCCCAGGAACTGTTGATTTTTGCACTGTCCATTTTGAAAATAGCTTATTGCCATTTTTACAAACACTGTATATGATAGTGCTTTTATTCAAAGTTCCTAAAGTATCTAAGTGAAGTACCTTACATTTAAAGTGTTAACTGTAAATCTTGAACCTGTGGTTCTTAAAATAAAATAAGAAAATATTTTTCAATATAAAAACCTATTGTACTGGAGTAAGTCTTTGTTCCTCATTTATTGCCTGTGTGTGTACAACAAATGCTTAACACTACTCTCTGATAAGCCTACTGCTCCACCACACTACCACAAATAGTGCATTAGTATTATCAGATTTTGCCACCATCTTACCTGTAAGGGGAAACCTTGGAATTTGTGCAGACTATTTCATACTTTGAAATAGTATACACAGAGCCAACTTCCTACACATGGCCCCAGAGGTTCACACTCCTACTAAAGCCTTCTGCCCACCTCAAGGACCGATAGGTTTTGTGAATCCTAAGGACTTGCGGTTCTTACTCCCTATCAGTTGGTGGATACTGCTCAGAACTCCGAGGCTACAGCTCACTGTTAGGTGCCTTTGGATTCCAGCTCATCTTCTGATCACCTGATTTCATTGGGCTGACTGGATAAGAACCAGTTTTTTTATCCATACAATGTGAGTCATAAAACTTCTTGGTACTAGAAATTGTTTATCCTCCAAATCCAGAGGGTAAAGTACATTGCGTATTTTGTTCCTCATCAGACAACCACATGAAGTCTTGTGTTTTTCCTTCACTTTCTTCTGCCTGTCATTGAAAGTCTTACTGTTACAGAAGCGGCAGCCTCCACTTCATATGTTCTGGAGAACGTAGCAAGGGTGAAAAGGACACTGTGATTTCATACCTGAAATGCCCAAAAAAGGCTCAACCATGTTGGCATTCTAAAGTCTGACCTAAGCAGGGGAAAAGGCTGTAGAGTGTTGTTTGCTGCCCCCAGTTCCCATCTCAACCAGACCTGTATTTTCCTACTTGTATCTTGTTGTATCATACAAAAGTTAAGTACTTCGAAATTGACTGAGGTTTACCTTCCATTAGAGAAACCTTTCAAAAGTCTGTGTATGGATACCTACCTTCCATAAGCCACTACTTTGCCATGCAATCATCCACAACATTTTAGTTCCACTACTTGAGGAAATCGGCGTAGTGACGTCCTTTCTTTTCTGTGCCACACGCTGATGTGGAGAAGAGATACCCTGTTAATTTTTTAAGTGTATTGGACCCTTTTGTCTGTTTTTTGTGTTGACCCTTGGCGCATCATGATGTCCCTGAAGAACGGGTTCAAGCCTTGCGAGGCCTGTCACCATATGATGTTGGGGACAGATCGGCATCCGGTCCGTTTGTGTTTGTAGTGCAACCCGAAGTTGTGCTTTGAGTGCCAGGCCATGCACCCGAAGGCTTTGAGGGAGCGGTCCCTAAAGCTCATGAAGGCCCGACGCTCGACTCTGCATCGTTCATGGTGTCACTCATGAGGAGTGTCTTGAGACTGTTCGAAGTCACCACCACTCATCATAATATTCGTGTCATTCAGGTCAGAGAAAGAAGTCGTCAAAGAAGGCCAGGCGTTTTCCAACTTCACCGCATCGCTCAGCCGATGCGACGTGGGAGGAGTGTCCTTGCTGTGCTCCGCACCTCCCCAATTTTCCGTGAGCCAGGGCGAACCTTGCCAAACTCAAGGAGTTTTAAGGCCATGCGCCTCATATTTGGTCATTCTGACCCTTCTGTGGCACCTTCAAGGCCTAGGGGTTCATATGAGGGCCCTTTTGGTTCCACGCCAGCGTCTTTGGCCTCTGCCCCCAGTGGTCCCTCCGGATCCTTGCTGACCCTGGTTGTGCCATCGCGACCTTCCCCGACACCAGCTAGGTCATCAGTGCTTCTGACATTGGTGGTGCACACGATCGACGTTGACCCAATTCTTACCCACGATGACCCGGAGAAAGAACAGTGCCTGCCGACGCTGCTTCTGACTTCGATGTGGTTCTCACCCCAGATTGGGTTTGGACCCTTATTACTATGGGTACAAATACAAGGAAGGATAGGAGGGGACTCTGGACCCTTTAGAATACCAGCTAGATAACCCTGATTTGGACTGGGCACAGGAATAGGGTGAAGCTAATGGTCTAGATACTTCTCCAGATGCTGGCATGCATTCTCCTCCTTCCGTGGCTACGGCGGAGGGAACCTCTTATTCTGTTGTGGTCAGTAGGGTGCCTGAGGTCATTGACATGGAGCTGTCCACTGTAGCGGTCAGGACGTATCTCCTGACGGAGGTGCTTCAAGCTGGGGCTTCTACCGCCGAGCCTCCCCTTCAATGAAGCCCTCATTGATGTCCTTCCGGGTACTTGAGGTTCACTATAAACATGCCAAAGTCTCACCTGACTTCCTATCAGATGCTCCGTTTAATCGGGGCTGTTCTGGACACAGTGCAGTTTCGGACCTATCCTCCCAAAAAGCGAATCAAGAATATTCATGCTATGATTCTGATGTTTCAGCCTCTATCCTGGCTTTCGGTGAAAACAACTCAGAGGCTGCAGGGCCTCATGGCGTCCTGCATCCTGCTAGTGACACATGCCAGATGGCATATGCGGGCTCTTCAATGGGACTTAAGTTCCAGTGGGCACAGCATCAGTGTAATCTCTCCGACATGGTCTAGATCTCGGAGGGGACTGTGAAAGATCTGCTGTGGTGGCTTTGGAATCTGGATCTCTTGCTTCCCCAACCAGATATCTCAGTAGTGACAGATGCCTCACTACTAGGATTGGGCGGCCACATAGGAGAGGCGTAGATCATAGGCCTCTGGTCTCATGCGGATTCTGGGCCCAACATCAACTTTCTGGAGCTCCAGGGAATCACGCTTGCATTGAAATCCTTCCCTCTCTCAAAGGGTAAGTAGTGCAAGTGTTCACAGACAGCACTACTGGCATGTGGTACTGCACCAAACAGGGTGGAGTAGGGTCCTGGACCCTTTATAAAGAGGCTCTGTGATTCTGGACATGGCTGGCACATCAGGGCATATCACTGGTGGTTCGACATCTGGTGTGAACCCCAAGCGTCAGAGCAGACAAATGCAGTCATTGAGTCAGTCGATCTAGAATGGCGTCTACATCTAGAAAAGGTGCAAGGTCTCTTTCACAAATGGGGAGAGCCTTGGTTATCTGTTCGGCTCTGTAGAGAGCACTCAATGTCAGCTGTTTTGCATGTTGAAGTTTTCATGACTGCACTCGCTCTGCAACGCTTTTAGTCTTGAGTGGATCTCTGGCTTCCTTTACACCTTCCTGCCAATACCACTTCTGGCCCAAGTAATCTTTGTGGCTCCAGACTGGGCACGGAGAGTACGGTATCCAGAGCTATTGAGCATGGCCACCGATCTTCCAGTCAGACTGCAAATTAGGGAGGCACTTCTGGTGCAGCAGCAGGGGATGGTTCTCCATCTGAAGCTGTCCAATCTTCGCCTTCCATGTGGCGATAGAGCGGCGGCAATTGACGGCTTTTGACCTTCCACACGAAGTCTGTGAGTTTATCTTGTCAACCAGGAGTCCCTCCACCAAAATGGTATACGCTTGTCGGCATCAATTTGTGTCATGGTGTAGAAACAAGTCTCTTGATTTCCTCCACCGACCCCCTCCCCCCACCCCCGCTTCTTTCTCTGCAGTTCTTTGGTTCATCATATCTTTCACCCAGTAGGGCTCTGCATTGGCACTGTTTAAAGGTTACTTGGCGGCTCTCAGCCTCCCTAATGTTGGCGGACAAATATTCTCTTTAAGTCTCCTCTTGTGGGTAGATTACTTAATGGTCTTACCCATTTGTAAACCCCCCCCCACTTTATCACGCCTCAGTTAGACCTTAATGTTGTTCTTACTTAGCTGATATGTGCTTCCTTTGAGCCATTACACAGCTGTTCTGTGCAGCTCCTTTTTCTTAAAACTGCATTTCTGATGGATACAACTACCTGTGGATTCCTCACCTAATGAATTCTCCTCATGCGCAGCATTCAACGGAAACTTCTCTCTAGCTCTGCACGTCGGCGAGGACATCACAATTGCCCGGCTCTGCGTGATGTCATCGTGGCAATAAGAGGTCCTCGCCGCCGTGCTGACGTCAGTTCACTTTTTTCCGTGCCTCCGATAACGGTTACTTTTCTGTTACCTGTATCATTAGCTCTTCGGAAGGTATACTTTGTGTATTTCCAGGATGTCGGCTCCGAAAAAGTCGGGGTTCAAGCCTTGCAGGTTGCATGTCTGTGACTGATCCGCACAACGATTGTCTTTGGTGCCTCAGTTCCGATCACGACTTCCAAGAATGCGGATCCTGCCAAAAGATGAATACGAAGGCATTGAAGGAACGCGAGGCAGCTTTTCTTGGCAAGGTCCAAGAAGGAGAGGAAGCGGCACCATCGGTCCTCTTCTGTAAAGTCATCCCATAAGAAGTGACGTCATCGTGACTCCCGACGTCAGTCCAGAAGTCGGTCGAGGTCTCCATCGTCCTGGCACCAAAGGTCTTGGGAAGTGAGTCCGACTGTGTCCCCCTCAACCTGCGATGCCGCAAACTTCCCCGGCCCGTCAGTCTTTGAAGTTGTGGATCCTCAGTCATCTGGCTTCGCCGGTGCATCCTGAACCTGAAGAGTCCAGCCCGGCACCGGGTACACAGGCTTATCCTTCGTTCCCGGCTCCGGGTACGGATCTTGAGGCATTCCTTAATGCCATGTCCAGATTTTTCAAAATATGGCTCCGGGAGGTGGTGCGCCGGCTGGCCCCACTGGTCCCCTGGCTTTCAATCTCGTTCCAGCTCCATATAAACCGACGCCGTTTATACCATTTTGTTTGGCTGGAGATTCAAGTCAGGCCACTCTGCCGACAGTGTAGCCCTCGACGTCGAGGGAGAGACCTTTGATGCTGGTGTTGGAGGTGATGGGGTCGGATGTCGGCATCGGATGCGGGTGCCTTCTCCATGGCGCTGATGGATCCATCTGCGGCGTCGGTGGATCCGGAGAACCTGTCATGACGCCTTCCTGGCGCCATTCACCGACGTTGCTCTGCTCCATGACTTAGACTTTTAGAGGAGAGGGAATATCAGCAGCAATTCCTCGAAGAAGGGGAGATCACTGATCCCCAGGGTGATTTCCCTGGGTTGGACACAGCAAGTGGTCTTGATACCTCTCAAATATGATCTGGCCTCCCCTGATGAATATACAGAGGAGGCAGCCTCTTACCAATCTTATTAGGAAGGCCGCAGCATTTCTGGATCTTCCTTTACCGACGGCGCAGGTGAAGACCAACCTTTCGACTGAGGATTTGCATTCTGCTACAGCCGTGGTGGATCCTCTTTAGCATTTAATGAAGCCCTGATGGATCCGATCGAAGAGGTTTCGAAGAAGCCTGTTTTTTTCTTTGGCTGATAGTAGGTCGGTGGCCAGGCATTATAGATCTGCACCTGGGGAAAAAGAGTTTTTATCCAAACACCCTTCACCAGAGAGCTTGGTGGTGCAAGCATCCTGCTCTTCGAGTGCGGCCCCTGGTTCGTTTCCGGGAGTACCCTCGGACCGGGAATCCAAATGGATGGACCAATCGGCCAGGAAGGTGTTTTCTTTTTGCAGCATGGCTCTAAAATTGCCAATGCAACATGTATTCTGCGCAGGTATATCCATGCCATAATGGATGCGACGAAGACTGTACTTCCGGACATGTGCCAGGACTTGTGTAGTCTTCTTTCGGACGCTCGGGTGGCGGCTACACAGGTTATTCAGACAGGGCTGGATACCACGGACTCTATTGCAAGAGCCATGGGGACTTCCGTTGCCTCCAGACGGCATGTGTGGTTACGCACTTCCGGATTTTCGACAGACGTCCAGTCTATGTTGCTGGATCTGCCCTTTGATGGGGCAAAACTGTTTGGTTCAAAAGCGGACTCTTCGCTAGAGCGCTTTAAAGAATGTAGGGCCACAGCTAGATCTTTGGGTCTGCAGGCTGCTGCTACCCCATTTCGATCTCTTAGACGGCTGCATGTTTTTGGAAGAGGTTCTTCCTTTCGTGGGAGATCGCAGCAGTCCTCCAGCCTCCCTTATCGCTCATACAGAGGGCGGGGTAGAGTCGGCACAAGAGGTGCCACCCAGCAGCAGCACCCTTCCTCTTCCGCTGGAGGGTTACCTCAAGGAAAGAAGCCCTAGTCCTCTCACCATTGTTTCTTATACCTCTCCGGTAGGGGGGAGGCTTTCACTCTTTCTTCCCATATGGGAGTCCATAACAACAGACTTCATCAGTTTGGTGAGAAGAGGTTACGCCCTTCCCTTTCGGGAGATTCCGCCTCACTTCCCTCCCCGTCTTTCCTTTTTGTTCTGAAGATCATCTCTTGCTGTTACAACAGGAGGTTCTCTCCCTATTATTGAAAGGGGCAGTGGAGTTGGTTCCAGAGTAAGAAAGGGGTCAGGGGTGTTATTCCAGGTACTTCCTGATCGCCAAGAAGGATGGTCATCTGAGGCCTATTTTGGACCTGAGGATTTTGAATTGGTTCCTCAAACAGGAGAAATTGAAAATGCTGACTCTATCACAGGTGCTTTTGGTGTTGGACAAGGAGGATTGGATGGTGTTGGTCGGCTTGCAGGATGCTTATTTTCACATTCTCAAGTCGCACAGGAAGTATCTCCGGTTTGTGGTAGGATCGCAGCACTACCAGTTTGCGGTCCTTCCTTTTGGTCTTACTTCCGCACCACGGGTCTTCACGAAGGTGATTGCAGTTGTTGCAGCACACCTCAGGAGAAAGGGAGTAGCAGTATTCCCTTACCTGGACGATTGGTTGATCAAAGCTGAGTCTCCGGGGCTTGTGCTGCGTCATCTGCAGCTGACAACCCAGTTGTTGTTCAGTCTGGGTTTTTCAATAAATGTGCCCAAGTCTCACCTAGAGCCCTCTCAACGTCTCCTGTTCATAGGGGCAGTACTGGACACAACATTGAATCGAGCCTTTCCTCCGCCACAGCGGATACGGGACATTCAGGCGCTGGTTCCAATGTTTCAAGAAGGAGCAGTAGTTCCGGTCCTCAAGGTCCTTTGTTTGCTCGGTCTGTTCGCTTCTTGCATTCTGTTGGTCACGCATGCACACTGGCATATGAGGGCTCTTCAGTGGTGCCTCCGCAAGCAGTGGCTTCAGCACAGAGGAGATCTCGGGGAATCGATAAAGGTCTCCAGAGACACTGCAGCGGATCTCCAATGGTGGGCTGTGGAAGGCAACCTTTCTCAAGAGAAGCCGTTCTCGCAGCCAACTCTGGTGGCCACGGTGATAACGGATGCCTCCACCGTAGGGTGGGGAGCTCATCTGGAGGATCTGGAGATCAAGGGTCGTTGGTCTCCAGTAGAGCCGAGGTTTCATATTAATCTGCTGGAACTGCGGGCGATTTGTTTGGCCCTCAAGGCCTTCCTCCCTTCCCTTTGCGGTCAGTCAGTTCAGATTCTGATGGACAACACAACTGCGATTTGGTATATCAACAAACAGGGGGGGTGTAGGGTCGTACCTTCTTTGCAGAGAGGCTCTGCGACTCTGGTCCCGGGTGCGGGACCATCAGCTTTGTGTAGTGGCAAACCATTTGGCCGGGGTCTAAAACGTACATGCGGACAAGCTCAGTCGCTTCTTCTCGGACAACCACGAGTGGTGTCTGCATCCGGATCTAGTTCTTTACATCTTTCGGATGTTTTTTTTTCCCTGAATAGACCTCTTTGCCACTCGAGAATGCGCACTGTCGGTCGTTATGCAGCCTCCAGTATCCGACGCAAGGAGCGTTGGGGGGGCGTGTTTCAGATGTCCTGGTGCGACCAGTTGCTTTACGCGTTTCCTCCCATACCCTTGATTCCTCGGGTTTTGAGGAAGATTCGGCAAGACCGGGCCCAAGTCATTCTGAAAGCTCTGGATTGGCCATGAAGGGTGTGGTATGCAGACCTTCTCCGACTCACTGTACCCGCCGCTCCGTCTCCCTCTCAGGGCAGACCTCCTTTCGCAGGGGCAGGTTCGACACACCACCTCGAAAGCCTGCAGCTTCATGCCTGGCGCTCGAACGGGGCAACCGGAGTTCCTTTTCTCTCCCACCAAAGGTGGTGGACGTTCTTTTATCAGCCAGACGACACTCCACCAAGTTGGTCTATGCAAGTAGGTGGGCTCATTTTGTTCGTTGGTGTGGGGAGAAGAAAATGTATCCCTTAAGTGCCCATCTTTCTGATGTTTTGTTGTTCGCGTTGTCATTGGCTCAGCGTGTTGTGCTTTGCCCACGGTTAAGGGCTATCTTTCGGCCCTTTCGACTTTTTTTATATCTTCCAGATCAGCCCTCCCTATTCAGATCTCCTTTGGTTGTTCGATTTTTGAGGGGGCTTACTAATAAATTTCCTCCCAGGCCTTTTATTATGCCGCAGTGGGACTTGAATTTGGTGTTGACTTCCTTGCTGCCCATTAGGATATTTGTTTTTCAAAACGGTGGCCATCACTTCGGCTAGACGTGTTAGCAAACTGCAGGCTCTTTCTGCTCACCCGCCTTTCACCACTTTTTATAAGGATTAGGTGGTTTTGAGGACCAGGGTGGCTTTCCTCCCCAAGGTGGTGTCTCCATTTCACTTGGGACAATCAATAACTCTCTTGACGTTCTACCCTCCTCCGCATCCATCTAAGGAGGAGGAAAGACTCCGTCGTCTGGACCCTAAGAGGGCTCTCAGTTTTTATGTCGACAGGACGCGAGAGTTCCGGTTGGATGAACAACTCTTTATTGGATACGTGAGGAAGGGGAAGGCCGTCCACAAGAGAGCGATCTCCAGGTGGGCCGTTCTTTGTATTAAAATATGTTACTCATTGGCAAAGAAGGATCCTCCTGAGGGGATCAGGGCTCATTCCACCAGGGCCAAGTCAACCTCATCGGCTTTGGCCAGAGGTGTTCCGATGGTGGACATCTGCAAGACTGTGACTTGGTCTTCCCTCTACACCTTTGTGAAGCATTATTGTTTGGATGCAGAGGTGCAAATGGATGGCAATTTTGCGCGGTCGGTGCTGCAGGATTTCCTAGTTTGACCAGACGGACACCCTCCGAGGAGGTACTGCTTTGGGACTCTATTCATTAGGTGAGGAATCCAAAGGTAGTTGTATCCATCAGAAGAGCAAGTTACTTACCTTCAGTAACGCTTTTTCTGGTGGATATATTAGCTACCTGTGGATTCCTCACGGTCCCTCCCGCCTCCCCGTTGTCTGTCTGGTCATACCAGGATCGGCTTGGGTGTGCACTTCAGTTTCAATGTTTCTACATATGTATATATGTTTATAGTTTACATTCAAGTTATTTTCAAGTTTGCAAACCATTCATGTTGGTATGTGCCCTTATATAAAGAACTGTGCAAAAGTTTTTAGATGAAGATTCTCTATAAAGTTTATTCTTGTTAATCTTAAAGGGTGTAGATTGTCGATGTTCTTTATAAGTTTCAAAGGCACCTAAAACATTGCATGAACTGACGTCAGCACGACGGCGAGGACCTCTTATTGCCACGATAACGTCAAGCGGAGCCGCGTGGAGTCGGGCAATTGTGATGTCCTCGCCTGACGTGCAGAGCTAGAGAGAGAAGTTTCCATCTAATGCTGCGCATGGGGAGAATTCATTAGGTGGGGAATCCACAGGCAGCTAATGTATCCACCAGAAAAAGCATTACCAAAGGTAAGTAACTTGCTCTTCTGGTTGCCGTGATCTGTGCTCGCTGGGTGAGTGAGCTTCAGGCTCTTTCTTCTAAACCCCCGTTGTCCCTGACAAGGTGGGGCTCCATACGAGGGCCTCATTCCTTCACAAAGTGGTCACGCCCATTCATGAAGCCCAATCCATCACTTTCCCTTTTTATTCACTCCCACATTCTTCTCACGAAGAGGAGAGACTCCACCGTCTGGATGCAAAAAGAGCCTAGGCATACTACCTCAATCTTACCAAAGATTTCGGGTTGGATGATGAACTCTTTTTTTGGAGGGGGGGGTACGAAGAAAGGGAAGGCGGTGCAGAAGTGTAACATCTCACGATGGGTGCTTCTTTGCATCAAAAAGTGCTACGCTTTGGCTAAGAAGTTTTTTTAAACAAAAATACGTATTTATTTTTATTTATATTTTTGCCAACTTTATAGGGATTCGAGAGGTACCCATAGTTTGTGGGTTCCCCTGGAGGAGAACAAGAATTTATCCCAGACGACTCGGAGAGGCATCGGTCGACTGCACCATCGGCTTCAGTGGGGCCTATTCACCCAAGGTCTGATTCGGAACCTTTTTCCTATGGGGAGGAATTGGATGGATCCCTGGACCATTATGAATACCAGGATGACCATGCTGTGGACTGGGAACAGGATTTGGGCGAAGCCAGAGGTCTGGATACTTCTCCTGACGCTGGCATGCTGTCTCCTCCTACTGTGGCTACGGCGGAGGAAGCAAATTACAGTATGGTGGTCAGTAGGGCAGCTGAGGTCCTCAGCCTTGAGTTACCTACTGTGGAAGTCAGGTCTAATCTCCTGACTGAGGTGCTTCAGCCTGGGGCTTCCACTTCAGAACCCCTTCTCTCATTCAATGAGGCCCTCACAGATGTCCTTTTGGGTACATGGTCCAAACCCAACACAGGGGCTCCTGTGAACAGGACTATTGCTAGCCGCCATTGGCCTGCACCGACCGACCCAAAATTCCTGTCCCAACACCCCACTCCTGAGAGTCGTGTTATCCAGGCGCATTCCCTTCCGTACCCCAGGATAGTGAATCCAAAAAGCTAGAACAATTTGCCAAGAAGTTGTTTTCTTCCTGCAGCCTCGCACTGCGGTCTGTGAACACTGCATGTTTTTTGTGACGTTATACCCACTCCCTGTGGGTTACAGTTGCGCAAGTCCTGCCGCAGATACCGGAGGAGGCCCGTGCTATCGTCTCCCAAGCAGTGAAAGATGGGAGGGATGCAGAAAAGTTCACTATCCGTTGTGGGCGGGATACGAGAGACTTTCTGGGCAGATCGGTTGCAACAACAGTGGTCTTACGGTGCCATGCCTGGTTACGCACTTGTGGCTTCTTGGGGGATGTCAAACAGTCACTCATGGACATGCCCTTTGATGGCACCCGTCTCTTTGGAAACAAAGCGGACTCTGCCTTGGAGAGATTCAATGATTCCCAGTCTACGGCTCGGACCCTTTGTCTTTCCTCCACCACTCGTCCACCGCATTCAGCTTTTCATCCATTTCGTGGAACACGGAAGGGGCACCCTGTCATGTCCTCAACCCAGCCATCGTGCCACGCACGCTGGGCAGCCTATGCATGGCCGAGGTCGCGGAATTCCACGTGGATGTGAGACAGGGAACCATAGGTCTGTCCATTCCACCTCTGCCCCCCCCCCCCTGCAGTCTCCAAACCCTCCTAGTCCGTCCCGTCACTCCTACCCAGTTAGGGGCAGGATCCGTCATCACCTGCCCCACTGGGAACTTATCACCACTGATGGGTGGGTTTTGCAGATCATTCGGAAGGGCTACTCCTCCCCACCCTCCTTTGGAATCTGCAGCACCACACATGCCACCATCCTTCCATCATCTTCCGGAGGATCATTTTGTGCTTCTCCACCAGGAAGTCATGGCTCTCTTGGCCAAGGGAGCTATAGAAAGAGTCCCTGTGCCAGAAGTGGGTTGTGGTTGTTATTCCTGCTACTTTCTTATACCAACGAAGGACAAGGGCTTACATCCAATCCTAGACTTTCGGGTCCTGAACTACTTCCTCAAGAAGGAGAAATTAAAAATGGTCACCCTGGCTCATGTTCTTTCTGCCTTAGACCCATGAGACTGGATGGTAGCGTTGGACTTGCAGGACGCTTATTTTCACATCCCCATCCTGCCTGCCCACAGACGTTACCTACGATTCATGGTAGGTCACGAGCACTTTCAGTTTACCATGCTCCTTTTCGGCCTTACCAGCGCCCCTCTGGTGTTCACAAAAATGATGGCGGTGGTTGCAGCTCATCTGTGCAGGTTAGGGGTCTCAGTTTTCCCCTACCTCAATGACTGGCTGTTGAAGGCGCCTTCTCCCCAGACAGTCGTCTCTCACCTTCAGACTATGGCGAACCTCCTGCACAAGCTGGGGTTCACTATAAACGTGCCGAAGTCACACCTGACTTCCTCTCAGACGCTCACTTTCATTGGAGCTGTTCTGGATACAGTGCAATTTCTCGCTTATTCTCCAGACAAGCGAGTCCAAGACCTTCAGGCTATGATTCAGATCTTTCTTTCAGCCTCGGTCTTGGGTTTCGGTGAGTGTGAGCCTGCTGGGCCTCATGGCCTCCTGTCTCCTGCTAGTACACATGCCAGATGGCATATGCGCACTCTGCAGTGGGACCTAAAGTTCCAGTGGGCGCAGCATCAGGGAAATCGCTCAGACATGGTCCAGATCTCGGAGGGGACTGCGAAAGACCTGCAGTGGTGGCTTTAGAATCCAAATTGTGTCAACAGCAGATCCCTCTCCATTCCCCAACCAGATCTCTCTATAGTGACAGATGTGTCACTTTTGGGTTGGTGTGGACACATGGGAGAAGCAGAGATCAGAGGCCTCTGGTTTCCGGCGGAGTCGGGCTCCACATAAAAATGCTGGAGCTCCGGGCTCCGGGCAATCAGGCTTAGGTCAAAAACATTCCTTCCCTCTCTCAAAGGGAAAGTGGTGCAGGTGTTCACAGACAACACTACCGCCATGTGGTACTCCAACAGACAACGCGGGGTAGGGTCCTGGACCCTTTGTCAGGAAGCACTACGCCTCTGGACATGGCTGGAATATCAGGGCATTACGCTGATGGTTGAACATCTGGCAGGCTCTCAACGCCAGAGCAGACAAACTCAGCCGCTGACGCACAGTCGATCACGAATGGCGTCTCTATCTGGAGGTGACGCAAGGTCTCAAGTGGGGAGAGCCTTGGTTAGATCTGTTTGCCTCCGCAGAGAACACGCAATGTCAGCTGTTTTGCACGTTGGAATTTTCGAAGACCGCACTCGCTCGGAGACGCTTTTCATCTCGAGTGGAGCTCCAGCCTCCTGTACGCCTTCCCGTCTAGCCCTCTTCTACCCAGAGTTCTCAAGAAAATCAAGTACGACCGGGCCCAAGTTATCTTGGTGGCTCCGGACTGGGCTTGAAGACTGTGGTATCCAGAGCTATTGAGCATGTCCATCCATCCTCCACTCAGACTGCCTCTTTGGGCGAATCTTCTGTCACAGCAGCAGGGGACGGTTCTCCATCGGCACCTGTCCAACCTCCACCTTCATGCGTGGAGATTGAGCTGCAACAGTTGAATGCATTTGCCCTTCCACCCAAAGTCTGCAATGTTTCTTGGCAGCCAGGCATCCATCGACTAAAACTGTATATGCCTGTCGTTGGAATAAATCTTGTGGCATGGTGTACCAACAAATCTGTTGATCACATTTGTGCCCCTCTGTCAGAGGTTCTTCTGTTCATTATTTAGCCCAGCAGGGCTCTGCTTTGGGCACCCTTAAAGGTTACCTGATCAGCCCTCACTCTTTAAATCTCCTATTGTCAGTAGGTTCTTAAAAGGGCTCACACACTTATTATCTCCCACTCCATTTATTATGCCTCAGTGGGATCTTAATCTTGTACTTACTTATTTAATATGTACCCCCTTTGAGCCAATGCATAATTGTCCCTTGCGGATCCTCGCATTCAAACTGTCTTTCTTTGTCGCTATCACCTCTGCTTGCAGGGTGAGTGAGCTCCAGGTGCTTTCTTCAATGCCTCCAAACTTGTCTGTACACCCTGACAAAGTGGTGTTACGCATTAGAGCTTCATTCCTTCCTAAGGTATTTACACCATTTTATGTAGGCCAGTCCATCACTTTGCTTACCTTCTACACACTCCCACACCCTTCCCATGAGAAGGGGAGAGACTCCACTGTCTGGACCCAAAAAGAGTGTTGGTGTTCTACCTCCATTGTACTAAAGATTTCCAGGTGGACAATCAACTCTTTGGCTATGTGGGTGCTAAGAAAGGGAAGGCAGTGCAAAAGCATATCATCTCTCGATGGGTGCTTCTTTGCATCAAAATGTGCTACACTTTGGCTAAAAAGCAACCTCCTGAAGGCTTGCGTGCTCATTCCACCAGAGAAATTGCGGCTTCCACTGCGTTAGCACGCGGAGTTCCTGTCCTGGATATCTGTCGGGCAGCTACATGGGCATCCCTGCACACGTTTGATAAGCATTACTGCCTGGATAGTCAGGTCCGTCGAGGCGGCTACTTTGGTCGTTCAGTCCTGCAAGACTTTCTAGTATGATCTTTGTTCGCAGCCCACCACATAGGATGGCATTGCTTGGGTATCAATTCTAAGGTAAGGAATCTGCAACTAGAAGTCTCTATCAGATGTACAGGTTAGTTACCTTCGGTATTTGAAATATCTGGTGGGAGACACATTCTAGTTGCAGCTTCCTTACCGCCCACCCATCCTCCCCGCTTTGCGAAATTATTTCTGGGGACAGGTGTTCCACCCTTTCAGGTCCTTAGCTCTGTCGCACCAATCTCAGTGTTCTTAGCGGCTCTGCGCTCTGGCGAGGAAAGGCGTTAAAAGAAACTGACATCACTGCGCGAGGGCGGCGTCAATGTACTACTCCAGACGTCACCAAGGCATCAGTCGATGCCTGCGGAGTCGAACGCCACCTACAGATGCCCAAGGGTATTGCTCGAAGAAAAATCTCCAGATACAGTCTAACGCCTGGGGGGAAATTCTAAGGTAAGGAATCTGCAACTAGAATATGTCTCTACCAGATATTTCATTACCGAAGGTAAGTAAGTTGTACTTTAGGCCATTTGGGAGCTTGCATAAGGGGTCGCACCCCTTATCAGTATAAAGGTTTTTTTTAAAAAACATGGTTTCTAGTGGCTTCTGCACCCCACCCCCTGCCAAAAGGGGCAGATCGGCCTAATTAATAAAGGCTAATCTGCCCCCTGGGGGGGCAGAAATTATCTTTTAAAAAAATTGCTTGAGGGGGGGAACAACCCTTGCCTAAGGGGTCACTCCTGTTCTCAATATAAATAAATGTATCCCTGGTGCCTAATGGCTTCTGCCCTCCCTGGGGGCAGATCAGCCTATTTCTGATGGATACAACTACCTGTGGATTCCTCACCTAATTAATACTCCCATTGCGCCAGCGTTCGACGGAAATCTTCTTCCTAGCTTCTGCACGTCGACGAGGACGTCACAGTTGCCCACGCGACGCCGTCTGACGTCATACAGGCAATAAGAGGTCCTCGCCGACGTCAGTTCACTTTTTTCCGTGCCATTCGAAACGGTTATCTTCGAGGGAGCTACTATTGATGTTCAACAGTTACAGTGTGTTTTTTGGATCTATTTTTTTCTTTGAGATTACAATGTCGCAAAGAAAGTCAGGATTCAAGCCCTGCCGTGAGTGTGGGGGCAAAATGTCGGTAACTAACTAAGACTGTTTGTCGTGTCTTAGTTCCGATCATGATGTTGACAAGTGCGATTCTTGTCAACATATGAATCCTAAGGCCCTGAAAGAGCGCGAGGCTAAGCTTTTTCTGGCGAAGTCGAAAAGGAAGGAAAAGAGACCTCATCGAAAATCCTCGTCACCGAAGTCTCATCGGCGTCATCGGGACTCCCGGCGTCATCGAGAATCACGGCGCCGGTCGAGTAAAGAGAGGTCGAGGTCACTATCAACTCGACGTCGGAAGACTTGGGAGGTCAGTCCCACGATCACTCCCCATCCGTCGACGCCGTTGCCTTCTCCAGCCTCACCGACTTCGCCCGGGGCATCGGGCCAACCACTTTCAGTGTTTGAGGTTCCGCAGCCTCAAATATTTTCTCTGTCGTTGCAGACGTCGAGGTCGGTGTCGCCTTCGAACCAGGCACCCCAGTACCCGGCTTTCCCGGCCCCTGGAGCTGATAGTAGCGCATTTTTAAATGCAATGTTTTCCATCTTCCAGCAGATGGCTCCAGGTGGTGGACCGGCTGGTCCTTCGGGCCCTTTGGCCTTCAACATGGGTGCTCCGGCTCCGCTTCGACCGGCACCCTTTATGCCCTTTCTCCCCCTGGGGAACGTGGGCTCGGCGCCGGTATCGGCTCCGGTGGCTCCTGAGACTTCGGCTCCGGCAGCTTCGATGTTTCAACCAGTGGCGCCGTCTAGACCTCCTGCAACTCCGAAGCAGTCTTCTCTCCATGCGACTCCTCGATCGGCGTCGTTCTTCATCATCCGCTGACGCCATGTTGACGCCGAGGATAGAGAAGAGGCTGCACTCGAGGAGGCTTGCTCTCCGCCTCCTTGAAGAGCAGGAGTACCAGAGACAAAACATGGAGGAAGGAGAGATTGAGGACTCTCGTGAGGGTCTCCATGGGCTGGACACTGCTAGTGGCCTAGACACTTCCCCCGAGTGGGACTTGTCATCTCCTGGGGAGTATACAGAAGAGGCGGCCACTTTCCATTCTGTTATCAGGAAGGCAGCTAGCTTCTTGGATCTTCCTTTGCCGGTAACTGAAGCCAAGCAGAATTTGTTGACAGAGGTGTTGCACCCGGCCTCTACATCGGCAGAACCACTTTTGCCGTTCAATGAGGCTTTGCTGGACCCTGTTTTGGAAGTCTGGAAGAAGCCGGGGTCTTTTTCAGCTGTCAATAGATCTGTGACTAGGAGGTATCGGGCTGCACCGGCTGACCCTGGTTTTCTTACCAGACATCCAACACCTGAAAGCTTGGTGGTCCAGGCTTCCTGCTCGGCAAGGTCTGCTCCTGGCTCTTTTCCATCTGTGCCCTCAGATAGAGACTCCAAGAAGATGGACATGGCATCCAAAAAGGTGTTCTCTTCGTGTAGCATGGCATTGAAGTCCACCAATGCTACATGTATTTTAGGAAGGTACATTTATGCCCTGATGGACGAGATTGCATCAACGCATACGGAGGTCCCTTAGGGGCTGTTAAATCTAGTATTGGACGCTCAGGCAGCTACAACTCTGGTTATCCAATCTGGGTTGGATATAACTGACTCCATTGCTAGGGCAATGGGCACTGCTGTAGTTACGAGGAGGCAGGCTTGGCTTCGTAACTCATGATTTTCCTCTGATGTGCAGTCGACCCTACTGGACCTTCCTTTAGATGGGGACAAGCTCTTTGGTGCCAAGGCGGATTCGGCCTTAGAGAGGTTCAAGGAGAGCAAGGCCACGGCCAAGTCGCTGGGCTTGCAAGCCACTTCTTCTGCCTCCTCCAGATTTTTTAGGAGGTTTCGAGGATTTGGTCGTGGCTCCTCCTTTCGAGGGAAATTCCAGCAGCCTACCTCTGCTCTCTCCTATAGATCTTTTAGAGGTAGGGGTAGGGTCCGTACCAGGGGAGCACTCTGCCTTTTCCTCTTCCTCTGGAGGGGTGCAGCAGGTGAAGCAGCCTTAGGCTTTCACCAATTCCCACTCACTCCACTCTTGTAGGGGGGAGGTTACTGAATTTTCTCCACAAGTGGGAGGTCATAACTTCAGACTCCTGGGTTACCAGCATTGTGAGAAAAGGCTACACCCTTCCCTTTTGGGAGTTTCCGCCCCCCATCCCGCCCCGCCCATCTGATTGTTCAGAAGAACACCTCCTGTTGTTGCAACAGGAGGTTCAAGTCCTCCTTTCAAAGGGCTCGGTGGAGTTGGTCCCAGAGCAGGAAAGGGGTCAAGGTTGTTATTCAAGGTACTTCCTGATTCACAAGGAGGATGGTCGGTTGAGACCAATCCTGGACCTAAGGATCTTGAATTGGTTCCTCAAACAGGAAATGTTCAAGATGCTGACCCTAGCTCAGGTGCTTTTGGCGCTGAACAATGGAGATTGGATGGTGTCTGTCGACTTGCAGGATGCTTACTTTCATATCCCGATACTCAGGTTGCACAGGAAGTATCTCCGTTTTGTGGTGGGGTCGCAGCACTATCAGTTTGCGGTCCTCCCGTTTGGTCTTACTTCAGCACCTCGAGTCTTCACGAAGGTGATGTCGGTGGTTGCGGCAGAGCTCAGAAGGAATGGGATAGCAGTATTTCCTTATCTAGACGACTGGTTGATCAAAGCCAGGTCTCCGGAGCTCGTGTTGCATCACCTGCAGTCGACAACCCAGTTGTTGTTCGACCTGGGCTTTTGGGTGAACATGCCCAAATCTCACCTAGAGCCCTCTCAGCGCCTCCTGTTCATAGGGGCAGTACTGGATACAACATTGAACCGAGCCTTTCCTCCGCCTCAGCGGATTCAGGACATTCAGGCGTTGATTCCAATGTTTAAAAGTGGAGCAGTCATTCCAGTCCTCAAGGTCCTACGTCTGCTCGGTCTGTTTGCTTCTTGCATACTGTTGGTCATGCATGCTCGCTGGCACATGAGGGCTCTTCAGTGGTGCCTCCGAAGGCAGTGGTCTCAACACAAAGGGGATCTCGAAGGCTCGGTGAGAATCTCCAGAGATGCTGCCATGGATTTGAAATGGTGGATTGCGGACGGCAATCTTTCCAGAGGAAGGCCGTTGTCGCAAGCTACGCCTGTGGCCACAGTAATAACGGATGCTTCCACTCTAGGGTGGGGAGCTCATCTGTGGGACGTGGAGATCAAGGGACTTTGGTCTCTAGTAGAACAGGTGTTTCATATAAATCTGTTGGAGTTATGGGCTGTACGTCTGGCTCTCAAGGCCTTCCTCCCATCCCTTCGTGGTCAGTCGGTTCAGGTCCTGACGGACAACACTACTGCGATGTGGTATATAAACAAACAGGGAGGGGTAGGGTCGTACCTTCTCTGCAGAAAAGCTCTACGGCTATGGTCCTGGGCAAAGGACCATCAGATTTGCTTGGTAGCAAATCATCTGGCCGGAGTCTTGAACGTACGTGCAGACAATCTCAGTCGCCATTTCTCGGCCGATCACGAGTGGCGTCTCCATCCAGATCAAGTCTGGTTAATCTTCCAGATGTGGGGGTTTCCTCGGATAGATCTGTTTGCCACCCGGGAGAACTCACACTGCCCGTTATTCTGCAGCCTCCAGTATCCGGTACAAGGAGCTTTGGGGGATGCGTTTCAGATGACCTGGTGCGACCAGTTGCTTTACGCGTTTCCCCCCCCCATACCCTTGATTCCTTGTGTGTTGAGTAAAATTTGCCAAGACCGGGCTCAAGTCATCTTAATTGCTCCGGATTGGCCAAGGAGGGTGTGGTACTCGGACCTTCTCCAACTCTCACTGTGCCCTCCGCTCCGTCTCCCTCTCAGGGCAGACCTCCTCTCGCAGTCGCAGGGGCAGGTTTTACACCCCCACGTCCAGAACCTGCACCTTCATGCCTGGAGATTGAACGGGGCAACCTGAGTTCTTTCTCTCTCCTGCCTGGTGTAGTGGATGTTATCTCATCGGCCAGGCGACACTCCACTAAATCTATCTACGCTAATAGGTGGTCTAAATTTGTGGTTTGGTGTGGAGAGAGGCAGATTGATCCCTTACGTGCTCATTTGTCAGATGTTTTATCTTTTGCTTTGTCTTTAGCACAGAGGGGTTGTGCAAGGGTTACTTGTCTGCCTTGTCAGCCTTTCTTTGTCTTCCAGACCAGCCTTCTTTATTTAAATCCCCAATAGTACTTAGATTCTTGAAGGGCCTTATGAATAAAATCCCTCCAACTCCTTTTGTTATGCCTCAATGGGATTTGACCTTGGTTCTAACTTTCCTTATGGGGGTCCCCTTTTGAGCCTATGCATTCTTGCCCCATAAGATTATTGGTTCTTAAAACGGTTTTCCTGGTTGCAATTACCTCTGCAAGGTGAGTGAGTGAGTTGCAGGCTCTATCGGTAAAACACCCTTATACATCTTTTTATGGGGATAAGGTGGTGTTGAGGACGAAGGCTGCTTTCCTTCCGAAGGTTGTTTCACCCTTTCATTTGGCCCAGACAATTACTCTATCCACGTTTTATCCTCCACCTCATCCGTCAAAGGAAGAAGAGAGACTACACCGCTTGGACCCAAAGAGGGCGCTAAGCTTTTATATAGACAGGACAAAGGATTTCAGGCTGGAGGATCAGCTTTTCATCGGATACGTGGGAAAGAGGAGAGGAAAGGCAGTCCACAAGAGAACACTCTCCAGGTGGGTTGCTCTTTGCATTAAAATGTGTTGCTCTTTAGCAAAGAAGGCTCCTCCTGATGGTATAAGAGCTCATTCCACCAGAGCTAAGTCGGCCTCTTCGGCCTTGGCTAGGGGTGTTCCTGTGGTCGACATCTGCAAGGCCGCAACTTGGTCATCCCTTCATACTTTTGCGAAGCATTACTGCTTGGACTCTGAGGTCAGAAGGGATGGCCATTTTGCACGGTCAGTGCTGCAGGATTTCTTGGTTTGACCATTCAGGCACCCACCACAGAGTGCGGTACTGCTTTGGGACTCTATTCATTAGGTGAGGAATCCACAGGTAGTTGTATCCATCAGAAGAACGAGTTACTTACCTTCGGTAGCGACTTTTCTGGTGGATACATTAGCTACCTGTGGATTCCTCACGGTCCCACCCGCCTCCCCGTTGCCTGTTTGGTCTAAACAAGTAATTCTTGAGTGTGCTCCTCTTGGTTTTGAGGATTTGTATATATTATGTATATATGTTATATATATATATATATATATATATATATATATATATATATATATATATATAGTTCATATATTTATTTACTTGTTTAAAAAAACAAATGGTAGGTTGAATTCTCAGAATGATGTGTTTGGAATATCATTAAATATTACTATTGTTCTTTCATCTCAATGGCCTAATATTCTCAGGCACGTAAAAAATGTCGGTACTGATGTCGGCGAGGACCTCTTATTGCCTGTATGACGTCAGACGGCATCGCATGGGCAACTGTGACATCCTCGTCGACGTGCAGAACCTAGGAAGAAGATTTCCGTTGAATCCTGGCGCAATGGGAGTATTCATTAGGTGAGGAATACACAGGAAGCTAATGTATCCACCAGAAAAGTCTCTACCGAAGGTAAGTAACTCGTTCTTTAATAGCATTATGTCCATGGCAGTGAAGGGGTTAAGGACATGAAGACAACACCCGCTTTAGCAAGAGGTTTCTGTTGACCCAGTGACAAAGTTAATGCATGATACATTTGGGACTTTCCTATGGTAGTAGTATGACTATTTTGCCATTATCATGCTTTTGAATACTGTATTTGAGATTTAAGGTGACATTGCTATTTGCGTGCCCTCCACTTGAACGTCATATTGGTTCTGCATGGAATAGTTACAAGGTGTATTTTCTCTTCTAGGGAATGACGGCTCCAAACGGGAATGAACAAGAAGGAACTGACCATTTTTATCTCACGAAGAAAGAGGGGACATAAACATGGACTATGTTATGAATTTAGAGTTTGATAGGTTATGTGGAATACCCCTTCCCTAAGATTTCTGTGAAATAAAGGTTTTTATTCTAATTGTAAAGGCTGCTGATTAATAAAATGGACAAAGGAAATGCATAATCCATGGCTCCGGTCTTGAGATTGAATCATAGTTCATAATTTCAATAATTATCAAAAGTAAATGTGCTTTGCTAATGTGTCCCTCATTAGTGCTGACCTACCATTAGTATTTTTTAGTGAAAGCTAACTACCCAACTGCATCTCCAATAACTTTTTTTTAACCAGTTTTAAATTTCATTTTCAATATCACAATCTTGAATAAATTACATCTATGAAAGTTACATTATCATTAGTAAAATCCGCAATCCAGCTACATCGTCATTAATAAAATAGTTTCACATCAGTATCAGCAGGAGCCCTTGGTTCAGTCCTTAAACAGCAACATTGGTAAAAACAAGTCATGTGTCGATGTTAACTCACATTCTGCCATTACCATAAGTGCTATTCAATCTTGCTATCTCAAGCAGGTACTGCAAACATTGAAAATCAACAGTGACATCCATGAAGCTATAATGGCCACTAGGAAGCTATTCGGGGACATCAAAGGGTGTAACAGAAGGGTGTTGTCACTCACCCATGGACAGGCTGGAAGGGGTTATGATGGAGGTGTGGGAATGTGGATAAAAGGGGATGGGGGGGGGGGTTATGTCCCCGCCAGGGTAGGTTTAAGTACGGGCCACCAACTCTTGAATGTGTGCAAGTCAAGTAATAGTGCTTCCCATTCCACATTTCTGAGGTATTTGCGTAGTCCTCATATTTCTTGCCTCCTGAGCTCCTCTCCCTGTCCCCACTTCAGTATTGCCACACACCAGTGGGCTATATCTAACAATACCTGGGCTTTCCAGTGCATGGCAATTAGTCTGCATGCTATCAGCAATGTTTGGTTTATAAACCGGTTTGCAGCTTTATCTGTTTTTGAGCACCTGAACAATCCCAACAGTGCAACTTCCATTGTGAACACATCCAGTCACCTCTCAGCAAGTTGGACACTGACACCCATAAGGTTACAGACTGAGCAACTCCAGAATACGTGCATCGTGTCAGCACCTGCATGTTGGCATCTCGGGCAAACAGAGGAGGACCCAAACATTTAGGACAGAGTTGCAGGAGTGAGGTAAGCTATATGAAATATATTATGCAGGATCTACTGAACTTGGTATTCTGCATCATCCTGGGGTATGTAAGTACTGTTTCCAGTATTTCCTTGTCGACTCGCCACCTAAGCCCCACTCCCTAAGGACTACATTTAACAGGTTGTGTGCGGTGTATGCTAGTGCACAAACAAACCAGGTGACAAGTCTACAGCCTCAACCCATTATATACAGTGTGTGTATGAGAGGGTGCTTATGGGGTTGCCATGGAGCCAAAGATGGCAGCCGTGGAGTAACTTTGCTCCAGGACCTGAATGCCGCAATCAACATTAATCCTGCCATTACACACACACACACACACACACAACATAGACACAGTGCTGCATCAGACTGTCGACTGGCCAGAACCAACCTTGCATACCATACCGGGGCATGCCCGGCAGAGGGGGAGGGGGAGGGTGTAGGGAGCTGGCTACTACAAAGACCACAGCTGACACTAGCAGACTTTTACCCCACGGAACATGATTTTAGTCATCCTGCATACAGTGATCCAGCAACGTATTGGCGCGGTAGACTTGGAACACGCCATGGGTAAACCGAAATCACCAAAACCTCACCCCCGTCCACCCTATCCCACACTCCATCATGGGGAGGAGCCTTGACACAGGGCAAAGACCTCCAGCTCTCCACAGGACTTGGGTGAAAAACAGGCCACCATCCTACTTACCAATAAATCCTCTTGCTCATCAGTAGAAGCGCACATAAAGGAGATGTGTGGAATTTGGTCTCCTTCAGAAGGACCTGCGAAAACTGGCTTCCCGGTTCACCAACACAGAACGTAATATCACAGAGATGGTACCACAGCTGAAGACCCAAAAACAGACCACCCAAGACCTTATGGACAAAGTGCACTTGTTAGGTACATGCTGAGTCATGCCAGGCTAACGCCAAGTGAAGCATGCCAATGAAACTCATGACCAGGTTGTGACCCTGCCATTAGCAGACTACCTGTAAAAACCAAAAACCACGGGCCAGCCCATCTACTTCTTTCTTCAACACTGTAGGCGGCTTTTTAATCAGTCTGCTCCCCACTATTAACGAGGGCTTCCTGAGGCACCGTACTGCAGTATCTCTCAGATTGCCAGCCTAACTCTAGCAAATACACAGCTCGAATCCACTCCTAAGGGGACAAACCTTGATAACTGCTGGTGTGGTGGTCCCCTACAAGAACAGAAATCACCCTGCCTACAGGCTGGATATTACAATTGCAATCTGCCATTCTTCAGTATGTATCACTCTGACCTACACAGCTAACTGGCCACCCCTATAATATCTGTCGCCTATTCAGTGTAATAGACCAGGCATCCTCACTATATACTAGATCAGCCTAATAGTCTGTATTGATTGAGTCTTATGGAGCACCTGTTTGCGACCCTATCATCCTTCGTTCTAGGTCCATGCCTCCTAGCTTACAACAAACTACTAAACATAAACCTCCCTTCAAGGGTCCAAGTGGGCTGCCTAATATTGCCCCCCTTTCCTGTTGGTCGTGGTTAAAAAGGGTTGTCCCATCTCCCCAATCCTGTTCTCCAGATCCATGTAGCCAATGGCGCACTGCCTCAGTTGGAAGAGCCCTGTTTGTGTGTGGGGGGGGGGGAGGAGGATACAGCTGCACGGAGGAACTTAGTGTTCCTTTATGCAAATTATGTTCTACTTTACATCTGAGACATGAAAATCGACACCTCCTGTTTGACATCTGCCTTTCAGGACTTCGAAGCGGTGACTGGGCTCCAAGTTAACTAGGGAAAATTCTATACTTTCTTGTTCCGAGGTGAAACCCCACACCGCCAGCATTGCCCCTACACCCTTAGCTTGGAAGTCCACAGCCTTCCGTTATCTGGGGTTCCACTTCACCACTTGCAGGAAGACAAATTTTAGGGCAACTCTGTCAGCAGCTCCCCAGAGCCCTCACCGGCAAGATTGCATTCTCAAAGATGATAATCCTTCCCCAATTGCAGTATTTTGTCAACGTACCAGCCTTTCCACCATACCACTTCTGTGATCTAGATCATTTGATGGGGGATACAATCTGGAATGTTGGGTTGACAGTGGTTCAGGGAGGTTTGAGGGGACCCATGTTTCGAGTCTTACTACCTGGTGGCACAGCTTGATTGGGTGGCTCGATGGCTGGTGGGCAAAAACACATTCAAGATCACCACTGATGATGCCCTGCTCCTTTCCTGGATGGTTGCCGTGGAAATGTCTAACCAGAAACTTTCGCCTAACAAACAAACCAGATTGCTCCATATGCCCCTAACATTGCAATACAGGGCCTCACCAGCGTGTAGGGCTCATTGACAAGAGAGCAGCTACCAGACTGGCAGGCACACTCATTTGACACAGTGGAAGACCTCTTCCAGGACGGCCAGCTTTTGACCAGGACTATGCCATCTCCCAGGACAATTCACATACTGATGCCTGCTGCCTCAATGGACTCCCTATGGTAAATCCTTATAGAAAAAACTAGACACAAAGTTGTTTGTACAATATATCAAATGGTACACGGGTGACATCTTATCATTTGGCTTTGTAAAGCCATTGGAACACTTGGACATACCCCTGATGCAACTTAGGCAGTTCTGTACGGAGAACCACAGGAGGCATTTTCATGATCATCAATGTGCCAGGGCCCTGGAATCACATAAGATGGTAAGACATAAAGCATGCTACAAGAATAACCAATAAGTGCTTCTACATAAGGGCTACCTCAACCCCTCCCCCCCTTAACAGAATATTCCTAGTGGCACACCTCACCTGCCTGAGATGCTCTTTCCCAGTGGTGCACCTTCAACACATGCTCTAGTCCTGCTCCACATTGGCACACTTTTAAGACAAGCTGCATAGCACTTTGGCCACAGTCCCATAACTTAATGCACTGAAAAAATGGGACGCCACCGCACTAGGATTATTCCCATTGATGGAACCAACACAAAGTACAAGCCAAATTTGCTAAGCTGGCCCTCTTATTGGCCAAATGCCTCCTCTCTTTGTATTGAAAGGCCCCGCAACCGCGTCGCAGGCCCATGGCAATTGGCAGTGTCCTGCTAGGATGAGGCAGATAGGCTTGCACTACACTGTTTGTAGGCTGGCTGTACCAGACAGTGCCCCATCGCAGCAGCATGGGATGTGATGTTGCTACAATATAAGGCCCTTACAGCAGGTGCTTCCCCTTGAAAAACCCATAACTCACTAAACCACAGCCTTACCCAATGACAAAGTGGAACCTTACCCATGCCAACGGGAGGCCCCATATTGATGAAGGCATCACGATTTCATCAGTTTACCCACACAACACCTCTCAATTCCCCAGTCAGATGAGAACTTCTCTTGCAATCCCCCTATGCAGGTGTACACATCACAAAGGAGAACCGCCACCTTTCTCCTCAATCCACCCATCCCCTCCTGTTAAAGCAACCTCTCATGTAACTACCCTTTATGTGCTCACTGTCACCAGGAACTTCATACAATTAAGAAGCAACCGACACATGGCCAAAGTTTGCCTTTCTGCTCCCAATTAGAGAGTTCAGCTCTTTTCCAAATAATGATTTCTGTTTTATTTCCCAACACAGCACTTATTACATACAGCGTAACTCTGAGTGCTCCTGAATTCCTTGACCAGCAGCCTTCCACCATAGTTAGCCGCCCTCAAATTGCAAATCGTACCAGGCAATTTCCACTGCCCCAACCAGACAGCCCTCACAATGCAGTGCACATGATACCCCAAGCTGGAGTACGGCCACCCTCGAGTGACGTTCCCATGCACACGAGATTGCAAGGTACCTACATAGCTGATAGCTATGTATTGCATGATGTAATTCACTGCCAAATTTCCTTTTCCACTGTATAAACTATGTGTAATGTGTTGTTTGTCGCTGTACTGGCATATTGTCTGTGATGGCCCAGAGTATTTCCACGGTGGCCCAGCAAGCGCCCGTATGCCAAGAAATGACCTGCTGGAAGGGCATGTTCCTCCTGTAAGCATTTATAAGAAAATAATGTACCCCCCTGATACAAAGCAACTAGTGTACTTATGCCTGCCTCTACCCAGGCCCTCGTGCCCACGCTACCAAACATTTTGCTGAATGAGGTTATGTAGCTCAGTGGTATCTCAAGCAAAGAATCTGCGTGATGTATCGCAAGCTCTGATTAAAACTCTCATGTGATCAGCAATAATCCATTAGCATCATGTGAAAGCCTGTCCTGGGGGAGGAAGATCCGCTAGACCACAAAGTGTGCTCGGGCTGCTGTGGGAGATTCAAGTTCTTCTGTGTGATGGCCTGACAAACAACTTGCCGACCAATGCACCTGGGCCGCCAACTAGTAATGTTCAAAATCTGGAGCACCAAATACCCCTTAGTCTAGGGACAACTGTAGTTTACAGAGTGCAATGTGGCAACTCCCCTTATTTTGAATGAAACTCCTTATGGCCAAGTGTAATGGATGGGATGTGCCTCTGGGTGACACAGACCAGGAGGTTATAGGAAAAGTAAAGTAGCAGAGGGAGCATTGCCATCTTAGATAGGGACACTCTACCTTGCAAAGTGCTCCAAAAAGCCATGTGGGGATGCGGGTTGCTATGCTTCTTATAAGGTTGTCATCTATTAGATACTTTGGGCCTGATTCCGAGGCCGGCGGGCGGCAGTCGCCGCCCGCCTGGCAGGAACCGCCATATGGCCGCTCCGCGGTCGAAAGACCGCGGAGGCCATTCAGGCTTTCCCGCTGGGCTGGCGGGCGACCGCCAGGAGGCCGCCCGCCAGCCCAGCGGGAAACCCCTCCCCACGAGGAAGCCGGCTCCGAATGGAGCCGGCGGAGTGGGTATGTGCGACGGGTGCAGTTTGCACCCGTCGCGTATTTCAGTGTCTGCATTGCAGACACTGAAATACACAGTGGGGCCCTCTTACGGGGGCCCCTGCAGTGCCCATGCCATGGGCATGGGCACTGCAGGGGCCCCCAGGGGCCCCGAGGCACCCCCTACCGCCATCCTGTTCCTGGCGGGAGACCTGCCAGGAACAGGATGGCGGTAGGGGGTGTCAGAATCCCCATGGCGGCGGAGCGCGCAGCGGAAAGTCGGCGGGAGACCGCCGACTTTCCGTTTCTGACCGCGGCTGAACCGCCGCGGTCAGAATGCTCGACGGAGCACCGCCAGCCTGTTGGCGGTGCTCCCGTGGTCGGTGGTGACCGCCAGGGTCAGAATGACCCCCTTTGTCTCATGATAGATGTTTATGCCAAGGTATCAAAACGTGCGGGGCTCCTAACACAAAGGATTGGAATCCACAATGAAATGCTGCTGGGGACAGTTCGGGTGCAGCATAAACAGGCATGATTTGGCACAGGTCACCCCCAGGCCAGAAGCAACATGAAACTCCAGGGGTATGTCTTGGATATCAGCTATGCCCTACTGTATGTTTCAGATGTAGAATAATGCATCATCTGCATATAACAAGACTACATGGATCTCCCCAGACAATGGGATACTCCAGGAACGGCCCTGCTGTTGGAGCCTCAGGGATAAGGGCTCCGTTGCGAGGCCAAAGAGCAGAGGGGACAGCGGACAGACTTGCCACATTCCTCTGCTCACTCATAAACAGGGGAAGATACACTGGCCAATATTCACCCGCACTGTGTGTTCAATGTATATGAGTAAAATTAACGCATCTAGTCATCCCTTGATGCCAAAAGTAGTCACGGTCACAAACGGGCAATTTCAATCCACTATATCAAATGCTTCATGCAAGTCCAGCACCAAGCATGCAGCAAATGGCCACTGGACCAGAGGAAGCTTCATTACCCTGTGCAGAAGGTGTATATTTAAAGTGGTGGTGGACCTACCTGTGTGCACCAGACGTGGCATGTGTTCACACAGCCTGCCCGCTATAACCTTGTTCAGGATTTTATAATCAGACCTCAACATAGAATGCGGGTATTAAGAGGCAAGCTCCATGGGGTCTTTCACAGGCTTGGAAAAGGATACTAAGATTTGCGGAGGGTGGGCAGAAGTCAACCGTCCGTTTGGAACTCTTGTTAAGGTTTGAGGAGTTTCAGGGCTAAAAGGTGCTTGTAGGCTTTGTAGAATTAGATTTGGAATCCATACCCAGTGTTTTATGAGTTGCTGTGCCCCGCCTGACACCGTCTCTTTCTCTCATGAAAGGGGTGCGTTAAGATCTTCCCTATCTAGTGGACGATGGACTACTAAGTTGACAGACGCAAGAAAGTGACATATTGCAACCTGACTGTCCATAATAGAGGGTCATATGCGGTCTGATAATGCATAGTAAATGCCTTGTGAATCTGACTGATTTGTGACAATTGCTGGTGAATCCCTGATTATCGTAATCTGTGTGGGCAGGTTCATGCTGCGCAGGAGCCAGGACAATAAACATCTGCATACTGCTTCGCTTGGTACGCACGGATGTCGAGGTGTTGTAGTTGCTCACTCATTTGAGCATGTCTATGCAGTGCCTTAATCATTGCACCCAGCATTGTACAGTCAGCTTGGGCCGTAGTTTGCAGTGCACCCAGGGATGTCTAAATACAGGACATGTCACTGTGTGGGCCTGCCTTCACCCCTACAACCGCATGGATGCAGTGACCTCTGAGGATAACTTTCATCGCTTCCCAGTCAATTACCTTGGACACAGATGTTCCCCAGTTGTCGAGTAGGCTATGGGAGAGTGTCTCTGCTGTTGTGTCACAGAACACCTTATCTCCAAGCATGGTGGGCTGTAAATGCCTAGTGGGAACCTGTGACTATGACACACCCCACTAAAACTGTACCTGGAGGGGATTAAGGTTGGAATAGGTCTTCCCCCAGATATTCTGCCCTTGATGCCAATAGCCTAGTAGCTGTGACACAGAGTATCCAATCGAATCGGATACGCAAAGCATGTGGGGGGGGGAGCGGGAGAATTAAAGGAACATTCCCTAGAGTCTGAGTTCAGCAATCTCCTTCAGTCCAACAAAGTCCAGTGTTGAAGCCTACACCGGGGAGTATGGGAGTTGTAGGTGGGATCAATCACGCTGTGGGTCAACTACACACCTAAAGTCAATGATACAGGGGATGTGGGCCCATTTAGTGAATATGGAGAACAAACGTGAGAAGTAGGCCTGCTATGTTGAATGGAGGGCCCTAAATGCTTCCTAACAAGACCGTCCTCCCATCTAGTTGCCCCTCGACCAGCATGGGACCGCCCTTCAGGTCAATTTTGATTACTGTGAGCCTGAAGAGAACACCTGGTCTAAGCAAGATTATGGCTCTGCAAGCAAAGCCAGACTATGTGGTATAAAACATTTCCTTCTACAGCATTTTTTAAAACGGGAACCCTCCTCTCCCATGATATGAGTCTCACCCCATCACCTAAGATACTGCTGAACCGCATGTCTGTTACGTGTGGAGCCCATACCATGGACATTCTACCTGATTATGCTAAGTTTAGACATGTCAGTATCCTAAGTGGGGAGTGTGGGCTCTGTAGCGGATCATAAGCCACATCATCAAAGTTATGCAAAACTGTAAAAAAAAAAAAATCCCTACCGTGGACAGCCCTCAAACATTCTGATCACCTAAACAGTAAAAAAAAAAAAAAAAAAGGCCCATGGATGAAAAGGTCCTGCATGTTACCAGCATGCATCATGTTTGCTAGGCAAGGGGGGTAGCCAGCCTGTCTTCAGTTTCCACAGTGTGTAAGCAGTCTGCAGTTCTACTCTCTCTGGGTCAGTTGGGACGACCTGTTACTACAATCTGATGAATACAGATTACTTCACCTGAGGTTCTTGTTGTGATATAAGCTCCTCTGCTGTTTCCCTTGTCAGCTCCTGCAGGGTTGCTGAGACCATGCTTTGACATCGGCTATGCCATCGTCTGAACAGTAAACAAGGGGTGAATGCAGTCTGCCCACAATCTAACCTCCTACCTAAAGTCTGGGTTTGTCCCTCCTTTGCCTGTTCTGGGGTAGATGCCCCTTTGAATCCAGCACCACCATGTTTGCGTGCCCAGTGCTTCTGGCGATGCGATGTTTGTGCCTCATGTTGTCGGCATGGCAGTGAAGGGAAAGCAGATGTCTCAACCCAGTCCCAGGCATCCATGGGCTTGGTAAAGCAGTAACTTTTAATTCAAACCATGGCCTTCAGTTTAACTTGAAAAAGGAGGGAATAGTGGAGGTCAGCCTGCCTCAATCTGCACGTCACCCCCAAAAAGGGAGGCCTGCGGCACTGCACTGATATAATCCGGGAAGAGGAATACTGGCATTTTTGTAACGGAATGGCTTTGCTGTTCTAGCTGAGAGCCTGTGCACACCACTTGACCAGCAGCAATGTCAGCCCCTGCTGCACTCTACACCCAGTAATATATGTTGTAAGACCTGAATTACCCCACGTAGCAGAGGGGGACAGGCAGTCCCAGTGCTGCACTGGCAAATACTCAAGTGTGGTCACTATAGGCCCTGGGGAAAAAATGGGTGGTAGCCCACACCCACTTTCAGTCTGCACTCCTTCGTGAAGCCCGCAGTGGGGTTGTTGGTCGAAGTTCAGGCCCACTGGGTCGCCGGGATTCTCAGTAACTGGTATCAACCAAAGTCTGTTCACTGATGTGTGGTGCAAGCTCCTATGCTACGGCAGTTCTATGTAAGATGCTATCTAAGGTCGCCTAAGCCCTGAACTCCCCCGGTATCAGGCCTTGCTGTGGCCAAGAGTTTTGTGGTGGCGGGTGGGTCGCAAAAGGGAAGCGGCCTGCTTGGTCAGTTAGCATGACACCAGCACACTCTGATCCCCAAACATTCCATTTCCTGCTTGGGGGTCAACAGCGGATTTGTCAATAATCTCCCACAACTAGTCTGCTTTACCAGCAGAAAAAAAGATGTGGAGGGGTATATGGTGGAGAGGTAAGCCAGTGTATAATACCATTGAAAAATTATCATATAAGCTATTTGACAGTGGGATAAGCTTTCTTAAGTTTTAGGTATGTCTCGCCAAAGGGGTTCCAATTGCTTAGACAAAATGCCATCTGCAGTGGTAGTCTGCCTGAAAGTTTGAAATGTGTGGGTTTGAAGAGGTGTAGAGTGTTGAATGGGCCGGTATGTATTGGAGATTAGTCCTTTAGACCCGTCATATGCGCTCACTAATTTTTCAAGTCAGTATAGGATATGGTAGCCCCAGAATAATTGGAGGGGTGCAATGCCCAATGATGCATCTGGCAGTACTGTAGCCTTGTTGTTTCAAGGAGAGAGTAATAAGCCTTACACTGTTCAAATGACTTAATGGAGGCTCCCGCAAAGAGGTCTGTTAATTTCCTACACTACTCTGCCTCCAAGCTAGTAAATAATGGAGGCAGTAGGAGAAGGGTTCCTTTCTTGCCTTCCAACACATGGCATTTGCCATGTGTCGAACGGCGCTCATTACCAACAGTAACCTCTATCGCCCCTCGCCGGAGTAACGGGTCCACGCCCCTATGGGCATATATCTTGGTCCAGCATGGTGTGAGCTCTGGTGGGGGAGATATCTTGCTGTATTGTTCCACATCCATAACGTTTACTGACGCCCCAGTGTCTATGAGCACTGTCGGGCCATTTAACGTTATGGTACACATGGGTGGTGGTCTCCACCTCTGGTCCAACCTGTCAGTAAACGAAACAACAAATATCTCCTTATCTTCATCATCCTCGTAGGGTTTGTTGCCTGGGTATGCGTCAACCGCCACCATCCCAGTGCCATCGTCTGGCGTAACTTGCTTTATTGCCGCCTTCCGGGCCAACATGGTCACGGATCTGGGCCACCTCCCTTGGAAAACGTTGGCAAAATCGTTGGGCTTATCACATTTGGAGAAGTTCTTTCCCTTGGCAGGGCATATTCCTGGTATCCTGTGCTCTAGACCACAGCTACCGTACCTCTTTTCCTCCACTCTCGGTGGTCGAGCCACATGCGGCTGATTGTAGCATCCTTGGACGGCGTCAACCCGTTCTTCCTTTACTGTGCCCAATTTGGCCTGGCCTGGTGCCGGAGCAGATCGCGCTAGGGCAGCATCCATGTCCTCTGCGACTATTGGACAGATTGTGTGACCTTGCAAGGATAAGTATTTCATCCAGCGATATGCTTGTATAACATCACGTTTGGGGAGGCACCGACAGACGTACAAGCTCAAACATACAGGCAGCAGCGGTATTCCTGAGCACCCTCTGACATCAGGGGGAGCGAAGACAGACGGGGATGCGCAGACAGACGGGAATGCGCAGACAGCTAGAACACCGGAAGAGAAATAGCATTTCTGCTGTTCGATCGCAATGCGATTGGGCAGCCGAAATGACCACTACACACCAGGGAATTTTGTTTTAGGTACTGTCAATAAGGGGAGCAGCCCCTTGGGCAAGGATCGCTCCCAAGGGGTCCATATTATTTTTAGGCCATTTCTGCCACCCCTGGTGGCAGACAGATCTAATATAATTAGGCCGATCTGCCCCCGGGGGGCAGAAAGCCCCTAGACACCAGGGATACATTTTTTTTTTTTTTTTTTTTTTATGTGTGGGGAGCAACCCCTTAGGCAAGGGTCACTCCCCGGGAGCCAAATTATTTTTAGGCCAATTCTGCCCCACCTGGGGGCAGAAACCACTAGACACCAGGGAATTTTATTTTTTTAGCATGCTGACACATAAGGGGAGCGGCCCCTTGGGCAAGGGTCGCTCCCTAGGGGCCCATAATATTTTTAGGCCATTTCTGCCGGGTCCCACCAACCCCATGGGGGCAGATCGGCCTAATATAAGCCCCAAGACACCAGGGATATATATATATATATTGTTTTCTTTATTTTTGATATGTGGGGAGTGACTCCTTAGGCAAGGGTCACCCCCTGGGGGGGGAAATTATTTTTAGGCCATTACTGCCCACAGGGAGGCAGAAACCACTAGACACCAGGGAATTGTTATTGTTTTTATAGTTACTCAGAAGGGGAGTGGCCCCTTGGGCAAGAGCCGCTCCCAAGGAGGGGCAAAACATTTGTAGGCCATTTCTGCCCCCACGGTGGCAGATCGGCCTAATATAATTAGGACGATCTGCCCCCAGGGTGGGCAGAAAACCCCTAGAGACCAGGGATAACTTATTTTTTTGTTTATTTTTTATTTTTTATATGTGGGGAGCCACCCCTTAGTCAAGGGTCACTCCCGGTGGGGCCTAATTACTTTTAGGCCATTCCTGCCTCCCCCCCCCCCCAATTATTTTGGGTCTTGGTTTTACGTTTGGGCCATGAGAGCTTGGTAACTCTCAAAAGTGTGCCACTTGGAATGTTGAGGGCTGTGCTTTTTGGACTTTGGGACGCTGCCATTTAGAAACATCCACAACACCGAGACACATCTGAAAACTAAACATCTAGTTGATTCCAGGATAGTGTGCTTCACATACACCCCACACCATTTTCTTTCCCACAATGCCTTGCAAACCTCCAACTTTGCTGGGAATCACACATTTCTACTACATTTTTGTGATGGAACCTTCCGGAATCTGCAGGAATACACAAACCTCCTACCTCTCAACATTGTCTCATCTATACCGATAAAAATTATGCTGCATTTGTCAGACAACATTTTTTCTATTTGAAACTGCCTTTTTGGACCCGCTTTGGTTCCCCCTCGATTTCCACATGTTTTTGGCTCTTCCCTATCACAGGCACTTGGCCCACCTACACAAGTGAGGTATCATTTTTAACGAGAGACTGAGGGGAACATTGGGTGGTAGGAAATTTGTCCCGGTGGGGTGATCCCAAACAGAAATGTTGGAAAATTTAGATTTTTTAGCTAAATGTGAGGTTTGCTGAGGATTCTGGATAAGAAAACATTGGAGGATCCACGCAAGTCAAACCTCCCTGCACTCCCTCTAGTGTCTATTTTTCAGAAATGTCTGGGTTTGGTAGGTTTTCCTAGATGGCTGCTGAATCCAGGAACAAAAACGCAGGTGCCCCCCTCCCCACCAAAACAGGTAGTTTTGTACTTAATAATTTTGATGTGTCCAGATAGTGTTTTGGGGCATTTTCTGTCGCAAGACCTAGGAGTACCCACACAAGTGAGGTACCATTTTTATTGGGAGACTTGGGGGAAATGCACAGGTTTGGTAGGTTTCCCTAGGTGCCGGCTGAGCTTGAAGACAAAATCCACAGCTAGGCACTTTGCTAAAAACAGCTCTGTTTGCTTTAGGAAAATGTGAAGTGTCCACGTTGTGTTTTGGGGCATTTCCTGTTGCAGGTGCTAGGCCTACTCACACAAGTGAAGTACCATTTTTATCAGGACACTTGGGGGAACGCTGGGTGGAAGGAAATTTGTGTCTCCTCTCAGATTACAGAACTTTCTGTCACTGAAATGAGAGGAACATTTTTTTTTGGGGACAAATTGTGAGGTTTGCAAAGGATTCTGGGTAAAGGAACTTGGTGAGTGCCCCACAAGCCAACCCATTCTGTAATCCCATAGGTGTCTAGTTTTCAGAAATGTCCTGGTTTGCTAGGTTTTCTTAGGTGCTGAATGAGCTAGGGGCGCAAATCCACAAGTAGGCACTTTGCAAAAATTCACGTCAAATTTCAATGTAAAAATGTGATGTGTCCATGTTACGTTTCCTGTCGCAGGCACTTGTCTACCCACGCAAGTGAGGTACCATTTTTATCAGGAGACTTGTGGGAAAACAGAATAGAAGAACAAGTGTTATTGGCCTTTGTCTTATTCAACATTTATTCTTTCCAAATGTAAGACAGTGTTGAAAAAAGACATCTATTTGAGAAATGACCTGTAATTCACATGCTAGTATGGGACCCCGGAATTCAGAGATGTGCAAATAACCACTGCTTCTCAACACCTTATCTTGTGGCCATTTTGGAAATACAAAGGTTTTCTTGAATCCTATCTTTCAATCTTTATATTTCAGCAAATTAATTGATGTACGCCCGGAATAGAATGAAACCCCATTGCAAGGTGCAGCTCATTTATTGGCTCGGTGTACCTTGGGTTATTGATGAACCGACAAGCCCAATATATCCCCGCAACCAGAAGAGTCCAGCAGACGTAACAGTATATTGCTTTCAAAAATCTAACTTCGCAGAAAAAAGCTACAGAGTAAAACGTGGAGAAAAACTGTTGGTTTTTTTTTACGTCAATTTTATTATTTTTTATTTATGTTGTTATTTCAGTAGGACAACACTGTAGGATCTACAGAAATGACCCCTTGGTGAATAATACATTTTGTCTACATTAAAATGGGGTATGTCCCAGTAAAATGCCAAAATTGGGTTGAAAAACTGCGTTTTCTGATTCAAGTCTGCCCGTTCCTGAAAGCTGGGAAGATGGTTATTTTAGCACAGCGAACCCTTTGTTGATGCCATTTTCAAGGAAAAAACACGAGCCCTCTTCTGCAGCCCTTTTTTCCCTTGTTTGAAAAAACGAAATTTTTGCTGCATTTTGGCAAATTTCTTTGTCTCCTTCAGGGGAACCCAAAAAGTCTGGGTACCTGTCGATTCCCTGGGATGTGGGAAAAAAAGGACTAAAATTTGGCTTGCGTAGCTTATGTAGACAAAAAGTTATGAGGGCCTAAAAGCGAATATCCCCAAATAGACCAAAAAATCCCTGGCACCTGAGAAGGAAAAGGCCTGGCAGCGAAGGGGTTAAACATTGGCAGCGACGGGGTTAAACACCTCGTTTGAATCTGTGTTGCTGTGAGCGCTCGCGCATGCGCAACATCGCGCTGGGGGAGCGGAGACGGGCACCCGAGCTGAAATTTCAGGAAGGAGCTGACTGAAAAAGCACCCTCTGACGTAGAGGGTGCAGATTCGGACGGGGCACCGCGGGGCATGTAGCACGGGAGGTTGCATCAGCCCCTCCTTTTCTGGGCTCTGGCATTGTGGGACTTCGAGTCTCAAGTCAAAGTATCTCCCGATGTGTCCTGCGTCGCAAGAGATGACAGGCACCTTTCAAGGCGTGTGGAACAGGAAATTGCAGCAGCCCCTCCTTTCCTGGGCTGTGGCATTGTGCGACTCTGAGTCACAAGTCAAAGTATCTTCTGATGCGTCCCGTGCCGCATGACATGACAGGTTGTTAAATATTACGTGAAACGTACAATAGTGTTTAGATAGGAAGGAATGTAGTGAGGTAGGAGAGAATGCAATTACGTAAGAGAGGATGTGATGAGAGAATGGAATGCAGGGGAGTCATTACGGAGCTATAGTTGAAAGGAAGCAGCGGTGTTGGCTTTAATGAAGAAGCCTTCCAATAAAGAAGTTTACAACAAGCTTTAATGTGTCATGGATTATACACCAAGAATTTTGGCGTCGAGTTGAAGAAACGAACCGTGGTAACGAATTGTGGTGACTTGCTGTTCGGGGAATTTCAAGGATAAATAACGAAGTGAATACGCGATGCGCCAACACCTTTGCTAATAATAAAAAAACTATCAGGAGCTGTGACTAACTGTAAAACCTCCTCGGTTTATGCAAGCCTCACTTCAAAGACGTGGCGAGGAACCGCATTTTCAGAGCGGCTTTTGTCTTATTGATTGCGCGCTAGCAATGTCTCAGCACAAAAAGTTTTGATCTGAAACGACGAAAGCGCGAGCAGAACGTTGCACACGAGCAGAGTCTCTGAATACATGCTCCTGTGCAATCGCACGTCAAACTATCATGCATCAAACATTGACAGAGCTTACCTTCATTTCACAAGTTAGTGTGTGATCGCGCGTACTGACTCGCACATACGGCTTAATCTACGCACTCGTTATCCAGTTTTTCTTGGATCTAGTCATCTCTACATTTCCGGCACACATGTATTTATGGGTATTTTGTGTCTACTTCCAGCAGAGCCACTGGTGTGATAACGTACTTTGAAATTTGGTTGTGCCTGTCGGCCAGTTTGAGGGTATCACGTTCTGGAAGCTTAAAGAAGGAGCATAGAGGATTAATATTTTATTAAAATGTGTGCTGCACAGACATTCACCCTCACTCCACCATAATAATTTTTTAGCTCTGCAGGAGAACTGCAGATTAAATGGCATGAATGGAAGGAATACTTTCTGAACTACTTGGAGACTATAGAAGATGAAGAATCAACCCCAGTTTAAAAAAAAGAAAATTCTGTTACATTGCCTCGGACCACAAGGTTTTAAGGTGTATAATTCTATGGAGAAGAAGGATTGACAAGATGGTGACTAATGTTTTCTTACATGCATTGGAAGACTTAGACAGATATGACTCCACGTCAGTCTGTGTTGCCATTGATAGATTTAATTTCTTTAATAGGAAACAAGGAAAAATGAAATCGATATAAGACTATGGCCCTCATTACAACCCTGGCGGTAAATGCTGCTTACCGCCGCGCAGAAGACCGCCAACATACCGCTGGGGCTGCAAAATTCCGCTACAGCTATTACAACCCACAGCTCGGAATCCGCCACAATCCAGACACCCACACAAGTCCGCCACACCAAAGGTCAGTGATAAACTGGCGATAACAAAACCTCCACCGTCACGCCAACAGGAATACGCCCACACTATCACAACCCACAAATCCATGCGGCTGTCTTTCAACCGCGGGATTCCATTGGCGGTACACACCACCGCGCTCAAAATACACACACATTTACAAAACACAATCACATTGGACAATTCGAAATACACACACCTGACACACATACACACACCACTCCCACACACCCAATCCAATATAAAACACACACCCACATCACCCACAAACCCTTACTACCAGAATTCTGATACCACGCCAGAGAGAGAGACACGACCATAAATAACACCAGCCACACAACACCATCACTTACACAACATCCACGCACCTCAAACAACACATCCCCTCACACATGACAACACACACCACCTCACACATCACCCACACCACATCATGGCACCTCAACGACACCCCAGGTTCTCTGAGGAGGAACTCAGGGTCATGATGGAGGAAATCGTCCGGGTAGAGCCACAGCTATTCGGATCACAGGTGCAGCACACCTCCATTGCAAGGAAGATGGAGCTATGGTGCAGAATCGTCGACAGGGTCAACGCAGTGGGACAGCACCCCAGAACACGGGATGACATCAGGAAGAGTTGGAACGACCTACGGGGGAAGGTGCGTTCCGTGGTCTCCAGACACCAGATTGCTGTGCAGAGGACTGGCGGTGGACCCCCACCTCCTCCCCCACAACTAACAACATGGGAGGAGCAGGTCTTGGCAATACTGCATCCTGAGGGCCTCGCAGGAGTAGCAGGAGGACTCAACTCTGGTAAGTCAAAGCTGTACTATTCTATCCCACACCCTACCTGCATGCCATCACATACTCCCACCCCACCCTCACCCTCATCCCTATCACTCCAACACCTCACAGATGCCCCACTAGCACAACCCACCCATCCCAACACCAAGCCCTGCATGCAACTCCAAAGCATGGAGACCCATCACCAAAGCATGTCCACTACAGATACCCACACAGACCCCAACCCAAATATCACACAAGGACCAAGACAAGAATGCAAGCACTGGAGTACAGGGTCACTCACCCATTGTACACGATGGCACACACAGATGCAATAATCATGCCTTTACACCCCTGCAGGACCCCAACCCAATGTCACCGGACAGGAGGTACCAGACATGTCCAGTCTCCCCACAGAAGAGACCCACAGTGATGACAGCAGCTCTGCACAACTGGATCAAGATGACCAGCCCAGCCCATCAGGGACCGCGGGACAGTCGGTTCCCCTGACACTGGCACAAGCCACCACAGAGCCTCCCCCTCAGGAAACACCAGCACAGCACCCACCCAGCGGGCCCATCCCTCTGTCCCCAGGACACGTCAATCAGCAGTGTGTCCACCACTACAGGGAACCCAGGCAAACCCACCAACCCAAGAAAATCAGGGACCTGGGGGCAGTGGCAGTGGGCACACAGTTCAGGGGACAGAGGCTCAGGAAAACAGGGAAACTGGGAGGACTGCTGTGCGACAGGGGGAGGACAGGCCCAGGGAACCCACTCTCCACAAGGCCCTCTCCAACATAGTGGGAGCTTACCATCATTCCAGGAGACAATGGCAACAGTACTGGGCAAGTTTCAGGAGGAACACTATCTGGGGATCAGGGAGGACCTGAAGTCCATTAACAACACCCTGGTCACCATTGTAGGGGTGCTGCAAGACCTTGGCAACACCAGGAGGGACACTGTGGTACAACCAGGGGCCCCTGACACTAGCCCGGACGATGAACAGCCCTCCACCTCTGCCGGCGCTAGTGGACAGGAGGCACCGCCACAGGAACACGACACCAGCACCCCACCCCCTGCAGATGGAGAACCACCCTGCAAACGGTCCCTAAGATCCAGGAACAAGACAGAGAACATTGCCATGACCCCTGCCAGGAAATGAGACCACTCTGAATGTCACCCTCTGTCCCACTTTGTCACCCTGTCCATCCTTAAACTGCCATTGCTCCACTTCCTATGCCCCTTTGGACAATGCACCTGTGAAACAAATAGACTGGACTCTGCCATGGACATTCCTCCACCATCACCCCTGCCCATTTTACAACCCCCCTACTTATTTGCACAGAAATAAACACACTTCAATCACAAAACAATCTGGAGTCATTCTGTGCTTTCACAAACGTGTAATTGCAATAACCATGGAATATAGCAATGTCAATTAAATTGTTCACATACCGATGTAACACAGCTGTAGGGCTGGAGGAAACATAGCAGAGGGCACAAAGTGGGACCCACATCTGTGAAATGGAAAGGCAAAGTGACAAGTCAGGGTCCATATACTGAGTGAAAATGACAGACTTATGCTAGCTCCAACAATAGTATGAGATGTGGGAGGCAGTGACATCTTCTTACCTGTGTCTCACTGGAAGTATTGCATGATTATGTTGTTTCTGTTGTCGATATCCTCTTCTTCTGCCTCCTCTTCTTCACTGTCCACAGGCTCCACAGCTGCCACAAGACCATCAGCTGGACCATCCTCCTGCAGAAAAGGCACCTGCCGTCGCAAAGCCAGGTTGTGCAGCATACAGCAGGCCACGATGATCTGGCTCACCTTCTTTGGTGAGTAGTAGAGAGAACCACCTGTCATATGGAGGCACCGGAACCTGGCCTTCAGGAGGCCGAAGGTGCGTTCAATCACTCTCCTAGTTCGCCCATGTGCCTCATTGTAGCGTTCCTCTGCCCTTGTCCTGGGATTTCTCACTGGGGTCAGTAGCCATGACAGGTTGGGGTAACCAGAGTCACCTGCAAATGTCGAGGGACAACTGTTAGACACACACTAACCCATAGGGACAACCCCATACCCAGACAACTATTCACACTGTATAGGGTCCTTGTCCTCACCTATTAGCCACACACGGTGCCTCTGGAGTTGCCCCATCACATAAGGGATGCTGCTATTCCTCAGAATGTAAGCGTCATGCACTGAGCCAGGAAATTTGGCATTCACATGGCAGATGTACTGGTCGGCCAAACACACCATCTGCACATTCATAGAATGGTAGCTCTTCCGGTTTCTGTACACCTCTTCACTCCTGCGGGGGGTACCAAGGCCCATGTGTCCCATAAATGGCACCTATGATGTTGGGGATATGTCCCAGGGCATAGAAGTCACCTTTCACTGTGGGCAAATCCTCCACCTGAGGGAACACGATGTAGCTGCGCATGTGTTTCAGCAGGGCAGACAACACTCTGGACAACACATTAGAGAACATTGGTTGGGACATCCCTGATGCAATGGCCACTGTTTTTTTAAAGGAACCACTTGCCAGGAAATGGAGTACTGACAGGACCTTTACTAGAGGGGGGATTCCTGTGGGATGGCAGATAGCTGACATCAGGTCTGGTTCCAACTGGGCACACAGTTCATGGATTGTTGCACGCGTCAAGTCTGTAGGTGACTATTACGTGTCTCTCTTCCATTGTCGACAGGTCCACCAGCGGACTGTACACCGGAGGATGCCGCCATCTCATCACCTGCCCCAGCAGACGTGCCCTATGGATGAGAACAGCGAGCAGAGAGTCAGCCAACACTGAGGTATCACAACATGTTATTTGCACACATTTATTAATCCGCAATGTGCCTGTTACTGTGTGTATTCAAGGCCCACATTGGTGTGACGCAGTTAATATTAATGCCATATGGCCCCCTGAAATGGCGGCTGCCTGACCTGTAAGGTGGGACAAGGGGATATGAGGCAACTGCGCTGGCGTTGTACACCGTCGCGGTAGGCGGTCGAAGACCACGGCGCAATCCTGCATTGGTTAACATTGGACCCTATGGGTCCGAGGAGCCAATGACGATGTACGCCGCGGTGACGGTATGCACCGCGGCGGACTTGACCGCCATTTTCTGTCTGTTCACTCACTTGATACCTGACCTTTAACAGGAGAGGACCTACACTGCAAGTGCTGCTGTGACCTCAATCTGGAAGTGACGATGACTCATGTGTCTGGGGAAAGGGCCCCTGCCTTCACTTCGGAGGAGTTGGAGAAACTAGTGGATGGGGTCCTCCCCCAGTACACACAATTGTACGGTCCTCCAGACAGACAGGTGAGTACACTATGAGCATGCTGCATGGGCAATGTCTGTTTGGAGTGGTGTGGATGGAAGATAAAGGGGGGGGACTGAGGCCTGCATGTGCAGACGGTGAGTGTATGTGCGTCAGGGCAAGGGTGGGAACGTGGGCCAATGAGTATGACGGTCCGGACGGGTAAAGATTTTCCTTTTCCCCTGTACTATTCCTGTAGGTCAGCGCCCACCAGAAGAAGGCTATTTGGCGTGCCATCGCCAAGGACGTCCGGACCCTGGGGGTCCACCACAGACGGAGCACCCTGTAATAAAGGCTCACAATCCAAAAGTAAGATGTAGGTTCTTTATTTGGAGCATCTTATCCACCTGCAATCTGGACATCCATATCTCTTCTCAGTCCCCAGCAAATGACCCACAACAATCCACATTCTAATGTGATGTCATGAGTGACCTAAGCCTGAGGAATAGAATCCTTTGCATTCTCCCCTCTGCTAAGATGCCAAGAGAGACATCTACCACACACCTTCCCTCTTTAAGATAGGATACCAGATTGCAAAGGTTAATAAAGTAAAATATACAACCAAATGCACAAACAACAGAAGGAAATCTATAAATAAACATCACATCATGAAACTTTTTTAGAAATTACAACTCGATTAAGATTCCACACTCTTCCATCCTTAATTTTGACAGCATTCCTGAAAAGTTTGATTACTTCAAATGGTCCCATGAACTTACTTCCACTTTTACACAGAGTTGGTTTCTTTGCTAAAATCTGATCTCCAACTTTTACACTAATGTTTAGTGTATTCCTCTTTTCATCAAAATATTCCTTCCTTCTTTGTATGCTCCTCTTTTCACACTGATTCTCCCCACTCACGTTACCCCATGCAACACTGTCACTTTTCCCCCAAACACACCCATCCTGGTGCTAAAAGAGTGTTAGCTTTACGACCTCTAAAAAGTTCAAAAGGGACTTCACCCGTAGTTGAGTGAGGTGTGACTCTGTAGACATGAAGGAATTTTTTGATACCATCTTTCCAGTTCGTATTGGACGCACTCTCCAATTGTATGCATTCTTTCACACATTTGTTAAATCTTTCTACTGTACCATTCCCCTTGGGATGATATAAAGAACACCTTCTATGTTTAATCCCATTGAATATTCTTCCATTTCAGTAGAAACAAACTGCAGCCCATTGTCTGTCACTATTGTATCTGGCAAACCTTCACGGCTGAAAATGTAATTGAAAAATTCAATAATTCTCTTAGTTTCAATGCTACTGCAAATTCCAATCTCAGCCCACCTAGAAAACTGATCTATCAAAACCAAAATGTAGTTGGACCCACCTTTACCATGAATGGGTCCAACAATGTCCACTGCTACTACTTCCTAAGGTTTGTTTGGCATGTCTCTTGTACACATCGGCGGCACTCTAGTCTTGTATACTTTATCACTTTTGCAACAGTCTGGACACTCCCTGATCATCCTTTCAATCATCAAATCCATTCCTGGCCACCAATAATTAAGGCAAATTCTGGCTTTCGTCCTACTCATCCCTTGATGTCCTTCATGACCTAACTCAATAATATTTTCCCTCAAAACAACAGGGACCACTAATCTCAAACGGCGCAAAAGAATACCTTTCTCCACAGACAACTCATCTCTCACTTTCCAAAATCCTCCCAACTCCTTATCCCGTTTCACATTACGATTCCATCCGTGCCTAAGTCCATCACATACCTGCTATAGTACAGAATCTTCACCTACCGCTCTCACCCACTCATCTTGCTCCACTACACTTCCAGTTACACTACACACACTGACATCATCATTTTCCTCACCTTTCTCCGAGCAGTCTTCCGTCTCTGAACTCAATCTAGATAAACAATCAGCAATTTTATTGTTGGGTCCAGGAACATAGAATACACTGAAACAGAAATCCTGTAGACTGACAACCCATCTGCTAATTCTACTAGAAATCATATCTAGTCCTTTCTTCATGAATACCTCCACCAGGGGTTTGTAGTCAGTGAAAATCTGAAATTCTCTACCCCACACAAAATTCTTGAACTTGTTAACCGCCCAGAAAACACTCAGAGCCTCCTTCTCAATGGTAGAATAATTGACTTCAGATCCACGCAGAGTCCTAGAACTGTACATTATGGGTTTAAGATCACCCTCGCCCATATCTTGTAACAACACTGCCCCTAAACCTCTCACACTGGCATCTGCCATAATCACACATTTCATATCCGGGTCAAATGAATTCAAAGTCCCAATCGTCGACAGTTCTTTTTTTATCCCTTCGAATTCTCTTATGCACTCATCATCCCGTGTAAACTCAACTCCCTTTTTTAGTAGTTTACGCATGCATATAGTTTTAGAGGCAAGATTGGGCAGAAACTTAGCATGGAACTCTACCATCCCCAGAAAAGATAATAACTCCTCTTTCTTCTCTGGATTTCGCAGATTCAAAATATTCCTGACTAGATCTTCCTTGGGACATAAACCCTTAGCTGTAATTTTGTGACCTAGATTTTCAACCTCAGTTTTGCAGAAAGAGCACTTCTTTAACTTGAGAGTTAAACCATGGTCTCTTAGTATACTCAGAACCCTCCTAACTCTCATTTCATGCTCTTCTACTGTTCTTCCATGTATCAAAATATCGTCTTGGAAACATTTCACGCCAGGTTCAGAGCCAAACAATTTGTACATTAAACGTTGAAATACTGCAGCAGCAGACACTAAACCAAAAGGCATCCTTATAAATCTAAAAGTTCCAAAAGGAGTAATGAACGTGGTGTAGTCTCTTGAATCTGCGTGTAACATAACCTGATGGTACGCTGAAGTCAAGTCAAGTTTGCTAAAATATTTTGACCCATACAGCATTGTGACCATTTCAGTAATGTTTGGCAACGGAAACTGGTCACTGACCACACATTTGTTGAGATTTCTCAGATCAATGCATAGTCTAATTTCTCCAGACTGCTTGTGTGCAACGACTATGGGTGAAATCCATTCTGAGGATTCTACTGGCTCAATTATTCCTTCTTTGCACAATCTTCCTATTTCTCTCTCCACATCATCCTTCAAAGAAATAGGTATGGGACGTACTTTGGCAGCCTCAGGAACAGACCCCTCTTTTATCCTTATACGATGAGAGTACTTCTTCAAACAACCTAATTTGTCTCTGAATACTTCTTTGTACTCATTAACCCCTAGGGTGCCTTGGACGAGGTGATCTCGTCCAAGGCACCGGTTCCCGGGTGCCTTGGACGAGATAAACTCTTCCTGAAACCGGGAACAGGGGGAGCGCTAGCGCTCCCCCTATGTGCCCCCCACCCACACACCCCGGTCGTGGATGGAAGGGGAATCCCTTCCCCTTCCACCCCCCACACCCCCCTGTGACGTCAGCGCGCATCGTGCACTGATTGTCACAGAGGCCTCCTCCTTTGCACTGGAAGCTCAGCTTCCAGTGCGTTTGGAAGAGAAATGCTTTGCATTTCTCTTCCGATCATGTGGAGGAGGCCGAGAGAGACTTCAAAGGGAAGGAAATGTATTTCCTTCCCTTTGAAGTCTCTCTCAGCGTTTCAAAAGCCAGATTGTAAAGCAATCCGGCTTTTGAAACGCCCACTAGACACCAGGGATTTATTTTGAAAAGGGAAATTGGCATAAGGGAGCGACCCCTTGGGCAAGGGTCGCTCCCGGGGGGGCATTTTTTTTTTAAGGCCTTTTCTGCCCCCCCCTGGTGGCAGATCAGCATATTGTTAGGCCGATCTGCTCCCGGGGGGGCAGAAACCTATAGGTACCAGAGATCATTTTTTTTTTTTTTTTTTTTTTTTTTTTTTGTTTTTTTTTAGGTGGGGAGCGACCCCTTAGGCAAGGGTCGCTCCCCTAGGGGGTAAATTACATTTAGGCCATTTCTGCCCCCCTTGGGGGCAGATTGGCCTATTTTTATGAGGCCAATCTGCCCCCAAGCGGGACAGAAACCACTAGACACCAGGGAGGTTTTTTTTCTGCGTGAATTTCACGCAAGGGGAGCGACCCCTTAAGCAAGGGTCGTTCCCCTGGGGGGCAAATTTATTTTAGGCCATTTATGCCCCCCTGGGGGGCAGATCAGCCTATTTTAATTAGGCCGATCTGCCCCCAAGGGGGGCAGAAACCACTAGATTTTTTTTTCTTGTTGTTTTACAGATGGTGAGCGACCCATTAGGCAACGGTCGCTCCCCTGGGGGGAAAATTGTATTTAGACGATTTCTGCCCCCCTTGGGGGCAGATCGGCCGATTTTAGGTCAATCTGCCCCCAAGGGAGGCAGAAACCACTAGGCACCGGGGATTTTTTTTTTTACGCCAATGTCACGCAAGGGGAGCGACCCCGTAGGCAAGGGTCACTCCCCAGGGGGGGTTGAGGGGGCATATTTATTTTAGGCCATTTCTGCCCCCCTGGGGCCGGCTGAGCTAGAGGCCAAAATCCACAGGTAGGCACTTTGTAAAAAACACCTCTGTTTTCTGTGAAAAAATGTGATGTGTCCACGTTGTGTTTTGGGCCATTTCCTTTTGTGGGCGCTAGGCCTACCCACACAAGTGAGGTATAATTTTTATTGGGAGACTTAGGGGTGACGCTGCGTGGTAGGAAATTTGTGGCTCCTCTCAGATTCCAGAACTTTCTGTCACCGAAATGGGAGGAAAATGTGTTTTTTTAGCCATATTTTGAGGTTTGCAAAGGATTCTGGGTAACAGAACCTGGTCAGAGCCCCACAAGTCACCCCATCTTGGATTCCCCTAGGTCTCTAGTTTTCAAAAATGCACAGGTTTGGTAGGTTTCCCTAGGTGCCGGCTGAGCTAGAGGCCAAAATCTACAGGAAGGCACTTTGCATAAAACACCTCTGTTTTCTGTCAAAAAATGTGATGTGTCCACATTGTGTTTTGGGGCATTTCCTGTCGCAGGCGCTAGGCCTACCCACACAAGTGAGGTAGCATTGTTATCGGGAGACTTGGGGGAACGCTGGGTGGAAGGGAATTTGTGGCTCCTCTCAGATTCCAGAACTTTCTGTCACCAAAATGTGAGGAAAATATGTTTTTTTAGCCAAATTTTGAGGTTTGCAAAGGATTCTGGGTAACAGAACCTGGTCAGAGCCCCACAACTCACCCCATCTTGGATTCCCCTAGGTCTCTAGTTTTAAAAAATGCACAGGTTTGGTAGGTTTCCCTAGGTGCCGGCTGAGCTAGAGGCCAAAATCTACAGGTAGGCACTTTGCAAAAAACACCTCTGTTTTCTGTCAAAAAATAGGATGTGTCCACGTTGTGTTTTGGGGCATTTCCTGTCGCGGGCGCTAGGCCTACCCACACAAGTGAGGTATCATTTTTATCGGGAGACTTGGGGGAACATAGAATAGCAAAACAAGTGTTATTGCCCCTTGTCTTTCTCTACATTTTTTCCTTCCAAATATAAGAGAGTGTAAAAAAGACGTCTATTTGAGAAATGCCCTGTAATTCACATGCTAGTATGGGCACCCCGGAATTCAGAGATGTGCAAATAATCACTGCTTCTCAACACCTTATCTTGTGCCCATTTTGGAAATTCAAAGGTTTTCTTGATAGCTATTTTTCACTCTTTATATTTCAGCAAATGAATTGCTGTATACCCGGTATAGAATGAAAACCCACTGCAGGGTGCAGCTCATTTATTGGCTCTGGGTACCTAGGGTTCTTGATGAACCTACAAGCCCTATATATCCCCGCAACCAGAAGAATCCAGCAGACGTAATGGTATATTGCTTTAAAAAATCTGACATTGCAGGAAAAAGTTACAGAGTAAAACGTAGAGAAAAATTGCAGTTTTTTTTCACCTCAATTTCAATATTATTTTTGTTCAGTTGTTATTTTCTGTAGGAAACCCTTGTAAGATCTACACAAATTACCCCTTGCTGAATTCAGAATTTTGTCTACTTTTCAGAAATATTTAGGTTTCTGGGATCCAGCATTGGTTTCATGTCCATTTCTGTCACTGACTAGAAGGAGGCTGAAAGCACAAAAAATAGTAAAAATGGGGTATGTCCCAGTAAAATGCCAAAATTGTGTTGAAAAATTGGGTTTTCTGATTCAAGTCTGCCTGTTCCTGAAAGCTGGGAAGCTGGTAATTTAAGCCATGCAAACCCTTTGTTGATGCCATTTTCAGGGAGAAAACCACAAGCCTTCTTCTGCAGCCCCTTTTTCACATTTTTTCGAAAAAAACTAAATTTGTACAGTATTTTGGCTAATTTCTTGGCCTCCTTCAGGGGAACCCACAAAGTCTGGGTACCTCTAGAATCCCTAGGATGTTGGAAAAACAGGACGCAAATTTGGCTTGGCTAGCTTATGTGGACAAAAAGATATGAGGGCCTAAGCGGAAACTGCCCCAAATAGCCAAAAAAAGGCCTGGCACAGGAGGGGGAAAAGGTCTAGCGGGAAGGGGTTAATAAAATCAGGTAAGATTTCTTTTTGCACGGAAAGCTCACATACGTTCCGCAACATATTAATAAAATCATCCTTGATCATGACAGGCGTGGGAGAATTGGGGTCTAGGATGACTTTCAAGTCCTTCTGATGTGGCCAACTCAGAACACTATCCCCTTTTACAGGAACGTAAATTTTCCCAAAGATTGTGTTTGATTTGAAAGAGATTTCGGCTTCAAAATAACCTCTTAATTCAATGACTTGCCCTCCATAAGCTCCCGGAAGGACATCAGGGTCTTTCAGCGCAACCTTGTGACTCAGTTGTTTGTCAAATACATCGTTGGATATCAATGTCAATCATGCCCCCGAGTCAAACAGCATATCATTAGTCACACCTAATGTGGTAACGGTATCCTTTGGATGTTTTTTTTTTCAGTGCACGTAGCAACCGATAATATGCAATCCTCAACAACTTTCACTGACGTGAGACTTTTATTAGATTTGCAGCACTTAGCGAAAAGTCCTTTTTTGCTGCATACTTTGCAAGTCAGGTTGATCGCGGGACACTACCTGTATGACGCATAGTGGCCACTATTCCCACAACGAAAACACTTCGCATCTTTGATTCTGTTGCATTCCCCTTGGTCAACTTTATCCTCCTCTCTGTCACCACTAGTTTCTTTTCCTTTGGTTTGTTCCTTTCTCGTGGTAATTTTATTTATTCCAACATTCTTTCCCTTTTCTAGTTCTTCAACACAAGCTAAGGTGTGTTCTATGCTCTTAGCTAAAATGATAACTTCATGTAATGACGGATCATCCTTGCTCCACAACTCTTGTCTTATTTTGTCACTCGAACACCTCAACATAAACTGGTCTCTGATCTGCTCATCAATAGTGCTCCCAAACTTACAAGTAGATGCTAATTTCCTTAGAGCGGTAATGTACTCTTCAATGCTTTCACCAGATCTTTGCTCTCTCATCCCGAAATGGTAACGTTCTAAGATGGTACTAATCTTAGGTAAGAAATGTAGATCAAGTTTCTTTAAACACATTTCAAATTCGTTCAGATCTGTACCTTCATCACCAGGATCCGGCAGATTTTCAAAAATTTCTTGTCCCTCACAACCCAAACAGTGCATAAGTAAAGCCGTTTTCCTTTCATTAGACAGATTAGTACCACACACCCTGGAGTAATGAAGAAAGTTTTTTTTCCATTTTGACCATTTTATTCGAGGTTCTCCAGGCATGGTTAAGAAAAAGGGTGGAGCTGAAATGTTTTGCATTTTAGTACTTAAACTCCTCCAAATTTAAAACAAACACAACACTGGAAGTAAAGGTGACTGTCCATAACAGAAGATATTTCAAAACAAAAGATATAGGGGGTCATTCTGACCCCGGCGGGTGGCGGGAGCCGCCCGCCTGGAGGGAACCGCCAGAATACCGCTGCCCGGTCAAAAGACCGCCGCGGGTATTCTGGGTTTCCCACTGGGCTGGCGGGCGACCGCCAAAAGGCCGCCCGCCAGCCCAGTGGGAAACACCCCTACATGAGGATGCCGGCTCCGAATGGAGCCGGCGGAGTGGAGGATGTGCGACGGGTGCAGTATTCAGGGTTCAGGGTGGGGCCCTCTTACGGGGGCCCCTGCAGTGCCCATGCCATTGGCATGGGCACTGCAGGGGCCCCCAGGGGCCCCACGACACCCCATACCGCCATCCTGTTCCTGGCGGCAGAAGCCGCCAGGAACAGGATGGCGGTATGGGGGTGAGAATCCCCATGGCGGCGCAGCAAGCTGCGCCCCCATGGAGGATTCTACAGGGCAGCGGAAAACCGGCGGGAGACCGCCGGTTTTCCCTTTCTGGCCACGGCTGAACCGCCGCGGTCAGAATACCCTGGGGAGCACCGCCAGCCTGTTGGCAGTGCTCCCGCCGACCCGGGTCGGAATCAGGCCCATAGTTTGTTTCAATTTCACTTAGTTTAATAAAAACAAATCCTGAATATTTTATATAAATTGCTCTCAATGACGAATTTCCATCCAAGGATATTTTAAAAAGAGATTCCCTTTGTTTTCTATGCAAAACAGTCTTCGACCAGCAAAAGGGGTTATTTTGTAAATAGATACCCCTTGTTTTCTATAGAAACAGCCTCCGATTGTAACACACAAATGAACTTCCTTTCCCGTGTTCGTAATTTGAGCACACTTGCTCAAGCGTATATGTGATGCGCGAGCACGCAGACAGACGCGTCGGTGCTTCTGGAAGACGCGCGCTGCAGGTTACACGCGAGAAGTGCGCACTGCAGGTCGTGCGCTGCAGGTGACTCAGGGTTCTGAGAATGGACTCGCGCGGCTGAGTGCAAGGAAGGAGTCTCCATTGGAGAAGGCGTGCAGCACTGTCACGGAGCGGCAGGTAATATTTAAAATGATAACAGGTTCGAAGAAGCAGATAGCGAGAAGTTCACAATTGCGAAAAGCACAGTCTTGAAATATGGCAAAATGCTCACCAGCACCGGTAGAAACTTGTAGATGGAGGAGGGTTTTTTCCAAAATTTCCAGTTTTCTCAACAGAATAATGTTGCTTGAAGGCATAATGTTTCTCAATTAAAATCCAAGTATATGAAGATGAAAATCTGTATTAGGACGCTCCAAGGGACCCTCGTCGCCAAATTTAATAAAGGTTCACAATCCAAAAGTAAGATGTAGGTTCTTTATTTGGAGCTTCCTATCCACCTGCAATCTGGACATCCATATCTCTTCTCAGTCCGCAGCAAATGACCCACAACAATCCACATTCTAATGTGATGTCATGAGTGACCTAAGCCTGAGGAATAGAATCCTTTACATTCTGCCCTCTGCTAAGATGCCAAGAGAGACATCTACCACACACCCACTGCCGGAAAGATGGGAGGACCTTCCCCGCTGGAGCAAGAAGATGGCGGAGGCCCAGCTGGGAATGGCCTCCCAACGTGGGAGGGGTGCCCGTCGCACCATGACCCCCCTGATGTTCCGGATCCTGGCGGTGGCGTAGTCGGAGTGGATGGGTGCTTGAGGGCATCACAGCAGCCACAAGGGGGTGAGTACACTCTCCTTCAGCTGACTATGCATGCATTACGAGGTGTCTGGTTGGGGGAGGTTGGCAGTGGGTTCCCCTAGGCCAGGGCGATCTTGGTAGGCAAGGTCCCTTGTGAGGCAGGCTATGTGGCACCCCAACCCCACTAGTGGTTACTGCCATCTACACCTAGTCAGGCTCCTGTGACTTTCATGTGTGCAGCAATCGGGCTTAGGCCTTGTACCCCATGGGCATGTGATTAATCTAGGAACTATAAGTGCATAGCGTAGTGCAGAGGGCTGCTGTGTCTGTAGTGTCCGCCAACGGTAGTGGTGTTGCATGGACTGAACATGTCTTTCTTCTGTCTTTCCCCCCCTTTTTGTGGTCTCCCTGTTCTTGTGTGCAATAGCATCATCAGGCCGAGGAGCATTGGTACCGGAACAGGAGGGAGCTGCATCCCACTTGGCCATGGAGGGCGAAACAACGGAGTCTGAAGCCACCAGTGGGACGGAGGGCAAGGGGAGCTCCACGACAGAGACTCCTCCTCTGATGGGAGCTCCCTTGCGGTGGCGGGCCCCTCCGTGCCCCCGCATCAACAGGTACAGCCGCCACCCCCCTACCAGCACCGCCCTCCCAGCAGCCCCTCAGCGTGTGTCCCGTGCCCGCTCACCCGTGAGGGTGGGCATCTCCTTCGCCCCAGGCACCTCAGGCCCTGCCCCAGTCAGCCCTGCTGCCCTCTGTGAGGAGGCTATTGACCTCCTGAGATCCCTCACTGTTGGGCAGTCTGCCATTCTGAATGCCATCCAGGGTGTTGAGAGGCATTTGCAACAAACAAATGCATACCTGGAGGGCATTCATTCTGGCCAGGCAGCCCAACAGAGAGCATTTCAGGCTCTGACCTCAGCACTGATGGCAGCCATTGTCCCTATGTCCAGCCTCCCCCCTCCAACTTCCTCCACCCAGACCCAATCCCCTGTACCTCAGCCTATCCCAAGCACACCATCAGACCAGCATGCATACACCTCAACACACAAGGGTGGCTCAGGCAAACATAAGCACCACACATCCCACAGGCGCTCACACAAGCATCATACCCATGCACACATACCAACATCCACTGCCTCCACTGTGTCCCTCTCCTCCACATCTCCCTCCTCCCTCCCAGTCTCGTCTCCACTCACACCTGCATGCACTACATCCTCAGCCACTACCTCCATCACCAGCACACCCATCACCACACAACGCTCACGTGCACTCACCACCCCCACTACCATTCACACATCCCCAGTGTCCTCTCCCAGTGTGTCTGTGAGCCCTCCTCCCAAACTACACAAACGCAGGCACACACCCACCCAACAGCCATCCACCTCACAACAGCCTCCAGCCCAAGCACCTTCACCCAAATTCAGCAGACGTACACCTCCTACAATCACTACCTCTTCCTCCACTCCCAAACCCCCTCTATCTACCCGTCCCAGTGTGTCTAAAAAACTTTTCCTGGCTAATATTGACCTCTTCCCTACACCTCCCCCCCGTCCTTCCCCTAGGGCCAGGCTTTCCAGGTCCCAGCCCAGCACCTCAGCCACCACATCCCCAGGCACAGTGGTGCTAGCAACTGCGGGGTCATGGAGTGCGCCAACCATCAGGGCTGCCAGTGTGCCACGGAGCTAGGGCAAGGACATTCCGCCACCTGCCAAGGTGAAAAAGGTGCCCACATCCCGGAGGGAGAAGCCGAAAACACCAGCCATCAAGGGGTCAGGGAAAACGAAAGGGGATAGTGGCAAGACAGCTGCGCCACCATCAAAGGTGGGGAAGGGACAAAAACTGAAGGGCAGGTCAGGAGAGGGCATGGTGGCACCGACTGAGGGACCCGTGTCATACCTTCTGTCCACGTCGACGCCAACCTGTACAGCGGAGAACCCCACCACCTGCACCGCCACCCGCACCGCCACCTGCACCGCCACAGACCCCGCCGCCACAGACCCCGCAGCCATCACCGCCGCCACAGACCCGCAGCCAGCACCGCCACCACAGACCCCGCCCACAGCACTGCCACAAGCACCGCCGCAAGCACCGCCGCAACTGACACCGCCGCAAGCACCGCCAGAGCCCCCGCGACATCCTCAGCCAGTGGCACCACCGCAGACGTGGCTACCACCCCCAGTGGTAAGTTGTCCGAGGCTGGTGGTGAGTTCCAGGACCCTGGGCAGCTTCCATGAAGCATCACTGTCATCACAGTTGTCACCTGCATATGGAATGCGAAGCCGCAGCAGTGTGGGGTATGTCGCTGCCTCCATGGCGTATCATGCTACCTGTACCTCGGCAATCTCATGGCACACACACCCAGGTGAGTGAATTGTACCGGCCACACTGCACGTGGAGCACTCTGGGCACCAGGCCCCCTCCAGAACCAGTGGAGAAAGGCATCCACTACCTCAGTCCTTGGCAGGATGAAGCACTCTGGGCACAAAGCCCCCTCCAGAACCAGTGGAGAGATACATCCACTACCTCAGTCCTTGGCAGGATGAAGCACTCTCGGCACAAAGCCCCCTCTAGAACCAGTGGAGAAAGGCATCCACTACCTCAGTCCCTGGCAGGATGAAGCACTATGGGCACAAAGCCCCCTTCAGAACCAGTGGAGAGATACATCCACTACCTCAGTCCTTGGCAGGATGAAGCACTCTGGCCACAAGGCCCCCTCCAGAACCAGTGGAGAAAGGCATCCACTACCTCAGTCCTTGGCAGGATGAAGCACTTTGGGCACAAAGCCCCCTCCAGAACCAGTGGAGAAAGGCATCCACTACCTCAGTCCTTGGCAGGATGAAGCACTCTGGGCACAAAGCCCCCTCCAGAACCAGTGGAGTATCTCATCCGCTACCTCAGTCCTTGGCAGGATGAAGCACTCTGGGCACAAAGCCCCCTCCAGAACCAGTGGAGACTGTTAACCACTTGAGAGACTGTGGCTTTGCACTCCCCAGGATAAAGCAGTGGGCAAACCACCCACTGAAAAGACTTGAGAGACTGTGGCTTTCCACTCCCCAGGATAAAGCAGTGGGCAAACCACCCACTGAAAAGACTTGAAAGACTGTGGCTTTGCACTCCCCAGGATAAAGCAGTGGGAAAAACACCCAGTGAAAAGACTTGTGAGACTGTGGCTTTGCACTCCCCAGAATACATCAATGGGCATGGAGCCCCCTCGTGGAGCAGTGGCGTTGTGCGTTCATCAGACTGAGGTGCCCCCCTCCCCCTGAGGTGCCTGTATATTTTCTATGTGATGCCCCTCCAGTGTTCTCTCCGTTTGGAGTCAGGTATCATGTGTGGGCCTCGCCCATGCATTTTGGTCCCAGTGGTCCACGGACAGTGATTGGTGCACTATCCAGACTTGTGTAGTTGGTGTACATATTTGTATATACTGGATTTTGACTTTTGACTAATGGATTTTTATTGATTACAATCGTGACAATCATTTCCTTTTGTCCTTGCGTTATTCAAGGGGGGATGGGGAGGTATATATGTAATGTTGTAGCATGTATTTGTGTGTATGGTGTTGTGGGTGAGGGTGGGGATGGGGCTGTTGCGTGTGTGTATCACTATCTTTTCCCTCCCCCATCACCTGTGTTGTAGGTGCAGTACTCACCGTGGTCGTCGCCGCCGTCGTTGGAGCTCCTGATAGAGGAGCAGGAAGACCATTGCCGGCAGGATCTGCAATTTGGGCTCCTTGGCGTCCTGGATCCTCGTGGGTTGTGGAGAGGTGAGTGTTTTCCCTTCTGTGTACTGTTTCCGCTGTGTTTTTATTCACGTTGGTTCCGCCCCGGAAAAGGTGGTGGATAGCCGTGTTGTGATATGGTGGGCGGTACATTGTGTTCCGCCTGTCTGTTGGCGGTGTACGCCGCGCTGTTTGTTTGTACCGCCGTGGCGGTCGGAGTGTTAAAGTGGCTGTCTATGTTGGCGGTTTCCGCCGCAGTCGTAATCCCATTTTTTTTCCACCGGCCTGTTGGCGGTATTACCTCCGCATTAACACCGACCTCCAGGGTTGTAATGAGGGCCTATGTTTCTGAACTTAAAAAACTAGCAATAACTTGTAGATTTGGTTTGTTACATGATGAACTGATACGAGATCAGAATATAATGCATGTAAACAATAACCATATTCAAGAAAGATTATGGGTAAAGAAGGCTGAAATATCGAATAAGTGTGCCAGGGCTGTTATATTTGAGAAAAAAGAATCACAGAATGACATTGTTAGTAAAGTAAGCTATAAAAAAAGTAAAATATATATATACATGAAAAGCAACAAATAGATAAAGGCAAAACAGACAAAAGATGTCATAGGTATGGTAATAAGGAACTTCTAGCATATAACAAAAAGTGCCCTGCTCGTAACCAACTTTGTGCAGTTTCTGGAATTAAGGGACATTTTGCTAAAGTTTGTAGAAGAGGTAGGAAAGTGTCCATAATCAACAACTAATCTAATTCGGATTCAGGATCTGAAACAAGCAATTGCTCAAAGGAACAGGAATGTGTTTTGGGTATTAATAGCACTATTAGCTCTATTGACAGTGAGACAATTGAGGAATTAAAACTGGAGGAAGATTCTTGTATCAAACACCTGAATGTGCAATCCAGAAACAAACCAGTTTGCAAAATTTGTTTGGGAGGAGTGGAAATATTGATCGTAGCTGATTCTGGTTCCTCATTCACAATAATCAATAGGAAGTTGTGGGAAGAAAACTTTATAAATGTCCTTGGACCCTCCTTGTGACCTTCAAATGTTACTCCAGAGAGTTTCACAGGAGAATCTATACCCATGATTGGCTTCAGAAAAGTTGAATTTGAATTCAAGGGCAGAAGAACATTAGGTAAATTGTATATAGCTGAAGAAGGACTGGCGGTTCTAGGATGGTTGGATCAGAGAGCATTGAATATTGTCTTAGATCCTAATAGTGTAGAACAAGTAAATGTGGTGTGTGGCAATGAAGAAAGTGATGTTAAGCTAAAAGCCAAGTTCCCAGAAGTGTTTTCTGGAGAAATTGGCACTCTTGAGGATTACTCGCATAAAATCATACTAAAGAAAAATGCTGTACCTAAGGTACATAAATCCCCAAAAATACCTTGGGTGATAAGGGGGGAGGTTGGAAAGGAGCTAGAGAATCTCTTAAAAAAGGGTATAATTGAAGAAGTTGATTCATCTGAGTGGATTTCTCCATTGGTGGCAGACGTAAGGCTAATGGAATAATCCGTTTGTGCATTGATTTGAGAGAATTGAATAGCAACATTGTAGTGGAGATATTTCCTTTGCCCAAGATAAATTAAATGCTTACTATGACGAAGGGCATGAAGTAGTTTACATCTATAGATTTATAGTCTGCATATCACCAAATTAAGCAACATGAAGATAGTAAAAACATAATTGCATTTATGACTCCTCAAGGGTGTTTTTGCTATGTCCGTATGCCTTTTGGGCTTGCCTCTGCTGCAGCAGTAGTTTTCCAGAAATTGATGTACAAGCTTTTCAAGACCACAGAGGGAGTGGTTTTCTTTCAAGATGACATTTTGATTATGGGAAAGAAGAAGGAGCAACATGATAGCAGAGTAGATAAGGTTTTAAGTATTTTGAGAGATACTGGTTTGACAGCAGAGTTTTCGAAATGCAAATTTGGTGTGCAACAATTTAATTATTTAAGGTATGAAATTATGGCAGGAGGATTTAAACCAAAACAAGAATTGTTAACCGCTATTAAGGATGCACCAGCACCTAGTAATAAGGATGAGTTGAGATCATTCCTTGGACTAGCGAAATGTTATGCTAAATTTGTCAGGAACTTCTCAGAAAAAACATTTGATATGAGACATCTATTGAAGGAAAAATGTAAATTTGTTTGGTCAGATACTCTTCAGAGGGATTTTGAAGGAATAAAGCAGGTAATTTGTTTGGGAAAAACATTATCTGGCTTTGATCCTAAACTCATCTCTATACTGACTACTGATGCAAGTAATAGGGTATTGGTGCAGTCCTGAGTCAACAAAATGTCAAGGATGAAGAAGTCACCATAGCATTTTCCTCTAGGGCATTATCTCCTACAGAAGAAAGATATTCAGTCATAGAGAAAGAAGCTCTAGCAGTAGTGTGAGGATTAGAACACTTTAGGAACTTTTTGTGGGGTTTCAATATTGAAGTAAGGTGTGATCATAAACCCTTATTAAAGGTGCTATCTACTGAGGGTCTTCTGAAAGCTACTTCAAGGATAGCTAAGATGTCCATAAGGCTTTTGGATTTCAGATATAAATTAGTATATTTACCAGGTGTTAAAAACTAAATTGTGGACTGCTTGAGTAGATTGCTGTTACCACTTGAGTAAAATGTGGAAGATTAGAAGAGGTACATGTAGCATGGACAGGGAGTACAGAATGGAGTGCCATTAGTAGCAAGGATTGGAATGAGGCTAATTTAAATAATCAATTTTTGTCTACTTTAAGGAAGTATACCCAGAGTGGTTGGCCAGAGAAAAAGAAAGTTGATGCAGAATTAAGGAATTTATTTGAATTACGTAATGAATTATCAGTAATTCAAAACAACGTTGTAAGGGGAGAAAGGATTCTACCACCAAAAAAGTTAGATATACCATTATCAAAATAAGCCATGAAGGATATTTAGGTATTGTTACATCCAGTTCCATGTCCTAAGATTGCGTGGGAAGTTATCAGTGTAGATATTATGGGCCCAATTGTTGAGATAAACGAAGAATGGTATATAATAGTGGCTATTGATTATTTTCCAAAATGGCCTAAAGTTAAATTTATCAATAAGACCAATTCAGGAAGTATCTTATAGTTTTTGTATGAACTTTTCCAGAGGGGGGGATTGCCTAAAGAAATTATTACAGACATTGGTGTCCAATTCAAAAGTGAGGAAATTCTTTTTTTTTTCAAAGGGAATGGCATTGAACACAAACCAGTTTCGGTTTATCATCCACGTGGGAATGGAGTAAAGAGATTTAATTGTGTTATTAAAGATTCATTACAATTAGCTAAATATAAAAATGTTAATTGGAAATCCAGTATTAAAAAAATGATTTGGATGTATAGGACTATCCCGACTGTGACTGGATACAGCCCATTTACTGTTATAAGGGAAAGAATACCATTTATGAAGGACAATCAAGGTTGGTAAAGTAATTCTAGATTGAAGGAGTGGTCTCCCTCTGAAGTGAGAAAGAAGATTCAAAAAGCTCAATAGAACTATAAAGGTTATGTGGACTAGAAGAAGGGGGATAAGGAAATTAGTTTGAAGAAGAGTGAAATAGTTTGTGTTAAATTACCAAGTAAGGTTAAGAAAGGAGAAAGTAAATATTCTGAACCGAGAACAGTTGTTGATGTTTACAAGAATTCAGCCAAATTGAGTGATGGTCGGGTTTGGCACATGAGTTGTTTTGTAAAGTGTAAAGGGGAAATCAACAATTCCACGTAACGACTCCACAAAAAATTATTATTGGTTAGACGCTATACAAGGCGTTGACGATTGCGTCACAACTAGAAAGGAAATTAGAAATGAAGTTGAAGAGGAAAGTACCACACATGAGGATGCTAATGCTATAGAAGGATGTATTGGACATGATATGAGGAATGAAACCTATAAGAGTAAACAAGGTAAAATTATCAAACAACCGTTATACTTACAAGATTATATTATGAAGTAGAGTGTTCTTAAGTTATGTATTTGTATATCTTGCTCTTTTGTTATTTATGTTCTGTTCATTAGATAAGGGGGAGATGTGTTATATATTACGTGAAATGTATAATAGTGTTTAGATAGGAAGGAATGTAGTGAGGTAGGAGAGAATGTAATGAGGTAAGAGAGAATGTGGTGAGAGAATGGAATGCAGGGGAGTCATTACGGAGCTAGAGTTGAAAGGAAGCAAAGGTGTTGGCTTTAATGAAGAAGACTTCCAATAAAGAGGTTTACAACAAGCTTTATTGTGTCATGGATTATACAACACAGGTGCCTTTCAAGTCGTGTGGTGTGGGAAGTTGCACTGGTCCCGATACGTCCCTTTGAGTATATCAATTGCACTGTTATTTAGACTTTAATATTTTCTTTATTTTTGATTCTGAACAGTGAATTTAATGGTGACATTTTTGATTTTTTGCAGTGTTTTTGTAAAATGAACATGGCAAGCGACAAGGAAATTTGCTGCACAATTTTGCAATTAGTTGCAGTGATTATGATATTAATATTCATAGCTGATTTTTAGTGGATACAGCACTTCAGTCAAGTATACTTCACACAATAAAAACTAAGCAGACATTAGAAGAGGAGAAAATGAAGTTAGAAATTAACAGACTCATTATATTCTGACGAACGGCCCATTGTCTCGCCAACGCGATGGAGTAAATTACTCCTTTGCCCTGGAGGAGGTATCACCTACCAGATTTATAAACAACCACCAAGCTGGCGGTCATTTATAAAGCATTGGTAGAAACTGCCATGATGGCAGCTCCAGTCAATGCTTATTGCTGTTTGGAGCAGGGCTTCCACACCGCTGTGGCCGAAGTTAAGGTCCGTCTGCATCTAAACCGGGTGGCAGACCAGTGTATTGGCAGGGAGAAAATTTCTTCCCAGTTTTAACTGATGTCCCTCTTTGTCAACAGATAAATAAGGCTCTAAGTTACTGCATAGAGATAACTCTATAAGAAATTATGGTGAAATGTTTATTTTTGATTATTAAATGAATATTCAAAACTTATGGAGGTCCATGATTGATACATCAGTTTTTTGTCTGCATCTACACCTGAGGGGTTAACATACCATTACATTCCACTGACGTATGCTCTCTCATGTTCTGTGTTTGTAACTTGTTTAATCAACAGAATTTTCTTGAAATGTAACTTTCAAATTTTGAAATTCCTCTTGAAACTACCTCTTGTTAGGTCTTTGTAAACTTAGGGCCTCATTACGAGTTTGGCGGTTGGACCGACAGACCACCATGTTGGCAGTCCCAAAAAGACCACCATGCTGGAGGTCTTCCAGACCGCCCTATTATGAGTTACACTGGCAGGACACCCTACCGCCAACAAAAAAAAGGCAAACCGGCAGTGGTCAGGGGCCCAGAAATAGGCGGTCTAACCCCTAGCACTGACAGCCCAGCAACCAACCACTGACTGTATTACAAGTCCAAAGTCACAGTGGCGGACACCAATGGCAGTTAGCCAATGGCAGTCTGAACCATGGCTGTTCATGGCCACCAAAGTAATACACAACAGCACATTGGATGGATTTGAAAGCAACACAGCTGACACACATTGTCACACGCGACACCGGCAAAGGACCCTATAAAACACACCCTTTCACAGAACACAATCCTTTGCATCTACACTGCAACACACAGAAGCCAGAGCGCATTTAAAAAAAAATAAAAATATAGAATCGACACTCCTACTTTTCCAAGTTACATACTTTTGCACTTCCCCTGTTTAGTAAGACACTGTCATCTGTTCTCGGTCTCACTTTTTTTTGGATTACCACCATGTCACCTCTGAAAAATCCATGTTTCACTGATGATGAGTGAAGAAATGGTGGATTAAATCATTAGAGTAGAGCCATAATTGTATGGAGCACAAGTCCTGCACATGTCTCTCAGTAGGAAAATGGAAATGTGAGAGCGGATAGTTGACATTCAATGCAGCAAGCACCACCCTGTGCACAAGGGAGGACATCAGGAGGAGGTAGAATGACCTCAGGACAAGATGCATTCCATGGTCTCCAGGCACCAGCTGCAGGGAAGAAGACTGGTGGTGGCCTTCCCAGTGCCCCATTACAACTCTGTACCTGGGAGGAGAAGGTCTTGGGTATCCGGCATCCTGTGGGCTTGACAGGAATACCTGGGGGAGTGCAGTCTGGTAAGTCATAACACAAAAATGTCACATAAATGTTATGTCATGCATGCTCACAGCACACCTTTTACCACTTTTACCTTGACTACACTCAGCAGCCCAGTGTCCATCAGTCCAAGGCCCTCTATTTGGCCTCTCACAATTGAAGTGTAGTCACTTGGGGAGATGACATTTATATGGTGTGTGTTGTGTAGTCATTTTAGTTATAGCTCCATGCACGTTATTTTAGCAAACTAGGCCTGCCACTGTGCATTGTAACCTAGATATATTTTATTCAGCTTTGTTTATTATTTTGGCAATAGCCACATTTGCAGTCTTGTTTTATTTCTCTCTGTCTAGCTGTTCTTTGCCTAGGCCAGCACTGCATTCTTAAACAAGACATTTCTTTCACTCTGTGCTTTCTCAAGGCTGCAGTAAGATTGGTTGCTGGTAAACGTGGTAACGCTTTGTCTCTCGTATTCATAGAAACATACACATCCTTATGTAGGAACATTTTCTCAGAACATCAGCTGTTTTATTATAAAAACATTTCTCAGTCCCATACACGTTAGAGGGAGATTCCAGCCAGATGACCACAACTGTATGCTGATTGCTGAACGCTTCGCTACAGCTGCTTATGCAGACTTCAGGCTTCTTGCTCAGGTATGAGGGATGATGACTTCCCAGGGGAATCTGAAGGGCAGAACTAGAGCTTAACATGCAGTGCTCTAATATAGCCTAGGTAGGAATCATAATAATGCCTCACTCTCCTTGTCTCAATTCTAATCCTGTCATGCTTCATCGCCCTGGTTATTGCAGTACATGCTTTATTATTTAAGATGCAGTTGTTTCATTAAAACCTTATTGAAACTTACACTGCCTCTGTTTATCCTTGTATATGTGAGACTAAAGTAACTGAGAGAAACGGATGGGATCTGAGTGACCATGATTTCCCTGAGGAGTCAATTGTGTCATGCGCTCGGCTGCTCAATCATCCCTGCTTTAGGGTGGAGATGAGGAACTGCTAGTTAGCCGGAGCAAAACCCGGATTAGGCCGACAGGTGTCACCTGTAGTGGGTCAGACTCAGTCCCCCACACCGCAGGTCATTCTGCTGCTCAAATCCAGTAGTCTCATTAGAATAATGAGAGCCTACGCGGCATGTGTGGTATAGAGAGTGACATGACTGTATCTCCCAGGAGGCACTGTTACTGTTTCTGAAACCATCAGCACAGTGTTTCCCCCTCCAAATACAAGTGTCTGTTAACTGCTAACTGTAGTGCACACACCTGGGATGAAATAAAGTATGGTGTGTGTATAGTACGGGGACTGACAGGACTGCTAAGGCCAGGAGGACCTGTGAATGTAATTCCAAATACCAGCCCAGTGGACAATTGTCCAAATACCCTTGTTTGGTCAGTCACAATTGAAATTCATACACCTAGGAGGATAACATTAGTTGAGTGTGTGTAGTACAGGAACTGACAGGACTGCAACTCCCAGCAGGCACTGTTCTCCCAACCTCAACCACCAGACCCGGGTCCTACCACCAATATACACTTGTGTTCCAACTCCTTACTGAAGGTTACTTACCTGGGAGGATAGCATATGTAAAGTGAATGTAGTGCAGGGAGCTACATGACTACAATTCACAGGAGGCTCTCTTACTGTCACTCCAACCACCAGTCCAGTGTCTTCTTCTCCAAACACCCATGGTTGGGAAATCACACATGAAGTGTACTCACCTGGGGTATGACATTTAGCAAGTGCATAAAGTAGAGGGAGTGATATGGCTGCCAATGCCAGTAGGCTCTGTCTCCTCAATTACAAACACAAGCCTAGTGTTCTCATGCCCAAATACCCCTGTGTCTTAACTCTAAAATGAAGTTCACTCTCTTCTGTAACTCCAAACACGAGACCAGTGTCCACCTGTTCAAAGATCCGAGTCTGGCATCTCACAATTGTGGTAGATCCACCTGGGAGGATAACATCTGTGTATAGTATGTGTAGTACAGGGACTGATAGGAATACAAATCCCAGCAGGCACTGTCACAATGACTCCTCACACCAGCAGTGTGTCTTCTTCTCTAAATACTTCTGTTTGTAAACTCACCATTGAACCTGGGGGGGGTAACATTTATGTACTGCTGGGAACTAGAGGGAGTGACCTGAATAACAAACCCAACAAACCAGTATTGCTAACCACAATCAACAGTCCAGTGAACACTTTCCCCAATGCATCTGTTAGTAATCACACAAATTGTGTTTACTCACCTGCGAGGATAACATTTGGCTAGTGTTGGGAACTAGGGGATTGACCTGAATGCAACTCCCAGGAGGCACTGTTCAAGTGACTCAAAATAGCAGAACAGTGGTCACTTGTCCAAAAACACTTGCCAGATCACTTTCAAACGATGTATGCTCACCTGGGAGGGACCAAGATACAGGTCATGATCAACTCAGAGATGTGGCTGGCCACCTAGGTCCATCTTGAACTGCTAAGCCAAGATTCAAATAATGTGGACAGGAAGGACAGCTCACCCAGTGTGCAACATAAATGATCAACAAGGTCTCAAGATGCACCACCAGAATGGTATTGGCAGGTGACACGTTCACAATGCACTGACCACATGGTGTCTCCAATCACGTATACAACAGACCCTGGGTCTGCCTGCATAAAAATCAACAAGGTCTCAAAATGCTCAAAGCCACATCCTGCCCAGCCACTGTTTTGCCTGCACTGATGGCAAGATGACATTCTCTACCCATCCAAGTGACAGTGAACTCCCAAATTCAGCAACTGCGTGAAGTCATTGCAATTGGCAGGTTTCACAAATGTCAGGTCAGTACAACCAATACCATGGCCCCCTGTCACAATAGGATAACCTGCAAAACAGCTAACTACAAGGTCTTTGCTAAATGTCACTATAAAAGTCTGGAGGTAGATATCACAATACAACCAGTAACATTGTACCTTTCACGTCAACAGACACATACAGTGACTCACACTACCCACATCAAGACCTCCCAGCCTGGTTGCATCAACCTCACAGGCAGCCATTCGCACCACAACCTGTGTACTGAGCACAGTAGCAACCATCTCGTGCCCCCAGTCCAGGATGCTGAGTTGCAGCAGAACACCTTGGACAATGATGGTCCTGGAACCAGTGGGAGAGTGCACCCTGTGGCAAGGGCACAGGCCCATGGGGGTAGGGTGCGTGGGAGGTATGCTGTAGGCCAATGGGGTGTAGGCGCTGGGGATGTCCCTGGCCAGGACACCATCAACCAAGTCTTAGGGGGTCTATCAAGAGTCCAAAGGCATGATGGGCCAGGTAGTTGCCAAACTCCGGGAGATCAAGCAGCTGCAGCGGTACATGCATAAGGAAATGCTTAAAAAGTGGGAGGCCACCAATAGCATCTTGGCCTCCCTAACAGGGGTATTCAGGGAGATTAGCAGTACCCTGATCAAGGATCGTGAGCAACACCATATCCCTTCATTTGGCCAAGCAGCACCAGGCCCTTCATCATTGGTGCCAGCCACTGGAAGGTAGGACCTGTCAGGGGAAGAACCCACCAGATACACCCCTGCCTCTGTAGCAGCAGCTTCCACCCCAATCAAATGGGGAGGTACAGCTAAGAATACAGGAGGTGCAGATGGCAAGACACCCACCACTGCCTGCAAGTAACCTCTTCCTAAATGAACTCCTTTGTGTGCCACATGATCACTCTGTTGACTGTCCTTCAACAACCTCCCAGTTCCTTTGGGAGGAGTACAATGTACTTTGGACTTCAAATGATGTGGCATCTAATACAATGATTTCATCAACCATGACTGAACCTCACTTTCCTGTTCCATCATGTCCCTTATTTTATCCTATGCACTTATACACAATAGATATCACCTATTACAAAGTTTGTGTCTTCTTGCTTCTGTTACAATTATTGCTATCTAGAGATGTAAGATCATGTGACACAAGATACTAGTGCAAGGAGGGATGTGTAACAGGTACACTGTCCTGCTAAGGATTACAACCAATAGACACAAACACATAGGTGCATGTGTCTGGTCACATCAAATATTTTATTTGACTGTACAGCACATAGGCTGTCAAAATGTCTGGACTGTCAAAGCCAAGAATGGCTTACTCATATTGTGTCAAGGTAGATACACCAAGACAAAGTCCTCCAGATGACAGAAGGAAGGGCCTTGTCAGACATTGTCCTATAGAATAGGCAAACAGAGAAGTGGTTAATATCACCAAATTGAGCCTTGTCACACACCACACCAAAGTAATCCAACATCACATAAACCAAGGTACAGACTGAGGGCAGTCCAACAGTCCTTGATCATAGGTCCATCATACGCTAATGACCATGCATCTGGGTATTACCCAACTCTATGTCAGTGTTGTTGGCATTGGCACAGTGGCCTGCAATAATGAAACACATCTCCAGCTACATATAGGTCATACAAGAAAAGTGTTGAGCCCATATGAAGGGTGAATGCCTGTCTTGCAATTGATGACAATATATTTCAGGCCCACATATTCACAAACCTGATGCAATTGACCCAATGCAGCACAAAAAATCAAGTACATTGTGCGCTTCAGACCGTCCACCCAAACACTGGCCAGGCTGCCTTGGAACAGGGTTCATAAATCCAAAATCTGTTACCTGCATTACCTGGAACAGTCCATGTCCACTTCACATGTCAGAACAGAATTAGATACCTGCCAATTTCACAATTCGGAAATGCTCACATGAGGATCTCAGGGTGACGGTACCTTTACAAAGACAAAACAAGGTGGATAGAACTGATAACATGCCTACAACACAAATCACATAGCAGGCATCTGAAAAGAAGTTACATTGTAATGAGACTGACACAGACAAAGCAGCTACGTCAAAATAGGAATATGTCAAGGGCTAACTTTTCAAACACACTTTGGATGCATGTTGGATACCATTAGCCCCCCATTGTCTTTAAAAATCACTGTACTCCACACATTCTGACATCTACAGTTCTTCGTACGATTACAGTCATTATATCACATGACATACACTGAAGAAAAGTAGCTATTGATGAGATCTTGGTGCAAGTCAACTCCTTCCTCTTCACCACTGTCATCCTCACTTGGCATTGCAAGAGGCTCACCCAGTGGCTCCTCTGGGATGAATGGGATATTCTTCTGCAGGCAATGTTGTGGAGCATGCAGCAGGCCACAATGATCTGACACACTTTAACAGGTGAGTAGAGGAGGCCTCCGCCAGTGCGGTCAAGATAGCAAAATCTGGCCTTCAGGAGCCCAAAAGCCTGCTCCACTACCCGTCTGTTCTTCCTTTGGCCTCATTGAAGTGAACTCCCCCTGGCATAGTTGTATTCCTGATTGGCATCAACAACCAAGGAGGTTTGGATATGCAGAGTCTCCTGATAAGGAATGGGACATATATGCAACTATGAGCCACTCTTATCAGATTTGTTGCACCAGACGTTGCACCCACACAAACAGGACAGAGGTGACTTACCAACCAGCCAGGCCCGCTCTGGGTACAGTCCTGACATCAGCCGGGGCATTGTACTCTTCTGCATATTGAAGATATCATGGACTGAACCCGGATAATGGGCACAGACCTGTGAGATGTAGAGATCCGCCAACAGACAACTTGGACATTGATGGAATGGAATTTCTTTCTGTTGCAGTATACTTGTTCATTGGCATATGGAACTTGTAAAACGGCTGGTGGGATATCTGTCACTTTTGGGATGGAGTAATCCCCTCCACCAAGGTCGTAATCAGGCCCTTTATGTACCCACCATGCCAGTCCCTTCATTGTTACCCAGGTGTGTTGTGTGACTTTGTACTCTACCAGTGGCCTGTAGGGAATGTATGCAAAAAGTCATTTTCACAGATTGTGTATGTGTAGGTTCATTTATGTCTAAGGAGTCTACCTCTCAGAAACCACCAAGGTGTGAAGTGCCTCATGGTGGCTCACATCTAACTCAGGTTTCTAGTGTCCCTAAAGATGTCAGTAAGCCAGCCTAGTCATTGTAGGTCCTAAGCAGGGTGGTGGGTTGTCCTCCAGATTTTCAAATGTATCTCTGTAGTCATGGCCCTCCACTTACTGTCTTATATATTCCACACTTGGGGAATATAGACAAAATGGGGAGGCCCAAGCTTGAGGTTTTGTACATGTGTGTGACTCTACCATTTGTAATGGGACAGTGGTATATGATATCTTGATATGTCTTTTGCATCCATGCAGGTCAACACCCATCAAAAGAAAGGAATTTGGAGAGCCATCGCCTGGAAGGTGCAGACCCTGGAGGTCCACTGCTGGCGGAGTGCCCACTGCAGGAAAAGGTGGGAGGACCTGAGACGCTGGGCCCGGAAGATCACAGAGGCACAGCTGATGATGTCCTCCCAATGTGTGCAGGGTGCCCTTCAGACAATGACCCCCGATGGCCCGCATCCTGCGGTGGCCCATCCAGAGCTTGATGGGTGTTTGAGGGCAGCACAACAGCCACAAGTGGGTGAGTACAATCCATATTCCTGCCTGTCACATTGCCAAGTGAATGAGTGAGGGTCTGACAGCTCCCCCTGACATATAGGGGTTGGCCATGTGTCACACAGTAGATGAGAGATTCTTTTTATTGGCATGTCATGTGTTTTCCACTGATGTATCTTGGCCTATTGTACCAGGGACCTAGGACTGTACTGGGTGGCAATTTCAAACCACTAGCTTTGACAGGACCACATATGGCTGTGTACAGTTATCAATCATGTACTGTTTGTTGTTGTAATGTGTGTATTTTCTGTTCAACAGACCACTACTCCTCAGTGTTCCAGGCCAAAGGTAATTAGGTGATGGATCACTGTCCTTAGCCATTTCTGTGTCTAAATGTGTATGTTGGCATCTGCCATCCAGAAGCATGTTTTAGGCAGTGTCGGATGGGTTCACTGCAGTCTGTAATGTGAAAGGTGTCCAACATGCATGTGGCAGGGCTTACATTTTAGTTTGTATTCAGCTATGGATCATTACTTTCCATTGGTAAGTATGGACTGTCTATTGACATGTTTCATGTGTAATTACTGTTGCCAACATTTCACATGCCTATATGTTAGCATGTGTCCATTTCTCTTCAGTGTACATATGTAAGCTTCAGTTTCATGCATGGTCATACTATATTGATGGGATGATATCTGTATTCCCACACATATATTTGTGCATGCAACCTGTATGTGAAATAAGCCATTTACAATGGGGCAACATATCATGTTGTGCCACATACAGGATTGTGTCACCATTGTCTATTGGCTGACACATACCTTCAAGTGTCTTAGCATTTCATTTATCATGTACAACTGCAGTAGCAATAAGGGACATGACAGGTAGGCCAAGAGTTAAGAGCCACAATGTGAATACTATGCCCTTGATGTGGCATCATATTGATGAGTGCACTGCACATGTCATGGTTAAGGTTTGTGTCCTGACTTTTGCCATGCATTATGGAATGACTTGCAACTTTGTTTCAGTCACATGCTTGGGTACTGGCATTCATCCATAGACAGACATCTGGGTTGGCATGAGCAAAATGGGTATAGTGATATAACTTCCCATGGGGAAACCTGTTGAGGGCCTTTGTAGTGAAATGTGTTTTGACCACTGACTTCGTGTTGCACCACTTTGCACTTGGCTTGGCTGTCCACCGTCACACTAGTGATCACCAGTTACAGACTCCATTTTGTATTCAGTTTAGCCTTAGCTTCATTCTGCCTATTGATTTTATCTTGGCATTAGACACTGCCATTTTAAAAGCTGCCCGTGATTTTTCACGTTGTACACTGTACATTCTGTCTTGTTTTCATTCTGTCTTGTTTTCATACACACCAATGGCTTTGGTTGATAAGAATGTACTCAGACGGCAGGGAACGGTCTTGCTTTGACTTGACATCTTGGATTGTGGTAAAATCCCAACTTGTTATTTTCAAAGCATACCAAAACTAGCCAGCATGTTTGAATACTTCTTGCACCAGCAGGAAGGGTTTCTCCAGAAAGCTCCTTCCTAATTTTTTTAAGATATAAAAGAGACCCAGATCGACAGTAGGATTCAGACGTCGGATGCCTGATATAGATTTCCCGTGAGGGTAGAGATCTCTCTTTCTCACAGTCGAACGGGGTCATCGGCTTGCTGGCGGAGAAAGATGAAGCACCTGACAGGCCCTAGGGTGATGCATTTTTAATTCATTATTTGCTTTGCATTATAATATAGATACATATATTGGCTGTGTATATTGCAGTGGGGAATCATTAGTGTATGTTTCATTTCATTGTTGTGACTATTTTTAAACGTGTTCTTTCAACATGCTAATCGCCTTTTAGGAACCTTTCGTAGTGAAATAATAAATGTCTTCTTTGGACTAAGAAGTGCATTCCAGAGATTTTTTGTCAGTACATGAGTATTTCAGCTCGGTCATTAGTGAAAAGCCAAACAGCCTTCTACAAGTCGTTGCAACTTCTGTGTCTCACCAACATGCCAAGCACTAATGGCTTCTTTTCAAGTACCCAGAGCATGTCATTGTAAGGGCTGCTGGACAATAGTGGTGATCATCATGTGGCTTGCTGATTCATAGTGTTGTGTTTCTAGAGGACATCTCTCCCTGAGATCGTGCACATTATGTCTACAGTGTTCATTTCCATGTCTCATGTGTGGCCTGTCTGAGCACCATCAATGATACCTCCTTGATACTATTGGGACAGATGTCACTTGGTGACGTGTGCATAGTAGAACTGCTTGCAGTGTGACATGATTATTTCCTGTCACCTTCTGCAGGCTATTGTACTCTTGTCATCAACATGGCAGACTTTGGGAGCATCTTTTATTTCTGTAGGGTCCTTATGTATGTGACAAATAGATATGTGCATGCCCTTGTGTGGGAAATGTGGGAATACATTTGGCATTGGCTTATCATTATGTGACAACAGGTAACTAAGGTATGCTCCATGGGGAACAACCTTGTGGATGAAGAGGTATCCTACTAGTTCAATGTTTACAGTGATTGCACAATTGCTGCCATGCAATTGTAGTTTTCATAGATCCTGATTTTCCTGTGGTAATCTGTTGACATACGTTTCAGATGGCATGCATGCCTATGATATGGCACATGTATGGGCCATTCAGGTGTAGTTATTTGCTGGGGCCTACTTGACATCATGGTAATGTTTGCTAATCAGAGCTGTTCAGGTGTGTTCATGGACATGAGATGACCCTATTTCTGTTTGTCTTTGTGGCATCTGCACCAGCAAGCGGAGGAGACTGGGCCAAGTCGAGTAGGGAAGTCTCTGGCCCTGGGACGTCAGGTGAAGAAACAACTGACACAGAGGGACCCAGTGGCCCAGAGGGTGAGGGGTGTGCCATAGGGAAGACCGGATCGACATCACCATCGTCATCATCAGAGTCCTCCTCCGGTGGCCACTCCCTAGTGGTGGCGGACCCATCAGGTCATCCCCAGTACCATCTATGTCTGCCATCCCCGTTCTATCACCGCCCTCCCTGTTGCTCCCCTCGCAGTTGGCCGTGCCCTCTCACCCAAGAGGGTGGGCGTCTCCTTCACCACAGGCACCTCCGGCCAAGCCCCTGTTACTGCTGCTGCTCTCAGTGAGGAGGCTATTGACCTCCTGAGAAGTATCTCTGTGGGTCAGGCAGCCACTGTGAATGCCATCCTGGGATTGGTGACACAACTCCAACAGACCAAAGCGTTCCTGGAAGGCATTCCTGGTGCAATGGCTGGCCTACACAGGTCTTTTCAGGCTCTGGCCTCCTCACTGATGGCAGCCAGTCACCCCCCACCTTCCGTCCCCCCTCCAACTCCCTCTTCCCAGTCCAAATCCCACCTTCCCCTACCTACCCAAAGCACACAAACAGATTCGCAGACATCCACCTTAACAGACAAAAGGAGTGTACACAAACACAAGCACCACAAAAAACACTGGCACACACATGCACAACATCTACCCACAGACACAACAACACTCACAACTTCCAAGCACACCCCCAATACCCCCAACATCACACACACAGCATCAAGCATACCCACAGACACCGCCACAACAGTCACTGGCACAGCCACCACACCCATTCTACCCACGGACACCACCCCAGTGGACCCCCAGACATCCACCACAAGCACCACATCTGCAGACACCAAAACTACAGACACACATACATGCACCACATCCACCATACCTACAGTCTCCACCCCAACAGACAACTAGGGGATCCCCCAGCAAGGTCTACCCCCCTCACGCCCAAAACACATAAATACCCTCACTCACCCACCCAACAGACACCCACCACACACAAGCATACCTCCCATAAGCACGCACACACAACATCCACACCGACACAGCCTATGACCACTCCCTCAACCTCCAAATCCCAACCCCCTCCTGAGATGTCCCAGTGTCCACAATTTTTTATTTTATTTGACCTTGCCCTTTGCCCTGTTTCCTCTATCCCCCATCCCAACTCAAGAGGTCCCCACCCAGCTCCCAGCCCATCCCTTCCACCTCCAAGGCCTCCCCTGCCCCCCGCAAGCACCCATTCCTCTCCCCTGCCAAAAAGAAGCCCATCTCTCCCAAGATGATCACCCCTCCCAAACCAGTCCCCCCGGGATAATCCATGAGGTGCCTATTTGCCCCATTGATACCACTTCCTGTGGATGCTGCATGGCAGTTAGGAGTCAAGTGGAGGCATAACACTGTGCCATTATTGGACCTTCAAATGGACTGGCAAATGTCCTTTCGACTGTGATTTTTCGCAAATAATAAATACCAAACAGTTTCATTTTTAGGGGATACATTTGTCCTGCAATTCCTTTTCTACCTTAATGTTGTTCCTGAGTGACGTATGTTGTGTTGCCACAATCCAGTGTGTTTGAGCCTGCATGCTGCTTCATTTGCTGTTGTTTGCAGTATGTGACTTTGTGGGCATCGCTGGTGTTCCTCAATAGAAGGGTATATGTTAAGTGTATGGATATGTGTGTGTAAATGCAATGGTGGTGTCTTGGCATTGTATGCTGTTTTTTACGGTGAGTATTTTACCTTGTGTTGCCCATTGTGAGCATGTATGGTGTTGGACATGTCCCCCAGATATGGCTTATGTATTGATCTTATGTGTGTCTGCTTGAGTTTTGTTAGTGCAGACAGGGAGTGTGTTTAGTTGCGCTAGCTTTGTTTGTAGTTGCCTGTGTATGTGTCCGTTTCTCTGTGTGTCTGTGAGAGGAGGCCTCTTCTTGCATGGTTAGCCCCCCACTTTTTGCCTGATGTTGATGTGTTCTAGAAGTTGGTAGTGCCCAGGGCCCCTGCTAAACAGGTTCCCTGGGCCAGAGCTCTTTCCCTAAATCTGTTGTGATGCTTGGCACAATTGGATACACTCTTAAATACCCCTATTGTATAAGTCCCTAGTAAATGGGTACCCCAGTATTCAGGGCAAGAGATATTGAGGGTAGGCCCCTGGGGGAAGCAGCACTTATTGTGCCACCCCAATGGCCCTGCACCCAGATGCACCCAGCATTGCCATTGCAGACTGAGTGTACTGGGGCAACTCAAAAAAGACAAACTTGACATGGCACCCCCTCTGTGTGCCCTGTCCATCCTACACTGCATATATTATGGATAAGACACCCCTCTGGCAGGCCTTCCTGTCCTAAGGCAGGGTGCACCATATTGTATGTGAGGGCATAGCTGTATAAGCAGTATGCCCCACTGTGTCATTGCCAAACCTAGGACATAGTGAGTGAACAGAGTAGCCATTTTAAATGCATGTACTGGACCTTGGTCAAACGCGAGTTTCCCAGTTACATGATGGCTACTCTGCACCCTAGGTAGTTTGGTATCAAACAACTCAGAATGATAAATCCAAACTGGTGCCAGTATTGGATCCATAAAATGTACCCAGGGGGTCATCTTATAGGTGCCCCCTGCAAAAGCTAACCCTAACTGGCAGAGTTGCTGACTGGTTTCATCCAGCCTGCCACTCCAGTCAGCCAATCTACAAACCTGGGGGAGAGCCATGGCTCTCTGGTTTGTAAGACAATGCCCTTTCTGGGTGGAGGAGCTAACACCCCCTCCCTCCGGAATGTGCAACACCCTGGCGGTGAGCTTCAAAGGACTACAGCCCCTGAAACTCTAGCCCCAGTCCTGCTGCTAGCAGCAGAGGGCTTCCCCCCTTGCAAACCCCCACTTTGGGTGGAAGCCAGGTTAGCAAACCAGACAAAGGGTAGGAGGAGTGGCCTCACTGAGCTTGCACCACCCCTCAGGGCTGGCATGCGAAGTGGACCCTCTGATTCAGCTTTCTCCATCTTGGAATGGAGGAAAACAGCCAATGAGGTTTAGGGAAGAGACCCTTCCCACAGGAAGTTGTCACTGTAGTGGGTATAGCCACCCAAGGGTAAGTGTCCCATAGGACACTACCAGGTTCCCCCTAAAACGCCAACTAAATTCAGTATTTAGTGGGCTCCCCGGACCAAGATTTTAGATTTGAAAAGGATCCCAAGAAGAAAAGAAGAAAAGAAGACCAGCACCAAAGAACCTGCCAGAATGAGAACAGAGGACCTGCTGCACCAGGAGAGGCACCCAGATCCCTGCTTGCTACACCAGAGTCCCGACAATCGTGACTGCGGAGGAGCTGAATACTGGACCGACCCCAAGAAACCCAGGGGACCTCCAGGCTTCAAGGATCATCCTAGATCTCCCTCCTGAGTGGAGGCACCACTCAAGAAATGTCAGAAACTTGCAAAGGACCAACGAACCAGTGAGGGTCTCTTCACAGCTGGACCCGACAACACACCGACCACCACCCGGAAGTGCCCCACAACTGTGCCAAGTTTGATGGCACTTTGCTCTCTAGTGGCCGGAATGCAGCAATACCCTGGGTACTGGTCAGCTGACATAAGACCAGTGGAAAACCAGCTCCCCCAGAGCTGAAAAAGGATCAGGAGGAAGGATCAGGACTTCAGGAACACCCAGGACCTCTGACCAGAGTGCCCCTGTTGTCCTGTAAGTCACCCACAAAGAGACTCACCTCCAGCTCCAGTGGAATCCGTTGCGCACAGCATCCAAGACCTCCAAAACGTCCTGCACCTGGCGCCCTGGGCCTTGCATTGTGGGATCTGCAGTGTGCCCCGGGTCCCCAACCCTTTGCGACCTCAACAGCCCAAGGGGACCCCAAGGGACCAACTTTAAAACTGCAAACCAGCTCCTTCTCCAAGTGGCCCCTCCAGGTGGCCCTGTGCCTGTGCCAAGGACCTCTCAAACACTGCTCCCACCGGAACCCGGGAGCTGCCCAAGACTCTCCAGCTGGCACAGTGTGCCCACCGACTGCTGCGACCACCCTGCAAAAGAAGAGGCTGGTAACTCAACTGTGCGATTTTTAATGCATTTTTAAAAGTGACTGCCTATTGATTTCTATGGTGCATAATTACGCACAGAAAGACTAAGGTAGTCATTACAACCCTGGCGGTCGGTGTTAAAGCGGCGGTAAGACCGCCAAGAGGCCGGCGGTAAAAAATTTGGATTCACGACCGTGGCGGAAACCGCCAACAAAGACAGCCACTTTAACACTCCGACCGCCACGGCGGTACAAACAAACAGCGCGGCGATCACCGCCAACAGACAGGCGGGAGACAATGTACCGCCCACACTATTATGACAGGCCAATCCGCCACCTTTTCCGGGGCGGATTCACCGCAGATAAAAACACGGCGGAAACAGGAATCCCGAAGGGAAAATGCTCACCTCTACACACTCCACGAGGAACGAGGACGCCATGGAACCAGAGCTTCACATTTTTCCAGCCCTCATCTTCTTGCTCCTCTACCAGGAGCACGAATGCCGGCGGCGAAGACCACGGTGAGTACTGCACCTACGACACAGGGTGAGGGGGGAGGCAAAAAACAGGGACACACACACGCAACACCCCCACCCTCACCCACTACAACACACACACTAATGCGTATCAATACATCACAGTTACACCCCCCAAAACCCCCGGAAGAATGCAAAGACAATAGAAAATGAGTGTAACCATTGTAATATATTAACAGCAAGTAGGCAGAAATAGATATATACACCATGTACATAATATATACCAAGCATAGTAGTCCAGGTAGTGTTCTAAGAAAGTCCGTGGAACACTGGGACCACATGGTATGGGCGAGGCCCACACAAGATCCCCGACCATGACGGAGAGAACACTGCAGGGGCATCAGACAGCAACTAAACAGGCACCTCAGGGGGAGGGAAAGGGGGGGCACCTCAGCCGCTTGAGTGCACAATGCCAAATCCTCGAGGGGGTCACATGCCCACTGTTCCATCCTGGGGAGTGCAAAGCCACAGTCTCTCAAGTCTCTACAGTGTGTGGGTTGCCCACTGTTCCATCCTGGGGAGTGCAAAGCCACAGTCTCTCAAGTCTCTACAGTGGGTGGTTTGCCCACTGTTCAATCCTGGGGAGTGCAAAGCCACAGTCTCTCAAGTGGATGCCTTCTCCACTGGTTCTGGAGGGGGCTTTGTGCCCAGAGTGCTTCATCCTGCTAAGGACAAAGGGAGTGGATGTATCTCTCCACTGGTTCTGGAGGGGGCTTTGTGCCCAGAGTGCTCCATCCTGCTAAGGACAGAGGGAGTGGATGCCTTTCTCCACTGGTTCTGGAGGGGGCTTTGTGCCTAGAGTGCTTCATCCTGCTAAGGACAGAGGGAGTGGATGTATCTCTCCACTGGTTCTGGAGGGGGCTTTGTGCCCAGAGAGGGAGTGGATGTATCTCTCCACTGGTTCTGGAGGGGGCATTGTGCCCAGAGTGCTTCATCCTGCTAAGGACAGAGGGAGAGGATGTATCTCTCCACTGGTTCTGGAGGGGGCTTTTTGCCCAGAGTGCTACATTCACCCCGTGACAGACTCAGTTGCGTCAATGCCCTTGCCGCTCATGGGCCAGCGGTGCTTGAGATGGCGGTGCCCTGTTCAGCGGTGCTTGAGATGGCGGTGCCCTGTTCAGCGGTGCTTGAGATGGCGGTGCCCTGTGCAGCGGTGCTTGAGATGGCGGTCTCCATTGCAGGGTCTTAGCTGCTGGCGGTCCTTCATGGCCCAAAGGGGCATTTGCTGGCAGTCCTTCATAGCCCAACGGGGCTTTTGCTGGCGGTCCTTCATGGCCCAACGGGGCATTTGCTGGCGGTCCTTCATGGCCCAACGGGGTTTTTGCTGGCGGTCCTTCATGGCCCAACGGGGCTTTTGCTGGAGGTCCTTCATGGCCCAACGGGGCATTTGCTGGCGGTCCTTCATGGCCCAACGGGGCTTTTGCTGGCGGTGGCCTCCTGGGCAGCTGGGCTGGTGCTGGCGGTGGCCTCCTGGGCAGCTGGGCTGGTGCTGGCTGTGGCCTCCTGGGCAGCGGGGATGATGGCGGTGGCCTCCTGGGCAGCTGGGCTGGTGCTGGCGGTGGCCTCCTAGGCAGCTGGGCTGGTGCTGGCGGTGGCCTCCTGGGCAGCGGGGATGATGGCAGTCTTCTCCGCCGTGCTGCTCTTCCCAGACTTGCCGGGTTTCTTGTGGCCCTTCCCCACCTTGGAAGGTGTCACAGCTGACTCCACACTCCCACCGGGACCCCTGGGAGCGGCTTTGGTGGCTGGAGTCTTCCCCCTCTCCCGCCGGGCACTGGCCAACTTCTGATGCTTCACAGGTGGGGGACTGTCTGTGCTGTGGCTCCGTGCCACACTGGCTGCCCTGGTGGCCGGTGCACTCCAGATTCCAGTGACTACAGGCACCACTGGTCCCGGAGATGTTGTGGCTGAGGTACTAGTTCGGGACCTATGAGATGGACGGGGTGGGGGAGGTGTGGGAAAGAGGTCAAGGGTGGACAGGAAATGTTTTTGGGACACACTGGAACAGGTAGCTGGAGGGGGTTTGGGAGTGGAGGAAGAGGTGGTGGTTGTAGGAGGTGTACGTTTTGGTGACTTTGGGTGAAGGTGCATGCGCTGGAGGCTGTCGTGAGGTGGATGGCTGTTGGGTGGGTGTGTGCCTGCGTTTGTGTATCTTGGGAGGGGGCGTCACAGACACACTGGGAGAGGACATAGGGGACGTGTGAATGGTAGTGGGGGTGGTGACTGCACGTGACCGGGTGGTGTGGTGGTGGGTGTGCTGGAGAGGGACGTAGTGGCTGTAGAGGTAGTGCATGCAGGTGTGAATGTAGACGTCACTGGGAGGGAGGACGGAGACGAGCAGGAGGGGGACACAGTGGAGGCAGTGGATGTTGGTGTGTCTGCATGTGTGTGATGCTTGCGTGAATGCCTGTGGGATGTGTGGTGCTTATCTTTGCCTGAGCTACCCTTGGGTGTTGACGTGTGTGCATGTTGGTCTGTAGGTGTGCTTGGGATAGGCTGGGGTACATTGGGTCGGGTGGAGGAAGTTGGAGGGTGAGTGTGAGAAGGTAGCCTCTTTCTAGCCTTGTTACCCCCACTTTTGGCCTGTTTGTGAGTGTATGTCAGGGTGTTTGTCACTGTTTTCACTGTCTCACTGGGATCCTGATAGCCAGGCCTCAGTGCTCATAGTGAAAACACTATGGTTTCAGTATGTTTGTTATGTGTCACTGGGATCCTGCTGGTCAGGACCCCAGTGCTCATAGGTTTGTGGCCTATATGTATGTGTCACTGGGACCCTGTCACACAGGGCCCCAGTGCTCATAGGTGTGCATGTATATGTTCCCTGTGTGGTGCCTAACTGTCTCACTGAGGCTCTGCTAATCAGAACCTCAGTGGTTATGCTCTCTCATTTCTTTCCAAATTGTCACTGACAGGCTAGTGACCATTTTTACCAATTTACATTGGCTTACTGGAACACCCTTATAATTTCCTAGTATATGGTACTAAGGTACCCAGGGTATTGGGGTTCCAGGAGATCCCTATGGGCTGCAGCAATTCTTTTGCCACCCATAGGGAGCTCTGACAATTCTTACACAGGCCTGCCACTGCAGCCTGAGTGAAATAACGTCCACGTTATTTCACAGCCATTTTACACTGCACTTAAGTAACTTATAAGTCACCTATATGTCTAACCTTTACCTGGTAAAGGTTAGGTGCAAAGTTACTTAGTGTGAGGGCACCCTGGCACTAGCCAAGGTGCCCCCACATTGTTCAGAGCCAATTCACTGAACTTTGTGAGTGCGGGGACACCATTACACGCGTGCACTACATATAGGTCACTACCTATATGTAGCTTCACCATGGTAACTCCGAATATGGCCATGTAACATGTCTATGATCATGGAATTGCCCCCTCTATGCCATCCTGGCATAGTTGGCACAATCCCATGATCCCAGTGGTCTGTAGCACAGACCCTGGTACTGCCAAACTGCCCTTCCTGGGGTTTCACTGCAGCTGCTGCTGCTGCCAACCCCTCAGACAGGCATCTGCCCTCCTGGGGTCCAGCCAGGCCTGGCCCAGGATGGCAGAACAAAGAACTTCCTCTGAGAGAGGGTGTGACACCCTCTCCCTTTGGAAAATGGTGTGAAGGCAGGGGAGGAGTAGCCTCCCCCAGCCTCTGGAAATGCTTTGTTGGGCACAGAGGTGCCCAATTCTGCATAAGCCAGTCTACACCGGTTCAGGGACCCCTTAGCCCCTGCTCTGGCGCGAAACTGGACAAAGGAAAGGGGAGTGACCACTCCCCTGACCTGCACCTCCCCTGGGAGGTGTCCAGAGCTCCTCCAGTGTGCTCCAGACCTCTGCCATCTTGGAAACAGAGGTGCTGCTGGCACACTGGACTGCTCTGAGTGGCCAGTGCCACCAGGTGACGTCAGAGACTCCTTGTGATAGGCTCCTTCAGGTGTTAGTAGCCTTTCCTCTCTCCTAGGTAGCCAAACCCTCTTTTCTGGCTATTTAGGGTCTCTGTCTCTGGGGAAACTTTAGATAACGAATGCATGAGCTCAGCCGAGTTCCTCTGCATCTCCCTCTTCACCTTCTGATAAGGAATCGACCGCTGACCGCGCTGGAAGCCTGCAAACCTGCAACATAGTAGCAAAGACGACTACTGCAACTCTGTAACGCTGATCCTGCCGCCTTCTCGACTGTTTTCCTGCTTGTGCATGCTGTGGGGGTAGTCTGCCTCCTCTCTGCACCAGAAGCTCCGAAGAAATCTCCCGTGGGTCGACGGAATCTTCCCCCTGCAACCGCAGGCACCAAAAAGCTGCATCTCCGGTCCCTTGGGTCTCCTCTCAGCACGACGAGCGAGGTCCCTCGAATCCAGCGACACCGTCCAAGTGACCCCCACAGTCCAGTGACTCTTCAGCCCAAGTTTGGTGGAGGTAAGTCCTTGCCTCACCTCGCTGGGCTGCATTGCTGGGAACCGCGACTTTGCAAGCTTCTCCGGCCCCTGTGCACTTCCGGCGGAAATCCTTCGTGCACAGCCAAGCCTGGGTCCACGGCACTCTAACCTGCATTGCACGACTTTCTAAGTTGGTCTCCGGCGACGTGGGACTCCTTTGTGCAACTTCGGCGAGCACCGTTTCACGCATCCTCGTAGTGCCTGTTTCTGGCACTTCTCCGGGTGCTACCTGCTTCAGTGAGGGCTCCTTGTCTTGCTCGACGTCCCCTCTCTCTGCAGGTCCAATTTGCGACCTCCTGGTCCCTCCTGGGCCCCAGCAGCGTCCAAAAACGCCAAACGCACGATTTGCGTGTAGCAAGGCTTGTTGGCGTCCATCCGGCGGGAAAACACTTCTGCACGACTCTCCAAGGCGTGGGGGATCCATCCTCCAAAGGGGAAGTCTCTAGCCCTTGTCGTTCCTGCAGTATTCACAGTTCTTCAGCCTAGTAAGAGCTTCTTTGCACCAACCGCTGGCATTTCTTGGGCATCTGCCCATCTCCGAGCTGCTTGTGACTTTTGGACTTGGTCCCCTTGTTCCACAGGTACCTTCAGACAGGAATCCATCGTTGTTGCATTGCTGATTTGTGTTTTCCTTGCATTCTCCCTCTAACACGACTATTTTGTCCTTAGGGGAACTTTGGTGCACTTTGCACTCACTTTTCAGGGTCTTGGGGTGGGTTATTTTGCTAACTCTCACTATTTTCTAATAGTCCCAGCGACCCTCTACAAGGTCACATAGGTTTGGGGTCCATTCGTGGTTCACATTCCACTTCTGGAGTATATGGTTTGTGTTGCCCCTATCCCTATGTTTCCCCATTGCATCCTATTGTAACTATACATTGTTTGCACTGTTTTCTAAGACTATACTGCATATTTTTGCTATTGTGTATATATATCTTGTGTATATTTCCTATCCTCTCACTGAGGGTACACTCTAAGATACTTTGGCATATTGTCATAAAAATAAAGTACCTTTATTTTTAGTATAACTGTGTATTGTGTTTTCTTATGATATTGTGCATATGACACTAAGTGGTACTGTAGTAGCTTCACACGTCTCCTAGTTCAGCCTGAGCTGCTTTGCTAAGCTACCATTATCTATCAGCCTAAGCTGCTAGACACCCTATACACTAATAAGGGATAACTGGGCCTGGTGCAAGGTGCAAGTACCCCTTGGTACTCACTACAAGCCAGTCCAGCCTCCTACATTGGTTGTGCAGTGGTGGGATAAGTGCTTTGAGACTACTTACCACTCTTGTCATTGTACTTTTCATAAGAGAAAAATATACAAAACAAGGTCAGTGTATATACACATAGCCAAAAAGTTTTGCATTTCCTCTTTTCACTCTTTTCTAAGTGCTGAAAAGCACTTCTAAACTTTCAAAAAGTTCTTAAAAGTTTAAAAAGTTTTTTTCTGTCTTTCCAAAAAGTTCTGAAAACTTTTTTCTCTTTGTCTATCACTTTAACTCTCTCTAAAAAATGTCTGGCACAGGCCAAAAAGTTGAACTGTCCAAACTTGCATATGATCACCTTAGCTGGAAAGGAGCAAGGAGTCTCTGCATAGAGAGAGGTTTGAGTGTAGGGAAGAATCCTTCCTTAGAACTGTTAATTAATATGCTTAGAGTACAGGATAAGGCCATAAGTGCCCAATCTGTAGAAAAAGTAGCTAATGGTTCTCAATCTGATCCAGGGACTCCCCCAGGAAAAGGTTCAGGAAAGAAACTTCTCAGCCTGCCCATTACTAGACAGTCTAGCATAGTTGGTACAGAGGTTGAATCACATCATACTGATGATGTGCTCTCACATTATACTGGTAGCCAAGCTGTTAGGGTGCCCTCTGTAAGGGACAGGTCTCCTTCTGTTCATTCCCATCATACCTCTGTATCTAGAAATGTCCCTCCCACCCACCCTGATGACAGATTGTTGGAAAGGGAGCTCAATAGATTGAGAGTGGAGCAAACCAGACTGAAGCTCAAGAAGCAACAGCTGGATTTGGATAGACAGTCTTTAGAAATAGAGAGGGAAAGACAGAAAATGGGTTTAGATACCCATGGTGGCAGCAGCAGTATTCCCCATAGTCATCCTGCAAAAGAGCATGATTCCAGGAATCTGCACAAGATAGTTCCCCCTTATAAGGAGGGGGATGACATTAACAAGTGGTTTGCTGCACTTGAGAGGGCCTGTGCTGTACAGGATGTCCCTCAAAAGCAGTGGGCTGCTATCCTATGGCTATCATTTAGTGGAAAAGGTAGGGATAGGCTCCTTACAGTGAAAGAAAATGATGCCAATAATTTTACAGTTCTTAAGAATGCACTCCTGGATGGTTATGGCTTAACCACTGAACAGTACAGGATAAAGTTCAGAGAGACCAAAAAGGAGTCTTCACAAGACTGGGTTGATTTCATTGACCATTCAGTGAAGGCCTTGGAGGGGTGGTTACATGGCAGTAAAGTTACTGATTATGAAAGCCTGTATAACACAATCCTGAGAGAGCATATACTTAATAATTGTGTGTCTGATTTGTTGCACCAGTACCTGGTAGACTCTGATCTGACCTCTCCCCAAGAATTGGGAAAGAAGGCAGACAAATGGGTCAGAACAAGGGTGAACAGAAAAGTTCATACAGGGGGTGACAAAGATGGCAATAAGAAGAAAGATGGTGAAAAATCTCAAGATAAGCATGGGGATAAGGGTAAAACCAAAGATCCCACTTCAAATCTTAAACACTCTTCAGAGGGTGGGGATAAAACAAATTCTTCCTCTTCTTCCCAACATGCACACATTAAAAAGCCTTGGTGCTTTGTGTGTAAAAACAGAGGCCATAGGCCAGGGGATAAGTCCTGTCCAGGTAAACCCCCTGAACCTACCACCACTAATACATCAAGCTCTAGTGCCCCTAGCAGTAGTGGTACTAGTGGTGGGACTGCTGGCAACAGTCAAGCAAAGGGTGTAGTTGGGTTCACTTATGGGTCCATAGTGGAAACTGATGTAATCAGTCCCAAGACAGTTTCTGTCACACCTAGTGGCATTGGCCTTGCCACACTGGCTGCTTGTCCCCTTACAATGGATAAGTACAGGCAGACAGTTTCAATAAATGGTGTTGAGGCCTTGGCCTACAGGGACACAGGTGCCAGTTTCACTTTGGTGACTGAAAACCTAGTGCCTCCTGAACAACACATCATTGGACAACAGTATAAGATTATTGATGTCCATAACTCCACTAAGTTTCTTCCCTTAGCTATAATTCAGTTTAGTTGGGGTGGAGTTACTGGCCCTAAGCAGGTGGTGGTATCACCTAGCTTACCTGTAGACTGTCTCTTAGGTAATGACCTAGAGGCCTCAGGTTGGGCTGATGTAGAGTTTTATGCCCATGCAGCCATACTGGGCATCCCTGAGGAATTGTTCCCTCTCATTTCAAGTGAAATGAAAAAGCAAAGGAGAGAAGGCCTGAAAACTCAGGATCCCTCTCCATCAACAGGTAAAAAGGGTATCACAGTATCCCCTAACCACCCTACCATTCAGGATACTATTCCTGTGGTGGGAGAAACCTCTCCTGGGGTGGCACCTGTTCCAAGGGAATCATCAGCTGGCAAAGCTGGACTCCCTGAGGTGGAAGTACCTCTCTGTGGGATAACTAACATTGGTGAGAAAAAGAGCACCATTTTAGTTAACATGGAGCATCCCTCCAACCCTCCCAGAGAAACTTTAGTGCAGAAACTCTGCACTGCCTCGCAACACTTAGGACAGCATCCCTGCCCTAGTGTGGAGCTCATAGGACAGCATCCCTGCCCTGCTCCAACCCAAGAGAAACAGCATCCCTGTTCTCTCTTCCAGCCATATGGACAAAGTTTTTGCCCAGCTATGGCTTTTCTGAGACAGCATCCCTGTCTGGCATTTCCATCACTACAAATAGGTTCAGTGGACAATTCCCACTGCTCTAAACTAAAATTTACTGATAGAAACTCTGAAAATACATCTTCACATTATTGCTTAGCTAAAAAACTTCAAACAGGGTGGTTTACATCCCCACAGGGAAGTAACCATATAGTGGATGATAAAGGGAGTAACCAGTCTATTGCAGAGCTACTCTCTACTTATCACCACTTAGACAATAAAGTCTCAACTGGCCAAGGTTAGCCTTATTGTCCTTCGTTTGGGGGGGGGTTGTGTGAGAAGGTAGCCTCTTTCTAGCCTTGTTACCCCCACTTTTGGCCTGTTTGTGAGTGTATGTCAGGGTGTTTGTCACTGTTTTCACTGTCTCACTGGGATCCTGATAGCCAGGCCTCAGTGCTCATAGTGAAAACACTATGGTTTCAGTATGTTTGTTATGTGTCACTGGGATCCTGCTGGTCAGGACCCCAGTGCTCATAGGTTTGTGGCCTATATGTATGTGTCACTGGGACCCTGTCACACAGGGCCCCAGTGCTCATAGGTGTGCATGTATATGTTCCCTGTGTGGTGCCTAACTGTCTCACTGAGGCTCTGCTAATCAGAACCTCAGTGGTTATGCTCTCTCATTTCTTTCCAAATTGTCACTGACAGGCTAGTGACCATTTTTACCAATTTACATTGGCTTACTGGAACACCCTTATAATTTCCTAGTATATGGTACTAAGGTACCCAGGGTATTGGGGTTCCAGGAGATCCCTATGGGCTGCAGCAATTCTTTTGCCACCCATAGGGAGCTCTGACAATTCTTACACAGGCCTGCCACTGCAGCCTGAGTGAAATAACGTCCACGTTATTTCACAGCCATTTTACACTGCACTTAAGTAACTTATAAGTCACCTATATGTCTAACCTTTACCTGGTAAAGGTTAGGTGCAAAGTTACTTAGTGTGAGGGCACCCTGGCACTAGCCAAGGTGCCCCCACATTGTTCAGAGCCAATTCACTGAACTTTGTGAGTGCGGGGACACCATTACACGCGTGCACTACATATAGGTCACTACCTATATGTAGCTTCACCATGGTAACTCCGAATATGGCCATGTAACATGTCTATGATCATGGAATTGCCCCCTCTATGCCATCCTGGCATAGTTGGCACAATCCCATGATCCCAGTGGTCTGTAGCACAGACCCTGGTACTGCCAAACTGCCCTTCCTGGGGTTTCACTGCAGCTGCTGCTGCTGCCAACCCCTCAGACAGGCATCTGCCCTCCTGGGGTCCAGCCAGGCCTGGCCCAGGATGGCAGAACAAAGAACTTCCTCTGAGAGAGGGTGTGACACCCTCTCCCTTTGGAAAATGGTGTGAAGGCAGGGGAGGAGTAGCCTCCCCCAGCCTCTGGAAATGCTTTGTTGGGCACAGAGGTGCCCAATTCTGCATAAGCCAGTCTACACCGGTTCAGGGACCCCTTAGCCCCTGCTCTGGCGCGAAACTGGACAAAGGAAAGGGGAGTGACCACTCCCCTGACCTGCACCTCCCCTGGGAGGTGTCCAGAGCTCCTCCAGTGTGCTCCAGACCTCTGCCATCTTGGAAACAGAGGTGCTGCTGGCACACTGGACTGCTCTGAGTGGCCAGTGCCACCAGGTGACGTCAGAGACTCCTTGTGATAGGCTCCTTCAGGTGTTAGTAGCCTTTCCTCTCTCCTAGGTAGCCAAACCCTCTTTTCTGGCTATTTAGGGTCTCTGTCTCTGGGGAAACTTTAGATAACGAATGCATGAGCTCAGCCGAGTTCCTCTGCATCTCCCTCTTCACCTTCTGATAAGGAATCGACCGCTGACCGCGCTGGAAGCCTGCAAACCTGCAACATAGTAGCAAAGACGACTACTGCAACTCTGTAACGCTGATCCTGCCGCCTTCTCGACTGTTTTCCTGCTTGTGCATGCTGTGGGGGTAGTCTGCCTCCTCTCTGCACCAGAAGCTCCGAAGAAATCTCCCGTGGGTCGACGGAATCTTCCCCCTGCAACCGCAGGCACCAAAAAGCTGCATCTCCGGTCCCTTGGGTCTCCTCTCAGCACGACGAGCGAGGTCCCTCGAATCCAGCGACACCGTCCAAGTGACCCCCACAGTCCAGTGACTCTTCAGCCCAAGTTTGGTGGAGGTAAGTCCTTGCCTCACCTCGCTGGGCTGCATTGCTGGGAACCGCGACTTTGCAAGCTTCTCCGGCCCCTGTGCACTTCCGGCGGAAATCCTTCGTGCACAGCCAAGCCTGGGTCCACGGCACTCTAACCTGCATTGCACGACTTTCTAAGTTGGTCTCCGGCGACGTGGGACTCCTTTGTGCAACTTCGGCGAGCACCGTTTCACGCATCCTCGTAGTGCCTGTTTCTGGCACTTCTCCGGGTGCTACCTGCTTCAGTGAGGGCTCCTTGTCTTGCTCGACGTCCCCTCTCTCTGCAGGTCCAATTTGCGACCTCCTGGTCCCTCCTGGGCCCCAGCAGCGTCCAAAAACGCCAAACGCACGATTTGCGTGTAGCAAGGCTTGTTGGCGTCCATCCGGCGGGAAAACACTTCTGCACGACTCTCCAAGGCGTGGGGGATCCATCCTCCAAAGGGGAAGTCTCTAGCCCTTGTCGTTCCTGCAGTATTCACAGTTCTTCAGCCTAGTAAGAGCTTCTTTGCACCAACCGCTGGCATTTCTTGGGCATCTGCCCATCTCCGAGCTGCTTGTGACTTTTGGACTTGGTCCCCTTGTTCCACAGGTACCTTCAGACAGGAATCCATCGTTGTTGCATTGCTGATTTGTGTTTTCCTTGCATTCTCCCTCTAACACGACTATTTTGTCCTTAGGGGAACTTTGGTGCACTTTGCACTCACTTTTCAGGGTCTTGGGGTGGGTTATTTTGCTAACTCTCACTATTTTCTAATAGTCCCAGCGACCCTCTACAAGGTCACATAGGTTTGGGGTCCATTCGTGGTTCACATTCCACTTCTGGAGTATATGGTTTGTGTTGCCCCTATCCCTATGTTTCCCCATTGCATCCTATTGTAACTATACATTGTTTGCACTGTTTTCTAAGACTATACTGCATATTTTTGCTATTGTGTATATATATCTTGTGTATATTTCCTATCCTCTCACTGAGGGTACACTCTAAGATACTTTGGCATATTGTCATAAAAATAAAGTACCTTTATTTTTAGTATAACTGTGTATTGTGTTTTCTTATGATATTGTGCATATGACACTAAGTGGTACTGTAGTAGCTTCACACGTCTCCTAGTTCAGCCTGAGCTGCTTTGCTAAGCTACCATTATCTATCAGCCTAAGCTGCTAGACACCCTATACACTAATAAGGGATAACTGGGCCTGGTGCAAGGTGCAAGTACCCCTTGGTACTCACTACAAGCCAGTCCAGCCTCCTACAGTGAGGCTAGAGACAGGGACAATGGCTGCCATCAGTGCTGAGGCCAGAGTCTGAAAAGCTCGGTGAAGGGCCGCGTGACCAGAATTAATGCCCTCCAAGAATGTATTTGTTTGTTGCAACTGCCTCTCTACACCCTGGATGGCATTCGAAATGGTAGACTGCCCAACAGTGAGGGACCTGAGGAGGTCAATGGCCTCCTCACTGAGAGCAGCAGGGGTGACTGGGGCAGGGCCTGAGGTGCCTGGGGCGAAGGTGATGCCCATCCTCCTGGGTGAGCGGGCACGGGGCAAAGGCTGAGGGGCTGCTGGGAGGGCGGTGCTGGTAGGGGGGGTGACGGCTGTACCTGTAGTTGCGGGGGGCACAGATGTTGCCGCCACCACAAGGGAGCTCCCATCAGAGGACGAGTCTGTGTCGCTGGTCTCAGCTCCTGTCCCCGCCGTGGAGCTCCCCTCGCCCTCCGTCCCACTGGTGAATTCAGACTCCGTAGTGTCGCCCTCCAGGGCCATGTGGGATGCAGCTCCCTCGTGCTCCGGTGCCACTGCTCCTCCGCCTGATGATGCTAATGCACACAAGAACAGGGAGACCACAAAAAGGGGGGGGAAGACAGAAGAGAGACATGTTGAGTGCATGCATTACCGCTACCGTTGGCGGACACAAATGACACAGATGCCCCCTGCACTACGCCGCGCTCTTGGGCTCCACTGTTCAATTCCTGGGAAATGGCCTACAAGGCTATGGACGACATCTGCACACATAGATGACACAGGGGCATGACTAGGTGTACTTGGCACTCTACAGAGGTGGGCTGGGGTGCCACATGGCCTGCCTTACGGAGGGGCGTTGCCTACAGAACTTGCCCTGGCCTAGGGAAACCCACAGCCCACCTCCCCCACCCAGACACCTCCACTGCGCACAAAGTCAGCAGAATGAGAGTGTACTCACCCCCTTGTGTCTGCTGTTGTGCCAGGATCCGGAACATCAGGGGGGTCATGGTGCGACGGGCACCCCTCCCACGTTGGGAGGCCATCCCCAGCTGGGCCTCCGCCGTCTTCTTGCTCCAGTGGCGAATGTCCTCCCATCTTTTCCGGCAGTGGGTGCTCCGTCTGTGGTAGACCCCCAGGGTCCGTACGTCCTTGGCGATAGCACGCCAAATATCTTTTTTCTGGTGGGCGCTGACCTACATGAAATGTACAGGGGAAAAAGTGTAGTTATTACCAACTGCACCGTCAAAGTGATTGGCCCCCATCCCTACCCTTGCCATGATGCACATGCACTCACCGTCGTTTCATGCATGCCTCAATCTACCCCCGCCCCATCTTTCATCCACCCCACTCCACACACTCATGGCCCATACAGCATGCTCACAGTGTATTTACCTGTTTGTCTGGAGGACCGTAGAGTAGCGTGAACTGGGGGAGGACCCCATCCACGAGCTTCTCCAACTCCTCTGATGTGAAGGCAGGGGCCCTTTCCCCAGACACTCGAGCCATTGTCTCTTCCAGACCGAGGTCACAGCAGCACTTGCAGTGTAGGTCCTCTCCTGTCGAAGATCAGGTATTGAGTGATTGAACAGATAGAAAATGGTGGTCACGTCCGCGGCGGTGCATACCGTCACCGCCGGCGCACATCGTCATTGGCTCCTGGGACCCAGATGGTCCAATGTTGACCAATGCAGCATTGCGCCGAGGTCTTCGACCGCCTACCGCGACGGTGTACAACGCCAGCGCAGTTACCTCACATCCCATTGTCCCACTTTAGAGGTCAGTGTAAGGAAATGCCTCCTTGGCATGGTTACCCCCTGACTTTTTGCCTTTGCTGATGCTAAGTTTTTATTTGAAAGTGTGCTGAGGCCTGCTAACCAGGCCCCAGTACCAATGTTCTTTCCCTAACCTGTACTTTTGTTTCCACAATTGGCACACCCTGGCATCCAGGTAAGTCCCTTGTAACTAGTACCCCTGGTACCAAGGGCCCTGATGCCAGGGAAGGTCTCTAAGGGATGCAGCATGTCTTATGCCACCCTGGGGACCCCTCACTCACCACAGACACACTGCTTGCCAGCTTGTGTGTGCTAGTGAGGACAAAACGAGTAAGTCGACATGGCACTCCCCTCAGGGTGCCATGCCAACCTCACACTGCCTGTGCAGTATAGATAAGTCACCCCTTTAGCAGGCCTTACAGCCCTAAGGCAGGGTGCACTATACCATAGGTGAGGGCACAAGTGCATGAGCACTGTGCCCCTACAGTGTCTAAGCAAAACCTTAGACTTTGTAAGAGCAGGGTAGCCATAAGAGTATATGGTCTGGGAGTCTGTCATGCACGAACTCCACAGCACCATAATGGCTACACTGAAAACTGTGAAGTTTGGTATCAAACTTCTCAGCACAATAAATGCACACTGATGCCAGTGTACATTTTATTGTAACATACACCCCAGAGGGCACCTTAGAGGTGCCCCCTGAAACCTAGACCGACTATCCATGTAGGCTGACTAGTTCTAGCAGCCTGCCACACACCAGACATGTTGCTGGCCACATGGGGAGAGTGCCTTTGTCACTCTGTGGCTAGTAACAAAGCCTGTACTGGGTGGAGGTGCTTCACACCTCCCCCTGCAGAAACTGTAACACCTAGCGGTGAGCCTCAAAGGCTCACCCCCTTTGTTACAGCACCACAGGGCACTCCAGCTAGTGGAGTTGCCCGCCCCCTCCAGCCACGGACCCCCTTTTGGCGGCAAGGCCGGAGGAGATAATGAGAATAACAAGGAGGAGTCACTGGCCAGTCAGGACAGCCCCTAAGGTGTCCTGAGCTGAGGTGACTCTAACTTTTAGAAATCCTCCATCTTGCAGATGGAGGATTCCCTCAATAGGATTAGGGATGTGCCCCCCTCCCCTCAGGGAGGAGGCACAAAGAGGGTGTACCCACCCTCAGGGCTAGTAGCCATTGGCTACTAACCCCCCAGACCTAAACACGCCCTTAAATTTAGTATTTAAGGGCCCCCCAGAACCTAGGAACTCAGATTCCTGCAACCTAAGAAGAAGAGGACTGCTAAGCTGAAAAACCCTGCAGAGAAGACGGAGACACCAACTGCTTTGGCCCCAGCTCTACCGGCCTGTCTCCCCACTTCTAAAGACACTGCTCCAGCGACGCTCTCCCCAGGGACAAGCGACCTCTGAAGCCTCAGAGGACTGCCCTGCATCTAGAAGGACCAAGAACTCCCGAGGCAGCGGCTCTGTTCACCCAAGACTGCGACTTTGCTACAAAGAAGCAACTTTGAAACAACTTGCGTTTTTCCCTCCGGAAGCGTGAGACTTGACACTCTGCACCCTACGCCCCCGGCTCGACTTGTGGAAAACAATCACTTCAGGGAGGACTCCCCGTCGACTGCGAGACCGTGAGTAGCCAGAGTTGCCCCCCCTGAGCCCTCACAGCGACACCTGCAGAGGGAATCCCGAGGCTCCCCCTGACCGCGACTGCCTGCTACTAAGATCCGACGCCTGGTAAAGACTCTGCACCCACAGCCCCCAGGACCTGAAGGATCCAACTTCCAGTGCAGGAGCAACCCCCAGGTGGCCCTCTCCCTTGCCCAGGTGGTGGCTACCCCGAGGAGCCCCCCCCCTTGCCTGCCTGCATCGCTGAAGAGACCCCTTGGTCTCCCATTGAAACCTATTGAGAACCCGACGCATGTTTGCACACTGCACCCGGCCGCCCCCGTGCTGCTGAGGGTGTACTTTCTGTGTGGACTTGTGTCCCCCCCGGTGCCCTACAAAACCCCCCTGGTCTGCCATCCGAAGACGCGGGTACTTACCTGCTGGCAGACTGGAACCGGGGCACCCCTTTCTCCATTGAAGCCTATGCGTTTTGGGCACCACTTTGACCTCTGCACCTGACCGTCCCTGAGCTGCTGGTGTGGTAACTTTGGGGTTGCTCTGAACCCCCAATGGTGGGCTACCTTGGACCCAAACTTGAACCCCGTAGGTGGTTTACTTACCTGCAAAAACTAACAAATACTTACCTCCCCCAGGAACTGTTGAAAATTGCACTGTCTAGTTTTAAAATAGCTATATGTGATTTATGTGAAAACTGTATATGCTATTTTGCTAATTCAAAGTTCCTAAAGTACCTACCTGCAATACCTTTCATTTGAAGTATTACATGTAAATCTTGAACCTGTGGTTCTTAAAATAAACTAAGAAAAGATATTTTTCTATACAAAAACCTATTGGCCTGGAATTGTCTCTGAGTGTGTGTTCCTCATTTATTGCCTGTGTGTGTACAACAAATGCTTAACACTCCTCCTTTGATAAGCCTACTGCTCGACCACACTACCACAAAATAGAGCATTGGTATTATCTCTTTTTGGCACTATCTTACCTCTAAGGGGAACCCTTGGACTCTTTGCACACTATTCCTTACTTTGAAATAGTGCATTCAGAGCCAACTTCCTACAGCCAGGCAGCCGCCATTTCAGGGGCCCACATGGCTTCATTTCCAACTGCGTTACACATACCTAGGCCTAGACTCAACACACCTACAGGCCACCTTTTGTGTATGATAGGTGTTCTGTGTAAACTGTGGGTACGTACCTCTGAGTTGATTGACTCTGTGCTCGCTGTTGTCCTTCATAGGCACCGTCCGCTGGGACATGTGAGGAGATGGCGCCATCCTCCGGTGTACCGACCGTTGGTGGACCTGTCAACAATGGAGGAGCGACATGTCATAATCACATACAGGCTTGACTGTGCCACAATCCAGAAACTGTGTACCCAGTTGGAGCCAGACCTGATGTCAGCAATCCACCATCCCACAGGAATCCCCCTTCAAGTGCAGGTGCTGTCAGTGCTCCATTTCCTAGCAAGTGGGTCGTTTCAAACAACAGTGGCCATAGCATAAGGGATGTCCCAGCCTATGTTTTCCAACGTATTGTCCAGAGTGTTGTCTGCCTTTCTGAAACACATGCGGAGCTACATCGTTTTCCCTCAGGTGGAGGATTTGCCTACAGTGAAAGGTGATTTCTATGCCCTGGGACATATCCCCAACATCATAGGTGCCATTGATGGGACCCATGTGGCTTTGGTCCCCCCCGCAGGAGTGAACAGGTGTACAGAAACCGGAAGAGTTATCATTCTATGAATGTACAGATGGTATGTTTGGCAGACCAGTACATCTCCCATGTGAATGCCAAGTTCCCTGGCTCAGTGCATGACGCCTACATCCTGCGGAATAGCAGCATCCCTTATGTGATGGGTCAACTCCAGAGGCACCGTGTGTGGCTATTGGGAGAGCACCTGGAAGCAAGACAGTGAGAATGGTTGTTTGGGTCTGGGGTTACCCTACAGGTTAGTCTGTGTCTAATACTTGTCCCTCGCCATTTGCAGGTGACTCTAGTTACCCCAACCTGTCATGGCTACTGACCCCAGTGAGGAATCCCAGGACAAGGGCAGAGGAACGCTACAATGAGGCCCATGGGTGGACTAGGAGGGTGATCCAGCGGACCTTCGGCCTCCTGAAGGCCAGGTTCCGGTGCCTCCATATGACAGGTGGATCCCTCTTCTACTCACCAAAGAAGATGTGCCAGATCATTGTGGCCTGCTGTATGCTTCATAACTTGGCACAACAGGTGCCTTTTCTGCAGGAGGATGGTCCAGATGGCGGTGTTGTTGCAGCTGTGGAGCCTGTGGATAGTGAAGACGAGGAAGCAGAGGAAGAAGACATGAACAACAGGGACTCAGTGATCCAGCAATATTTCCAGTGAGACACAGGTAAGAGTACAGACCTGCCTACTACATGTATTTAGACACTACTACCTCTCTACTGTCTGTCCTTTTCACCCAGTGTATGGTCACTGAGTTGTCACTTTCCCGTACGATTTCACAGATGTGGGTCCCACTGTGTGACATCTGCTTTGATTCCTCATGGACTTGAGCTGTGTGACATAGGTATGTTGACATTACAATTGAAAGAGCATTTTGTCACTGTAATTGCTAATACACTATTTCGAAATCACAGACAGACTGCAGATTGTTTTGTGTTTTAAGTGTATTTATTTAAGTATTCAATATTGGAGGTTGTAGTAAAATGGTGAGGGGTGATGGTGGAGGAATGTCCATGGCAAAGTCCAATCTATTGGTCTCACAGGTGCATTGCCCAAATGGGCATAGGAAGTGGAGCTGGGGCAGTTTAAGTATGGACAGGGTGACAAAGTGGGACAGTAGGATGACAATCAGGGTGGTCTCATTTCTTGGCGGGGGTCTTGGCATTGTGCTCTGTCTTTGTCCTGGATCTCAGGGACCGATTGCGGGGTGGTTCTCCCTCTGCAGGGGGTGTGGTGGTCCTGTGGCGGGGCGTCCTGTCCACTAGCGCCGGCGGAGGTGGTGGGCAGTTCATTGTCCATGCTAGTGTCAGGGGCCCCTTGTAGTGCCACAGTGTCCCTCCTGGTGTTGAGTAGTTCCTTCAGCACCCCTACGATGGTGCCCAGGGTGGAGCTGATGGTTCTGAGTTCCTTCCTGAAGCCCATCTACTGTTCCTCCTGCAGGCGCTGGGTCTCCTGAGACTTGGCCAGTACCGTTGCCATCGTCTCCTGGGAGTGTGTAGTGCTTTCCTCTTATTTAGTTTCTAAGCACTAACATAACACAACAGAAATGCACTTCTGAGGTCAAAGAAGACTTTTATTGTTGTTATATGAATGACGAATTAGTAGCTTTCAAGTCCGCGTTAATCAAACAAAATATATCAGTTTGCAATATACACAGCAGGTTATATTTATAAGATATTGAATGCAAAGCAAAACAAATACTTCACCGTGTAGGAACTATTTACAGCTACATCTTTCTAAGGTCTGCAAGCTGATGACCCCTGTCAGCCGCGAGAAAGAGTGTCATCTACCCACACGGGATGCTGGCAGCTGGCGCCAAGCTCCAGCACGAGGTCCGGCAGATTCGAATCTGACTCTCTGCAGCCTGTTACATTCGTTACAAAGGTGTGCCCCCTCCTCTCAGACCTGGGAAACTGAGCAAGCCTTTTGGAGACTGGCCAGGTCTCCAAGACTACTTCTGTTCCCAAGCTCAAGGGAAGAGAAACGACGCCCATGTACCCTCTCCTATCAGGTCTAGTCTACTGTGAGAGCAAAACATCTTGGTTCTCTGGTGCAAAAACACAGCTTGGAAAAATACAGCTTAGATTCTCAACTGCCATGTCTAACTCCACGTTAAAGGCAATGGGCAGCTAACCTAAATATCAAATGCAATGTCATGTTAAAGGCAATAGGCAGCTAACCTAAATATCAAATGCAATGTCTAGTGTCATGTCAAAGCCAATAGGCATCTAAGCTGAATACAAAATGCAATGTCTTATATCATGTCAAAGCCCATAGGCAGCTGAGCTGAATATAAAATGCAATGTATAATATCATGTCAAAGCCCATAGGCAGAATATCTAATAGCATGTCAAAGTCAATAGGCAGCTAAATTGAATACATCATGTCAAAGTCAATAGGCATGCAATGTCAAAGCCAATAGGCGGCTAGACTGGATACAGCATGTCAAAGCCAATAGGCAGAATACAGAATGTAATGGCTAATGCAATGTCAAAGCCCATAGACGGCTAAACTGAATACAGAAAGTAATGGCTAATGCCATGTCAAAGCCAATAGGCACAATACAGAATGTAATGACTAATGCAATGTCAAAGCCCATAGGCGGCTAAACTGAACAAAACATACCATGTGCTACTGGTGAACATTGAGCAACTAATATGCGCAGTGGTGAAACACAAAGTCATTGGTCAAAACAAACTTTATCAAATGGCAGGACAGAGTGGTGGTAGGCTCCCATGATGGAGGAGAGGGCCACGTGGAGAGTGGGTTCCCTTGGCCTGTCCGCCCCCTGTTGCACAGCAGCCCTCCCAGTTCCCCTGTGTTCCTGGGCCTCCGTCCCCTGGACCGTGTGCCCACTACCACTGCCCCCGGGTCCCTGTTGTTGTTGGGGTGGTGGGTTATCCTGGGTTCCCTGTAGTGGTGGACACACTGCTGATTGACGTGTCCTGGGGACGGAGATATGGGCCCGCTGGGTTGGTGCTGTGCTGGTGTTTCCAGAGGGGGGGAGGTCTTTGGTGGCCTGTGCCAGTGTGAGGGGAACCAACTGTCCAGAGGTCCCCGACGGGCCGGGCTGGTCATCTAGATCCAGTTGGACAGAGGTGCTGTCATCACTGTGGGCCTCTTCTGTTGGTGGTGTGGACATGTGTGGACCCTCCTGTCCGGTGACGTTGGGTAGGGGTCCTGCAGGGGTATAAAAGGATGGTTATTACATCTGTATGTGTCATGGTGTGCAATGGGTGGGTGAGCGTGTACCCCAGTGCTTGCATTCCTATGTGGGAGCTTGTGTGATGGTGGTTTAGGGGGTTGTATGGGTATGTGCTGTGGGCATGCTTTAGTGATAGGTGTCCATGCTCTGTTGTTGCATGCAGGGCTTGGTGTTGGGATGGGTGGTTTGTGATGTTGGGACATATGTGAGGAGTTGGGGTGCTGGGGGTGAGGGTGGGGGTATGTGATAGCATGCAGGTAGGGTGGGGGATGTAATAGTTAAGATTTGACTTACCAGAGTCCATTCCTCCGCCTACTCCTGCGAGGCCCTCAGGATGCAGAATCGCCAAGACCTGCTCCTCCCATGTTGTTAGTTGTGGGTGAGGAGGTGGGGGTCCGCCGCCAGTCCGCTGAACCGCCTGGTGGTGTCTTGAGACCACGGAACGCACCTTCCCCCGTAGGTCGTTCCACCTCTTCCTGATGTCATCCCTATTTCTTGGGTGCTGTCCCACTGCGTTGACCCTGTCCACTATTCTTCGCCATAGCTCCATCTTCCTTGCAATTGAGGTGTGCTGCACCTGTGCTCCGAATAGCTGTGGCTCTACCCAGACGATTTCCTCCACCATGACCCTGAGCTCCTCCTCCGAGAACCTGGGGTGTCTTTGCCGTGCCATGGGGTGGTGTAGGTGATATGTGGGGTGGTGTGTGTGGTGATCAGTGTGCTGATATGTAGTGTTGTGTTGTGTGAGGTGCGTGGAAGTTGTGTGTGTGATGGTATTGTGTGCCTGTGGATGCTGTTGTTCTTGCTGGTGGTGTCTCTCTCTGGCCTTCTTTCTGGATTTTTTGTCCTGGGGGTTTGTGGGTGATATTGTTGTGTGTTTTATATTGTAATGGGTGTGTGGGAGTGGTGTGTGTATGTGTATCAGGTGTGTGTATTTGGAATTGTCCAATGTGGTAGTGTTTTGTAAAGGTGTGTGTATTTTGAGCGCGGCGGTGTGTACCGCCAATGGAATACCGTGGTTGAAAGACCGCCGCGTAGATTCGTGTCTCGTGATAGTGTGGGCGTATTACTGTTGGCGTGACGGTGGAGGTTTTGTTTTCGCCAGTTTATCACTGACCTTTGGTGTGGCGGACTTGTGTGGGTGTCTGAATTTTTGCGGATTGCGAAATGTGGGTCATAATAGCTGTGGCGGTTTTCCGCGGCCGCGGCGGTGTGTTGGCGGTCTTCTGCACGGCGGTAAGCGGCTTTTACCGGCAATGTTGTAATGACCGCCTAACTTTGCTAAAACTTTAAAGAGTCATAACAAGAAAAGTACTTAACGCATTCTAAAGATTTTGGTCTTAAAAATTATATAAAAGTCTGAAGTATTTTTATAAATTCTGGTCTTGAGTTATTCATTGAGTGTGTGGTGCATGATTGGATTTGCGAGTACAGAAAATACTTAGAACATCTCCTGGATTAGCCTAACTGCTCGACCAGCTACCTTAAAAACTAGTGCATTAGGTGGTCTGGTTTTTACCTCTGGAAACCAACGTGTGGTTGCTAAACCCTCTGCATAGTGTGCTTGATTTTGCACACTGCATAGAGGGCCAGCCTCCAACATTTGGTGTATCAACAGTGGGATATAGACTTTGTGTTTGCTGATACCACTTTTACAATTGTGTTCACACACGAATAACTCTCCAAACTGTCTCTTAGATAATTGTTTTTAATTTTTCTAATTGACTAACATTTTTTACAAATTTTTAAAAGCAATTGTTAGGGTCCTGGTTAGGTCCCTGAAACTATAGAAACAATTTAAAAGTCTTTGCTTTAGTTGTTTATTCAAAAATGGGAGTTCTAAATTCCAAAAAGGTCCCAACTTTAGTAAGATAAAAATGTCTGATTCAGAGTCCAGGAACCAGGAATTCAACCTGGAACCTTATGAGGCATATACCTATGAGCAATTAAGGAAACTCTGCAGACTATACAAAATTCAAACTGGAAAAAAAGCCTGAAAAAAGATAAACTTAGGTTTTTGGTGGCCCAGTATGAAAGAGATCATCCCCCAGCTGATAATGATGATACATCTGAGGTGGATGAAGATCCTGGGGTGAATGGAGATGAGGGTAGCTCCTCTTTTCACACAAGCTTTAAAGCTCCCACAGACACTGACCTGGAACTTGCCAGGCTGACCAAAAGACTGGCTTTAGAAAGTCAGCTTTTGGAGATAGAACAGAAAAGAAAAGAGTTGGGCTTGGCACCCATCGCAGGTGGCAGCATACACATGTTGAAGGAAAAAGCTTTCAACATTAAACTCCCAGAAGGAGTTTTCCCTCCCTTCACTGAAGGGGATGATGTAGTGAAATGGTTTTCTGCCTTTGAAAGAGCCTCTATTGGGTGGGAAATTGAAAAGAAACACTGGGGCACAATGATGTGGGAGTTATTCTCAGGAAAGTGCAGGGATAGGCTCCTGACACTGAATGAGGCAGATTCTAAATCCTATGACCTCATGAAGGGTACCCTAATTAAGGCCTTTGGATTTACAACTGAAGAGTACAGGATAAAGTTCAGGGAGGCTTGAAAATCCCATAGCCAAACCTGGGTTGACTTTGTGGACTATTCAGTAACAATGCTGGGTAGTTTGTTAGCTCGGAACACAGTACAAGATTATGATGGGCTGTCAAATTTCTTTATGAAAGAGCATCTGTTGAGTAATTGTTCCAGTGATAGACTACATCAACATCTGGTAGACCTGGGTCCATTTTCCCCTCAGGAATTGGGGAGGAAGGCAGACCATTGGGTCAAAACAAGGGTTACCAAAACTATCACTGGTAGGGGAGACCAAAAGAAAGAGGCCAAAAAGCCCCCCCAAGGGAAAGATGGGAGCCAGGGTCAAAACAACAAAGCGTCTTCTCAAGGCCCCCAAAAATCATTATCACAGGAGGGTGGGCCCAGAGACTACTCACAGTCCAGGGGAGGGTACAAAGGGAAACAGTTTGACCCCAGCAAGGCTTGGTGCCAAGACTATAAGACTAAAGGGCATCAAACTGGACTCTGGCTGTAAAAACAAAAAGAATCCCTCTAGTCAACCTGCAGTAAATGCGGTTGCCAATATCCAGATGGGGTCAGAGGTGTGGCCTCACCATGTCAGTGTCCCCACAGAGGCAACATTAGTCACTGAGGGGGGGGTAGATTTATCCTGTGCTGCCTGGCAAGTAATATGAACAACTACAGGCAGCACCCTGTGATTAATGGGGAGAAAATAGAAACCTTGAGGGATACAGGGGCTACCATCACTATGATTTCTCAGCACCTAGTTCCCTCAACTCAGTTCCTAGTAGGGAGGTCTTATCCTGTCACCAATGCTGACAATGAAACCAAGTTCCACCCCATGGCTATGGTAAACTTTGAATGGGGAGGAGTAGCAGGGCAGAAAGAAGTGGTTGTGTCCTCATCCATCCCTGTAGATTGCCTACTTGGTAATGATCTGGAGCCTTCCCCTGGGCTGAGGTACAGCTAATGCAGCAATGCTTTGAATCCCTGAGTAGGCTTGTGTCAATACTAGGGCATAGAGCAAACTCCAGAGAGAAAAAGGAGAGTTGGATCCTGAAATAGTGGACCAGCCTCCCAAGAGAAAAGGCAAGAAGACTGGGGGACCAGCTTCACAACAGATCACAAGACAGGACCCCTCTCCTCAGGAGGAAGAGGGGTCACCCACCTTAGAGGGAACTGAGCCTGAAGAGCTTGGGCCTTACCACCCAGAGCTATGGGCCCAGTGGGACCCTCTAGGGAAGCTCTGTGCCAGGGACAAAGAGGGTGCCCCACTCTTGAAGGCCAGAGACACAAAGCTGCACAAGAGGAGCTAGGAAATGTCAGTGGTACCCACAGGGTCAACTGGGAGGAGGGGTTCCTGTACACTGAGGCCAGAGACCTCAAGCCTGGTGCAACCATGAGGGTGGTAGTGCCCCAGAAGGTCAGAGACTTCCTTCTCACTTTAGCCCATGACATCTTCCTAGCAGGGCATCTGGGTCAAAACAAGACATGGAGTAGGTTGGTTAACCACTTCTACTGGCCAGGTATGTCCCAAAAAGTGAAGGACTTTTGCCAGTAATGTCCCTCCTGCCACACCAGTGGCAAAGCAGGTAGGCACTTAAAGGTCCCTTGAATTCCACAGCCTGTGGTTGGGGTTCCCTTTGAGAGGGTAGGGGTTGACATTGTTGGCCCCCTTGACCCTCCAACAGCATCAGGACATAGATACATTCTAGTGGTAGTGGATCATGCCACTAGGTATCCTGAGGCTATTCCCCTTAGGACCAGCACTGCACCTGCAGTGGCCAAAGCCCTCCTGGGTGTCTTTACCATGGTGGGGTTCCCTAAGCTGGTAGTATTAGAGAGGGGGGCAAACTTTACTGCATACTTAAAAAATATGTGGCAGAAATGTGGAGTGACCTATAAATTCACTACCCCATACCATCCACAGACCAATGGGCTGGTAGAAAGGTTCAACCAGACCCTAAAAGGCATGATTGGAGGGGCCCCTGGAAAACTCAGAAAGAGATGGGATGTCCTACTTCCTTGCCTGCTGTTTGCCTACAGAGAAGTGCCACAAAAGGGAGTGGGTGTAGGAAGCTGGATCTGTATATACTATCTCAAAATGAGATATAGGCGGTCATTATGAACATGGCGGGAAACACCGCTGACTGCCGAGGCGACGGTGAAGAGAAGACCGCTATTGGCGGTGAACAGAAACCCGCCATATAATGAACCAAAAACCAGATTCCGTCAAAAATCACCAGTCTCCGCCAGGACCCTGTCGGCGGAAATGCTGGACCTCCCACCCCGCCACCGCCGAGCACAACCACATCCCGCCCTCCAAATAATGATGCACAAATCACCTTGACGGTCAGTGGAAGCCGAACGACCATTGGCAGTGCAGACCGCCACGGGTGCAAGTGGACACAACAGTAAGAAGTGCACACATTGGATAAGTTAGAAACCCACACACCTGACACACATCCACAACACCATAAAAACACTCAAAGACACACCCCACAATCCTTTGCAACGAAAGTAGGCCAACGAAGACAGAGAACACCAGAAGCAGACACCGAACGACACAATACACAAGACTCACACCGAACCACAGAAGAGCACCCTCACCGCAATTCCACCCCCAACACCATTCACCACACTCACCATGTCACCCCCCCAAACATTCACGCTTCACAGAAAGGGAGCTAAGGACCATGGTGGACGAGATCCTGAAGGTGGAGCCACAACTATTCGGGGCTCAATTGCAGCACAAACCCATCGCCAGGAAGATGGAGCTATGGCAAACCATTGTCAACAGGGTCAATGCTGTGGGACACCATCCACGCACCAGGGACGACATCTGCAAGAGATGGAACGACCTGCGGGGGAAGGTCAGGGCCATGGCATCCAGGCACCACATTGCAGTCCAGAAGACAGGGAGAAGACCTCCACCAACACCACCCGACTACACTGACTGGGACGAAAGGTTACTGGCCATCCTGCACCCTGAGGGACTCACTGGACTCAGTGGAGGAATGGACTCGGGTAAGTCGTCTATATTTACCCCATATCCATCACACATGGAATGCATGCCCCACCCCACCCCTCCAACACCCACCAGGACCAACACCCCACCCGGGCCACAGGCACTGAATCCACCACCTCTGCATGCTCACAAACCCACTAACAGGCCCACATCCATCTCCCTGTGCACAGCCACCCACCCCTGCAAGGAAACACAATGGCCTATAACACCCACAATGCACCTCCACATCCTAAGCTAAAAGCAATGTTAACCCCACTAAAGCATCCTGCATGGTCCCAAAGTGTGTAAGCTGCACAAACCCGCCCAGGCCTCTGCACCCCATCCGACCATGCGAATGTAACAGACATCTCCATTTCCCCCAACGGGCACCACCACCCATGCCACCCTGACAGACAGGACAAGGAGTGCCAGTGCCCACCAGGGCGACAGAGGCACCTCACAGGACACTGGGGATGGAACCCTGGACACCGATGAGCAGGCTGGCCCCTCACACAGTCCTGGACTGTCACCCAGGATACCACTGACACCCTTACCACCCAGGCAAGAACATCAGCCCAGGGCAACCGTCCACACACCTGTGTATCCAGGCCACAGACTGGTGGAAGAACACAAGTACAGAGGCCACAGTCACCCCCTTGTAATGGCCCCAGTGCAGGGGACACAGACACAGGGAGCTAGGCCCAGTGGGAGGGCATCAGTGGCCCAGGGGGAGGCCACAGGATGGATGCTGCAGCCCAGGCCGTGATATCTGAGGTCCTGGGGGCTTACCAGCATACCCATGACAGATTGGCCCAGATAGTATACACCCTGGAGCAGAGGATGCAGCAAGCACACCACCAAGAGGCCATGGAGCAGTGGAAAATGCACAACGCCACAATGGCCAGCATAGCAGGTGCGCTGCTGCAGCTAGTACAAACCCAGTCTGAGGCCCACACAGTACAGGAAGCCCCCACTACAGCACAGGAGACAGACTGGACAATGAGAGCATCAGCAGCAACTTCCCACGAACTACCCACAGAGGAAACACAGGGAACAACCATCTCATCCCCTATAGGTCAACAACAGCCACCCAAACTGACCCTCCGGCCATGATATGGGACTGGAACACCTGCAAAGAACAAGGCCCCCTCAAAGAAGTGACTCTGCAACTATCTGTCCACCAACTACCCCACACATTCAACCACCAAACGGTGCTAACAAGAAATAAGAACTCATGTAACCATTGATGGACCTACCAATACTTACAACAAGGCTACAACCATGTTGGCATTTAGGATAACCACCCATGACCAACTGTCATCACTGTAATTTGCACAATTCAATCCCTGCACCAAATAAACACATATCACACCTGTAACACTGTCACCTGTCATTATGTGTGAACAAAGTGAAGTTTGGATGCAAGTGGCTGATAACTACTTTATTTGTACCTGCGTAGCCTGAAAGTACCCACTCGCCTTACATGTTGTTGTGCCTAAATATGTTTAGAAAAAAAAACACTAAATTGTATTCTGTCCTATGCAGACCTGGACACAGTTGTAATTAATACATTAAACCCCCCCTAGATGATAAGGCATACTGACAGCATGTTTCACAGACATCAATCCCAGCCCTTAGTCCCACATAGTTACTGGAAGTAGAGTTGTATCAGTTGTGTCCTGGAATTTACATCTTCCCCTTCCTCATCATCACCATTACTCTTGTCCCCTCTCTGAGGAAGCTGGTCTGGATATACAGCACCCTCCACCTCCAAGAGGGGGATAGAATTTCTCACTGCCACGTTGTGCAGCATGCAGCAGGCCACCACTATTCTACACACCTTTTCAGGCCCATAGGCCAGGGAACCGCCAGAGATATGTAGACAACGAAATCTAGCCTTCAGGAGACCTATTGTGCGCTCTATCACCCTCCTAGTACGTCCATGGGCCTCATTGTAATTCCTCTCTGTATCTGTCCCAGGATTCCTCACTGGTGTCAGGAGCCAACGCAAGTTGGGATAGCCAGAATCACCTAGAAAGAGGTACAAAACAGAACTGTCATTGACAAGACTCAGAGGCAGACAGCATGGGTGTCTGCTAGGTGGCAGTTAGTGACAGAAACACCTACCTATGATCCACCCTCTGTACTCTTGTAGTTGTTCCATCTTGTGTGGCACACTACTGTTCCTCAGCACAAAGGAATCATGGACTGAACCAGGGAACATGGCATTCACATGTGAGATGTACTGGTCTGCAGTACATACCAATTCAATGTTCATGGAGTGAAAGTTCTTCCCCAATTGTTCACTGACTCTTGGGGGGATTATAGGTATGTGGGTGCCATTGATGGCACCTATCACATGGGGTATGTTGGCAAAGGCATAGAAGTCCAACTTGATGGCAGGGAGGTCAGTACTTTGGGAAAATCTCACATAGGACTGCAGGCGTCGTACAAATGCATTCAGAAATCTTGTCAGTATCATGCTGAACATTGGCTGTGAAAATTCAGCACCCATGCCCACTGTCACTTGAAATGAGCCCGTGGCCAGGAAATGGAGTGCAGAAAGCACTTGCACTTCAGTAGGGATGGCATGCTGATTACGATTTGCCAGAGTCAGTGCAGGATCGAGTAATGCACAAAGTTCAAAAATAGTTGCACAGGTGAGTCTGTAAGTGATAATGATGTGACGTTCCATCATAGTCCGCATATCCACAAGTGGTCTGTACAGCGATGGGGCCCTTCCTCGCCACAAGGGTCGGTACCTAGGAGGAATTTGAAACACATGTGAGGAAGACACATACATGGGCACACATTGTCAGTCATTGAGCACTGCTGACTTGATTGTAGGGACACATGCTAAATGTGTTTGACATAACATCAACTTCTACAGCACATCACCGCGTCCTAGCCTCAAGACGCGGTGGATGTGTGCCACGGGAACCGGTTTCCCAGAGTCCCGTGGAGCCAAAGATGCGTGCCGCGTACACCGCGGCACGTCATCCATAGGCGCCTGATCGCGTCCCGGGTGTGGGACGCGATCGGAGCGTCTATACCTGGATTACACCGGCTTCTCAGCCGCGCATTGTACACCGAGCGCACTAGCTTTATGATGCTTTTTTTGCATACCCCGACTTCCGGGATTGCAATCAAGACGTATGATGAACGCCAGAACCTGCCGGCTCAGCGGGCATTGGCTCATTCTCCTCCAATACTACCTTAAATACCGGGCCCACCCTCCACTCGGCCTCAGAGCGGTCTGGCACCGGCATGTAGGTACTCTCCCCGGGTATTCCCTTTGGAGTGGTAAGTTTGGATCTTGTGTTCTTTTTCCTGCATTTTGGGTCTCTCATTTACCATGGTCCTATGGCAACCCCAACAGATACCAGCTTTCCTTTACAATTTTTCTCTATTGTTCTGCCCTGCCTTTTTCCCTTATTCCCCTTTTTTCCCCCCACCTGGACTTTACCTTCCTTGGCATCTCGCCACTTCCTGCCCCTTTTTAATCTCCTTTTCTTCCCCACTTTCAAGAGTGTGACTACAAGGGAAAACCCCACTCCTGGCTTTACCCAGACCAGAGGCCATTCGCCCCTATTTCCGGGGTAAGTCAACACTGCATGAGTGTTTTTTCACTTTTTATTGTATATTACCACCATATGTTGCTGTGTTGTGTGCAGTGGTGTGCCACTCCTCACCCTTTATAATCTGCAGTCTATTTCTCATACATTACAGACCTACCATACCATGAACCACCTGTTCAGGTAGGCTTTTAGTATTCACTTTATGAACACTTCTGAGCACTTCACTTAGTAATAGTGCTCCGGGATCCTAGACCCTAACGAATGCCCCTGACCTACCAGCACTTCGAGAGGGCAGAAACATGTTGGTCATACATAAACCCTTTTAAGACTCCAAGAGACATTGGGGGTGATTCTGACCGCGGCGGACGGCGGTCGCCGCCAACCAAGCGGTTCCCGCCGAAAGACCGCAGCGGTCATTCTGGCTTTCCCACTGGGCTGGCTGGCGACCGCCGAAAGTCCGCCCACCAGCCCAGCGGGAAACACCCTTCCCACGAGGAAGCCGGCTCAGAATGGAGCCGGCGGAGTGGGAAGGTGCGACGGGTGCAGTTGCACCCGTCGCGAATTTCAGTGTCTGCAAAGCAGACACTGAAATTCTTTGTGGGGCCCTGTTATGGGGGCCCCTGCAGTGCCCATGCCATTGGCATGGGCACTGCAGGGGCCCCCAGGGGCCCCACAACACCCCATACCGCCATCCTGTTCATGGCGGGTGAACCGCCAGGAACAGGATGGCGGTATGGGCTGTCAGAATCCCCATGGCGGCGCAGCAAGCTGCGCCGCCATGGCGGATTCCCATGGGCAGCGGAAAGTCGGCGGTACACCGCCGGCTTTCCGCTTCTGGCCGCGGCTGTACCGCTGCGGTCAGAATGCCCGGCGGAGCACCGCCAGCCTGTTGGCGGTGCTACCGCCGACCTCCGCCATGGCGGTAATTACCACCAGGGTCAGAATGACCCCCATTATTCTCTAGTGAGCCTCCTTCCCCGATCTTAACCTTACCAACATGCACCTCCATTAAAGTCTAACTAATTGATATAGGTGACATGTATGGTAATTTTATTTTCACCCTATCTGGATCCCTGTGATTTATCCAGCCAGTTTAATTTCAGCACTCCCTCTTGTTCTTTTAACTAAGAGGTTGAGTCCGCCCAAGTAGTACCATCTTGTGTTGTTTGTGTACATCAGCATCATCTGGCGAGCGAGCTGAGGCACCGGCGAGTGGGGATTCAGCGGCCCACAGATCCTCGGAGGCAGAGTCATCCGACGCCAAGGGGACCAGTGGGTTGGAGGGCGAGGGGAGTACCACAGGGGAGGCAACTACCACTGGAGGTAGTGACTCCGATACCTCCTCCGATGGGGGCTCCCTGGCGGTGGCGGACCCTAGTGGGCCCACCCCTACTGTATCATCTTCCGCCACACCCCATGCCATCACCGCCCTCCCATTTGCTCCCCACTGAGTTGCCCGTGCCCGCTCACCCAGAAGGGTGGGTGTCTCCTTGGCCCCAGGCACTTCTTCCGCTCCCTCAGTCAGCCCTGCTGCCCTCATGGAGGAGGCTATTGACCTCCTGAGAACCATCTCTGTAGGGCAGACAACCATTGTCAATGCCATCCAGGGGCTAGCATCAGAGATGCAGCAGACCAATGCCTATCTGGATGGCATACACGGTGCCGTGTCTGGCCTACAGAGATCTTTTCAGGCTCTGGCCTCCTCTTTGACGGCAGCCAGTTTCCCTGGTCATTCTGTCCCCCCTCCAACCTCCTCTACCCCTTCCAGCACCCCACTCCCTTCACCCGTCCAAAGCACACAATCTGACACGCAGTCACACACCTCAACACACAAGAAGCACACTTCTAATCCCAAGCACCACACCTCCCACCACAAGCATTCACACAGCCAACATACACATGCACACACAGCAACATCCACTTCCCCCAGTGTGCCCACCTCTTCCGCCTCCCTGTCTGTCCCCTGTACATGCACACCCCAAGGCACTGCATAATCATTCACTGTTGCTGACCCTATTCCTGCACACACCACAATAGCACACATCCATACATGCACCCCAGAAACCACACCTGCACTCACCACAACTACTTTAGCAGACACATGCAGCACACTCACCAGACTTGCAGACACCCACACAACATACATTCACATTGGCAGCCTGCCTTCTCCCACTGTGTCCACCCCCCCTCCAAAAACACACAAATGCACCAAAACACCCACCCATCACACATCTACCACACCTCAGCATACTGTCCAGTCCCCTGCACCCACAACACGCACCCCTACACCACTTATGTCCACACCCTCTGCCTCCACTCCCAAGCCCTCCTCCAGGTCCACCCCAATTGGTCCGAAAAAACTTTTCCTCTCCTCTTCCAACCCACTGGCCCACCCCGTCTTGTTCCTAAACGTGCCTACCTCCTTGCCCTTTCCACTCCTTCCACTTCACAGCCCGCCCCTGTTCGCTATCACATTCCCGTGCCCCTTCTCCAGAGAGGAAGAAGCCCCGTGCTGAGCCAATTCCACCTGGCTCCACCCGGTCCAAGCACACTCTCCCACCTTCCAAGGCCAAACCCCTTCCACCTTCCGAACGCAGATCCAAGGCCCACCCCAGTCATAAATCCCCAACCCCACCGCCCCCTGCCCCTGTTCCCTGAGGTGCCTGGATGCCCCATTGTTGCCCCTATCAGTCGGAGTACCGTAGCACTTGTGGGAGTCAGGTTGGGGCCATTGTAGCCCAGGGGACTCATGCCACTATGGACTGGCCATTGCCCTTACTTGACAATCGTTTGCTCAGTGAGCTGCGTTAAAAGTTTATATGTGGCCTGTGTTTTGGCGGCACACTCTTGATCCCTGGTCTCTCGTTTCATTGTTTGTGGGTGTGGGGCATTTGTATGTACTATGGTCAGGTTGGGTTTGCCTGGTGCCGGATAAGTACCTCTTGCTGTGGGGTGTATAACTTGTGCTGCTGTGAAGGGTTGTGGGAGCGTTGCAGGGTGGGTGGAGTGGGTATGTAACTGTGCCCTTTCTTCCCTTGTTTCGTAGGTTGCGGTACTTACCGTCGTCGTCTTCGTCGGCGGTCTCGGTCATGGAGGTATATGGCAAGGAGCAGGGCTGGCATGATCTGCAGCTCTCTATCCATGTCTGCTTCAGCGTGTTGTGTGAGCCTCCGGTGAGTGTTTTCTTATATTTGGTTTGTTTCCGCCTGGCTTTGCGTGGCGGTGGTTCCCACCCCGGAACTGATGGCGGTCTAGTGGTACATTATTTGATCAGCGGGTTGGGCCTTTCCGTCGGCCTGTCGCCGGCCTCTGTCGTTGTTGTCGGCACTCCTCTACTGGCGGTGGATGGGTTTCAGGATGCCTGTTTCAGTTGGTTCATTATTTGGCAGTCCAGACTGCTCCTCTGTTGGCGATGCAGTGTTTCCTGCCGTGTTCATAATGACCGCCATAGTGTGCACAGAGTCCAGGGTTTCCCCAAGAGGTTTGACAGAGGCAATAATAGATAATACTAATGCTCTATTTGTGATAGTGTGATCAAGCACTTAGGCGTATCAGAGGGTAGTGTTAAGCATTTGTTGTACACACACAAGCAATAAGTGAAAACACACACTCATGACTTAACTCCAGGCCAATAGGTTTTTATATAGATAAATATTCTTTTGTTCATTTATTTTTAGAACCACAAGATTCAGATTGCAGGTAAGTACATTAAATGTAAGGTACTTTGCATAGTAATACTTAGAACTTTGAACCAAAACAGTAATGTACACAGTTTTTCATAAAATGCCCATAAGCTATTTTAAAAGTGGACACAGTGCAATTTTCAACAGTTCCTAGGGGAGGTAAGTACAGTTTAGTTATTATAGTAAGTAAAGCACTTACAAGTTCAGTCTCCAGGTCATAGGTAGCCCACGTTGGGGGTTCAAGTCAACCCCAAACACCCAGCACCAGCAACACAGGGCCAGTCAGGAGCAGAGGTCAAAGAGGATCCAAAATAACATGGGCTCCTATGAAGACAGGGGGTGCTCCAGTTCCGGTCTGCTGGTAGGTAAGTACCTGCGTCCTCAGAGGGCAGACCAGGGGGGTCTAGTAGAGCACTAGGGGGGGCCCAGGTAGGCACACAAAACACACCCTCAGCGGCACATGTGCGGCCAGGTGCAGTGGGCAAAAAGGGCGTCGGGTTTTCAATAGGATTCAATGAAGGGACCCAGGGGTCACTCAGACGTTGCAGGCAGGGCACAGAGGGAATTCTCGGGCCAGCCACCACCTGGGCAAGGGTGAGGGCCGCCTGCTGGTCACTGCTGCACCGATGGTTGGTTTCTCACGGGCCTGGGGGCTGCGGGTGCACTGCTTCTCCAAGAGTCGGATATCTTCATCCCGGGCAGTCGCGGTCAGGAGGGTCCTCGGGATTCCCTCTGCAGGCGTTGTCGTAAGGGTGCAGAGAGGTCAGCCTAGGGTGGACACGTCATCGGAGTCACCTGGGGATCCTCTCTGGGTCATTGGTTTCTCTGGACATGGGCCGGGGCATCGGGTGCAGAGTGGTGTTGAAACTCACGTATCTGGAGCTAAGTGGGAGTCCCTTTAAAGATGGTTTCTTCTTTCTTTGGTTGGACAGGTCCGCTGTCCACTGGAGTTCTTGATCCTTTGTAGTTGCAGGGCAGTCCTCTGAGTTGGCAGAGGTCACTGGGCCCGCAGGATTCGTCGCTGGGGTGCAGGTTCTCTGAAGTAGGAGACAGGCCGGTAGGGCTGGGGCCAAAGCAATTGTCGTCTTCCTTCTTCTCTGCAGGGTTTTTCAGCTAAGCAGTCCTTCTTTGTAGATCGTCAGGAATCTAAAGAGCTGGGTTCATGGTCGCCCCTAAATACTACATTTAGGGGTGCGTTAGGGTTAGGGGGCAGTAGCCAATGGCTACTGTCCCTGAGGGTGTCTACACCCTCCTTGTGCCCACTCCCTCTGGGGAAGGGAGCACATCCCTAACCCTATTGGTCCTAATCCTCCAAAGCAAGATGGAGGCTTCCTCAAGGAGGGGCTCACTTAAGCTCCGGTCACCTTAGGGATGGACCTGGCTGAGGGGGTGACTCCTCCTTGTTTTTCTTATTATCCCTCTGGACTTGCTGCCAAAACTGGGGGCTCGTCCCGGGGGTCGGGCATCTCCACTGGCTGGAGTGCCCTGTGTGCATTATAACACCAGGCCTGATCCTTTGAGGCTTACCGCCAGGTGTTACAGTTCCTGCAGGGGGGAGGTATTAAGCACCTCCACCCAGTACAGGCTTTGTTTCTGGTCCCAGAGAGCACAAAGGCTCTCACCCCAGAGGGTCATAAACTTGTCTCTCAGTGGCAGGCTGTCCCAGACGAGTCAGTCTTGCACTGAAGGATTTGGTAAAATACAGGGAGATGCCCTCTGTGTGCATTTTCTAATAAATCCAACACTGGGAAAAGTGTGGGTTTATTATTCTGAGAAGTTTGATACCAATCTTCCCGGTATTCATTGTAGCCATTATGGAACTGTGGAGTTCGATTTGACAAACTCCCAGCCATATACTTATTATGGCTACACTGTACGTACAATATCTAAGAATGGACTTAGACACTGTAGGGGCATACTGCTGATGCAGCTATGTCCTCACCTGTGGTATAGTGCACCCTGCCGTAGGGCTTTAAGTCTTGCTAGTGGGGTAACTTACCTATGCCACAGGCAGTGTTTTGTGTGCATGGTACCCTGAGGGGGATGCCATGCCGACTTTGCCCTTTTCTCCCCACCAACACACACAATCTGCAATGGCAATGTGCAGGTGTTAGGTGAAGGGTCCCTTAGGGTGGAACACCACACGCTGCAGCCCTTAGATACCTTCCCTGGTCACAGGGCCCTTCGTACCACTGGTACCTTTTACAAGGGACTTATCTGTGTACCACGGGTGTGCCAATTTTGGAAACAATGGCACATTTTTAGTGAAAGAACACTGGTGCTGGGGCCTGGTTAGCATGGTTCTAGTACCCTTTCAATCAAGTCAGCATCAATATCAGGCAAAAAGTGGGGGGGGGGTAACTGAAACAAGGAGACATTTTCCTACATAAGTTCCCCCAGCCCACAGGCCAGGAGACTCAGCCAAAGCTGGGAGAGTCTTCCTAGCCTGTCAGGTGAGGAAGAGTAGGAAAAACAGGCTGGTTTGTTGTAATGCCTACTCTGCCTTACATCCTCCTGTTCAGGTCATTCCCTCTGGGGAACTGACCTACTTCCACAGTGATGGGACCAAGTCTGAATTGCTTCTTGTCTGTGTTTTTAGTGTCTCCACCCATTTTTTCTATTTTGGGGTTAGAGGTATCCACCTCTGCTAATCTTATCTTAGCCAGGGTCACCCCTAGCTTACCCAAAGAGGTTACCCATAGCTGGAGTAACCCCACCATGACCAACAGGGTCAGGGGGCCTAACTTGCTGTTTGCCATGGGTCAGACCACCATGCCAAGGAAAGAGGAGCCATAAAGCCTAACACCCAGCAGAGGCCACTGACAGCTGTCAGTGCCCAGAACCACACCTTCAGCTCTTCACCAACAAGGGAATGGGCTATGTTACAGGCTTCTTTGGGTTCAGGGTGCCGGTCTGCTGTGATAAAGTGGGGGGTTGCTACATCTTGTAGTAAACACCCTCCTTCCACTCTTTCTTCTGTTAGCTGTAGAGCCACCCACTCATGGTTAACAGTTGCCTGTCTAGTCAGGACTTCTTGTGAGTCAGGTTGCGACTTTACCAGTGCCACCTTTGGAGTTCTCCCCTACTGGAGCAGAAACTCCTTGGCTTACTAGAACCTTGGCTAAAGGTTGTCCACCTTTCCTGTACTGTTTTCTCCTCTTTTTCTTCTGGGGCCTACTTGCAGTTATTGCAGGGGCAGCACCTCAAGAATCCTTGGGAGAGGACGGCACTGGACCAGTTCCTCTCTTGGGCTCTTACCAACCTCTTGGTGGTCATTTCCAAGGAGACAATCAAGAGGGAGGTCTGCACTGACTACCACCCTTCTCCAGCTAAAAGTCCCACCCACTTCTAGGGGCACTAAAGCCACAGGTCTATTAGTGAGCTTGTATGGGTTAACCCTTACTCTGGCAGTCTCACCTGGGATGTACTGGTTTGAGAGCACCAGCCTGTCATGCACAATAGTGTGACTAGAACAAGTGTCTCTCAGGGCAGTGGCTGGGATTCCATTCAGCAGTAGGTGGCAGATGTGTCAACTTCCCTCTGGAATCTCCAACTCACCTGTTGGGCTCATTTTCCAGTTGAAGGCTATGAGGACCTCCTCATCTGAGGAGTCATCCCCAATGGCTACACTGGTCACCCCTGGGGTTTTGCTAAGGGGTTTGTTTTGGGACAAGAAGTGTTCTTGGTGTGGTGCCCTGTTTGTCTACAGTTGTGGCACCATGCCTTAGTGGCATCCCAGTTCTTACCCTGGTACCCACCTTTGTTTTGGGATGTGTCTGGGGGCCCACCCACCTGGACAGGTTTTTGGGGGCCTACAGAGGACTCTTTTTCTTTACTTCTAGGACTGTCACTCACTTTCTCCTGGGGAGGCATTGTAACCCATTTCTTTTGGTCACCACCAGTGGAAGTTTTGGTTACCCTAGTCTTGACCCAGTGGTCTGCCTTCTTTCCCAATTCTTGGGTAGAAATTGGACCTAGGTATACAAGATATTGATGCAACGTTTCATTGAAGTAGTTACTTAAAATGTGTTATTTCATAAACAAATTATAAAGCCCATCATAGTCATGCACTTCATTTCCAGTTACCCAACCATCCAGTATTTTTACTGAGTAGTCTACAAAATCAACCCAGGACTAACTAAAGGTTTTGTGGGTCCCCCTGAACCTAATTTTATACACCTCAGTGGTGAACCCAAAGGCCCTCAATCAGGGTAGCCTTCATGAGGTCATAGGATTCAGCATCTGCACCAGTGAGTGTGAGGAGCCTGTCCCAACACTTACCAGTAAACAGTTCCCAAAGAAGAGCTCCTCAATGAGACGTTTTTAATCTTCTGGTTCCACAGGCTCTCTCAAATTCTATGAACCACTTGGTGATATCATCACCATCCTCATATTTGGGGACAATCCCTTTCGGGATTTTAGGGGTGTCAGAATACTCTCTATTCCTAGTTATTTTATTGCTGCCACCATTCATGGGTTCTAAACCCATTTCTTTTCTCTCCCTTTTCATAGCTAGGAGCTGTTTCTCCAAAGCTAATCTTTTGGCCATCCTTGCTAAAAGGATGTCCTCCTCATTGAGGCCGCCCTCAATGTTCACAGAGGAACTGGACTCCCCTGTGGAAGAACCAGAATCTCTGAGTCTGATTTGTGGAGACAGGGGTCTTGGAACCCTGATCTCCCTAGTTTGGGTAGGAGGGGGGAGTTCTACCTCCTGATCACCAACTTCTTCCCCATCTGAGGGGAGGTCTTCCCCTCCAGTAGGGTGGTCCCTGGTGTACTCCGCCAAGAGCTCCGGGAGCTTGACCTTGGTAGGGTTGGAACCAGTTTTAATTTTTCTTAGTTTACAGAGGGTCCTTAGCTCTATCATCCCTAGATGAAGGTAAAGGGTGAGGTTGAGTTCCATCACCATATCCTCTGAGCTACTCATTATGGGGGTCATTCTGACCCTGGCGGTAAATACCGCCAGGGCCGGGGTCGGCGATAGCACCGCCAACAGGCTGGCGGTGCTCCGCCGGGCATTCTGACCGCGGCGGTACAGCCGCGGCCAGAAGCGGAAAGCCGGCGGTGTACCGCCGACTTTCCGCTGCCCATGGGAATCCGCCATGGCGGCGCAGCTTGCTGCGCCTCCATGGGGATTCTGACACCCCATACCGCCATCCTGTTCCTGGCGGGTCGCCCGCCAGGAACAGGATGGCGGTATGGGGTGTCGTGGGGCCCCTGGGGGCCCCTGCAGTGCCCATGCCAATGGCATGGGCACTGCAGGGGCCCCCGTAAGAGGGCCCCACAAAGAATTTCAGTGTCTGCTTTGCAGACACTGAAATTCGCGACGGGTGCAACTGCACCCGTCGCACCTTCCCACTCCGCCGGCTCCATTCGGAGCCGGCTTCCTCGTGGGAAGGGTGTTTCCCACTGGGCTGGCGGGCGGACTTTTGGCGGTTGCCCGCCAGCCCAGTGGGAAACCCAGAATGACCGCCGGTCATCCCGCCGCCCGCCAAGCTTAGAATCAGGCCCTATGTCTGTAAAAGTTGTTAAGAAACTAAAAACCACTTCTAGTACTTAAATCCTAACTTTTACAAAACATTTAAACTTAAAAAGAGATGCTAACAGTGACTTACACAAGGCCCTAGCAGGACTTTTAAAAATTTGGAAAAATAGCCAAAATTAAAAAATCAATTTTCTAATGACAATTTTGGAATGTAGTTGTGTGATCAGGTATTGGCTGAGTAGTCTAGCAAATGCAAAGTCTTAGATCCCACCGCTGGTCCACCAATGTAGGAAGCTGGCTCTTTATACTATATCAAAATGAGAGATACGCCCTCATTATGACATCAGCAGTAAATCCCGCTTACCGCCGCGCTGGCGGCCGTCAACTTACCACCACGATGGCAAATATCCATTCACCATATTATGACACACACACACCAATCCGACAGAATACCGCCACATACACAAATCTGCCAGCCCAAAGGTCAGTGATGAACTGGCGGTCCCAAAACCCACACTGTTACGCCAACAGAACAACGCCCATCACATTATGACCCACAAATCACCACAGCGGGCATTCAACGGCGCTAAACCATTGGCAGGATATACCACCGCACTCAGAATGGACACCCACAGACAAAAAAACACCACATTAGCCTATTCCAAAAACTCACACCTGACAACCATACACACACCACACCCACACCACTATAAAACACACACCCACATTACCCACAACCCTTTACGAACAACTGTTGCCACCAGGAGAATGAGAAGAAGAGCACAGAGACAACTAGACACACACCACCTACACCCATACACCCCTCACACACTCCACATCACACAACCAACCCACCCTCACCAACACACATCACACAACAACCATGGCACCACAAAGGCATCCCTGTTCTGCTGAGGAGGAGTTAAGGGTCAAGGTGGAGGAAATCGTCAGGGTAGAGCCACAGTTCTTTGGAGCACAGGTGCAGCAGATATCAATAGCAAGGAAGATGGAGCTATGGCGGAGAATCACGTACAGGGTCAAGGCCATGGGACAGCACCCAAGAACAAGGGACGACATCAGGAGGAGGTGGAACGACCCATGGGGTTAGGTACATTCTATAGCAGCAAGACACCAGCTCGCCATACAGAGGACTGGTGGTGGACCCCCACCTCTTCCCCCACAACTCACAGCATGGGAGGAGCAGGTACTGGCAATACTGCATTCTGAGAGACTCACCGGAGTTGGCGGAGGACTGGACACTGGTAAGTCAACTTTTAACAATTATCACCCCCCATACCTTCATGCCATCACACACCCTCACCCTCACTCCCATCACTCCACCACATCCCTTACACTCCACCAACACATCTCACTAATCCCAATGCCAGGCCCTGCATGCTTTACCAGTGCATGGACACCCTTCCCAGCCTTGCATGGACACTCATCACTAAAGCATGCACAGCCTAGGGAAACTAACAATCCCACAATACATCAACACACACAAGCAAAAGCTGGCAGGGTAGCAACAACCATAGAGGGGAATTTACAGAAGTACAAATGTCATACACTTGAAGCATAATACATAATTTACATCCCCACAGGTACCCCAACCAATGTCACTGGAGCGGAGGTGCAACTACTATCCAGTCCCCCAACAGAAGAGGCCCACAGTGATGACAGTAACTCTGGACTTCAGTACCGGGACGACCTACCTGACCCATCAGGGACCACTGGACAGCCAGTCACTCAAGCCCACTCACAGACCACCACAGAGCCCCCCCCATCAGGGACCAACACCACAGCACCCACCCAGCGTGCCCACACCTCTGTCCCCAAGACACGTCAATCAGCAGTGTGCCCACCTGTACAGGGACCCCAGGCCACACCTCGCCCACAAGACAATCAGGGACCTGGGGTCAGTGGCAGTGGGCACACTGTTCAGTTGACAGAGGCACAGGCCAACAGGGAAACTGGGAGGACTGCTGTGCGCCAAGGGGGAGGACAGGAGCCGGGAACCGACTCTCCAGGAGGCACTCTCCGAGATCCTGCGAGCCTACCAAGATTCCCAGGACACGATGGGCCAGATCCTAGACAATGTGCAGGAGAACAGGCGGCTGCAGGAGGGACAGTATCAGGGGATCAGGGAGGACTTGCAGGCCATCAACACAACCCTGATCTCCATAGCAGGGGTGCTGGCAGACATGGCCAACACCATGAGGGAGGCAACAGCACACCAGTGGGCCTGTGCCACTAGCCACTCACCTGAACAGCCCTCCACTTCCGCTAGTTGCCAGGAGGCCCCACCACAGGACCAACAGGCCACCAGCACCCCTCCCCCTGCAGAAGGTGAACCACCCCGCAAACGTTCCCTGCGAACCAGACAGAAGCCAGAGACACTTGTCAAGACCACTGCCAGGAAATGAGACTGTCCTGACTGTCCCCCTTGTGTCTCATTCAGTTCCCTTGTCCACCTTGAACTGCCATTGCTTCCCTTCCTATGTCCCCATGGACAATGCACCTGTGCTACAAACAGACTGGAACAATACCCTGGACTTTCCTCCATCATTACCCCATTCCATTGCACTTTCCCCTCTATATTTTAGCACAACAATAAACACCCTTGGATAAAACTCAACTACTAGTATTTCATGTATTGAAAATGTGTATTGTTTGAAACAGCTACAACCATTTCAAATGAACTGTAAATAGTATGGCATAGAATTAATGACCTGTTGCTGGCTGTTGTGATCTCAGGACAATGTTGTCATATCACCAACATCTGTAAAAGGAATATCCGTAGGTAACAGTAAGTAGGGGAAAGAAGTGTGTAATGCCAGCATGCCAATGCCACACAGAATACACCAATAGTCATAGAAATGTGAAGTTGCACTGTCTCACCTGTGTGTCATTGAAAGTACTGACGTATCACCAATGTTCTGTTGTCCACAACCTCATCTTCTGCCTCCTCATCCTCACTGTCCTCAGGGACCACTGCTGCCACACGGGCATCTCCAGTCTCCTCCTCCTGCAGAAAAAGTACATGGTGTCTGAGGGCCAGGTTGTGCAACATGCAGCATGCCACTACTATCTGGCAGACCTTCTTGGGTGAGTAGCCCCTGTCAGATGGAGGTACCTGAACCTGGCCTTCAGGAGGCCAAAGGTCCTTTCAATGATCCTTCTGGTTCACCCATGTGCCTCATTATAACGTTCTTCTGCCCTTGTCCTGGCATTCCTCACAGGGATCAGCAGCCATGATAGGTTTGGGTAACCAGAGTCACCTGCAAATATTGAGGGACAACATTTAGCCACACACTATCCTATATGGCCAACAGCATAGGCCTACACCAACCTATTAGCCATCCCCTGTGCCTTTGTAGCTGGGCCGTCACATTTGGGATGCTGTTATTCCTTAGGACAAAGGCATCATGCACCAACCCAGGATACTTAGCATTGACGTGGGAGGTGTACTGGTCCACCAGCCACACCATCTGCACATTCACGGAGTGGAAACTCTTACGATTCCTGAACACCTGTTCATTTTGCCGGGGGGGGGGGAACAAACACAATATGTGTTCTGTCAATCACCCCAATTATATTGGGGATATGTCCCATTGCATAAAACCCTGCCTTTACAGTGGCCAAATCCTCCACCTGGGGGAAAGCAATGTAGCTGCACATGTGTTTTATCAGAGCAGACAAGACTTTTGCCAGCACGATTGAGAACACTGGCTGTGACATTCCTGCTGCCAAGCCCACTGTCACTTGGAAAGAACCAGTTGCCAGGAAATGGAGCACTGATAGAACCTGCACAAGAGGGGGTATCCCAGTCGGATGACGGATAGCTGAGATCAGGTCAGGTTCCAACTGGGCACACAGCTCTGTGATTGTGGCCCTGTCCAGTCTATAGGTGAGTATAATATGCCTGTCCTCCAGTGTTGCCAAGTCCACCAGGGGTCTTTACACAGGGGTATGTCTCCATCTCCTATTCATCCGCAGCGGTAGATATCTAAGGGACACAAGAGTGGGTAGGCTGTCACAATTTGAACAACTATACCACAACAGCAGCCCACATCGTGCAATCATGTTTTGGGACAGTATAATTTCAAAGTATGTGCCTATTTATCCTGTGACGCAGCAATTATAGATAGGCCTGTTCAGCCACCCTGAAATTGCGACCGCCTGTCCTATGTGGAGGGACAGGTGGAAGTGAGGTAATGCCGCCGACATTGGGCGCCGTGGCGGTAGGTGGTTGTGAACCGTCGTACAATTCCTCATTGGATAATATTGGGCCCCATGGGGTACAGTGGCCAGTGGGGATCTACGCCAGCAGTGACGGTTTGCACCGCCGCGGACATGACCGCCATCTTCTTTCACATTCCTCACTTGTTTCCTGACCTTCCACAGGAGAGGACCTACACTGCATGTGCTGCTGTGACCTATGTCTGGAACCTGCCATGGCCCGTGTGACTGGGGAAAGGGCCCCAGCCTTCACTTCTGAGGAGTTGGAGCGACTGGTGGATGGGGTCCTATCCCAGTACGGACTGCTGTATGGGCCTCCAGACCAACAGATGAGTACACTGTGGACACGATGCATGTGGCATGAAGGCATGGAGATGTGTGTGAAGGCAGTGAGTAAGTGTGGGTGGTGGTGTGGGGCATTGTCTGTTGGCGGTATACATGTTGTGAGCTGGCCTATGTGTGTGCCAATGGTGATGGGATCGGGTATGGTGGGCCATGTGTGTGACAGGCTGGACTGTTTGTTTAATGGAGTTCTCCTGTCTGTATTACCTCTGCAGGTCAGCGGCCATCAAAAGAAGGGATTATGGCGTGCCATCGCCAAAGACGTGCGGACCCTGGGGGTCTATGGAAGGCGGAGCACCCACTGTCGGAAATGGTGGGAGGACCTGAGATGCTGGGCATGAAAGACCGCGGAGGCCCAGCTGGGGATGGCCTCCCAACGAGGAAGGGGTGCCCGTCGGACCCTGAACCCCCTGATGGCCCGCATACTGGTGGTGGCCTACCTTGAGCTGGATGGGCGCGTGAGGGCATCACAGCAGCCACAAGGGGGTGAGTACAGTGGCTATCATTACAATTTACAGCTGGTGGGGTGGTATCCGGGTGGTGGTTGTATGTCAGTGGGTACCCCTAGGCCAGGCCAGCCATAGCAGAGTAGGTTGTCTGGAGGCTAAGGGTTTGAATGGAAAATACTGCTTACATAGCTTGTTAGTATTCACTTCCGGGCAGAGCTGCGTGGGTCCCAGGTGTGCTGCAGTTGGCAGTATGTGTCCCTCCTCATGCTTTGGTGACTAGCCATTTCACTGGTAGTGCAATGCATAGCGCGTAGGCCTGTTCCCTGTGTGTGAGGGTGCTGTGTATGCCAACAGTGGTGTTGGTGCAGTCATTGACCCAGTGTTTCCTTTGTCTCTCTCCCCCCCTTTCTTGTTTTGTCATCCTGTCATTATGTGCATTAGCATCATCTGGCGGAGGAGCAGAGGCCCCGGCAACAGAGGGAGCTGCTTCCCACAGGACCCTGGAGGCAGAGTCCACCAATGCAGAGGGAACCAGTGGGGCAGAGGGTGAGGGGAGCACCACGGCGGAGACTGGAGGGGATAACACAGACTCAGATACCTCCTCCGATGGGAGCTCCCTGGTGGTGGCGGACACCTCTGTGACCACCCCAGCTGCAGGTACAGCTGCCACCCTGTACCTGCACCGCCCTCCCAGTAGCCCCTCAGCAAGTTGCCCGTGCCCTCCCACCCAGGAGGGTGGGCATCTCCTTCGCCCTAGGCACCTCAGGCCCTGCCCAAGTGAGCCCTGCTGCCCTGAGTGAGGAGGCTATTGACCTCCTGAGATCCATCCCAGATGAAGCAATGCAATGCATTCCTGGAGGGCATTCACAGTGGATTGGCGGCCCAACAGAGATCAATTCAGGCTGTGGCCTCCTCTCTGATGGCAGCCATTGTCCCTGTTTCTACCTTCCCCCCTCCAACTTCCACTTCCCAGTCCCATTCTCCCCAACCACAACCCATCCCAAACACACATACAGACGAGCATACACACAAGACAACACACAAGAGTGGCACAGGCAAACACTAGCATCACACTTCATCCCACAGGCACTCACATAAACACCATTCAGTTGCAAACACGGCAACATCCACTGCCTCTACTGTCTCCCCCCCTCCTCCTCCTCCTCCACCTCCCACCGAGTTACGTCCACACGCACACCTGCATGCACTACATCAATATCCACTACCAGCATCATCACCACACCAAGCAGAACACACACCTCACTGGCAGACACCACCACAACATCCATGCACGTGTCCCCTGTGTCCTCTCCCACCGTGTCTGTTCCCCCCCTCCTAAAGGACACAAACGCAAGCACTCAGACACACAACAGCCATCCACCTCACAACAGCATACAGCCCATGCACCTGCACTCAAATCCAGCAGACATATAACCTCCAACAACTACTCCCTCACCCTCCACTCCCATTACTCCTCCCTCCACCCACCCCAACGTCCCTAAAAAGCTTTTCCTTTCCCAACTTGACCTCTTCCCTACCCCTCCCCCTGTCCTGCACGTATGGGCAGCGTAGGAAGGACACAGCCCAGCACCTCAGCCAAACAGTTCACGGCTAGCACCACCTACTTGTGGTGGTAGGGATACATGGAACAACAACACTGAAGGGGAAGGAGGCAGAACAACCTGGGATGAAAGGGAAGAGTCCAGCACCAGCTGTGAGGAAGGGGAAGGAGCCTGCACCAGCTGGGAAGAATGGGAAGGAGCCTGCACCACCAGGCAGAGAGGGGAAGGGATCCACCCCTGCCAGGAAGGGTAAGGGATCCCCAAACCATGACCAGGAGGAGAAGAGGCACTCTACCCAGCGGAAGGTGTCAGGCAAACACCACCACCACTAGCAGCTGTCACAGGGCCCCCGCCAGCTGTGGATGTGCTGCCATCACAGAGTGCAGGTGCTGCCTAGGAGCCTTCCCCAATCACCACCAGCATGCAGCCATCACAGAGTTCAGGGGCTGCCCAGGAGCCTCCCCCAACCACCACCAGCATGCAGCCATCACAGAATGCAGGGGCTGCCTAGGAGCCTCCCCCAATCACCACTAGCATGCAGCCATCACAGAGTGCAGGGGCTTCCCAGGAGCCTCCCCCAACCACAACCAGCAAGCAGCCATACCCGCCGGCGGACGCCATGTAGTCCACCCTCCAGGAGCTACTGTGTGGGCTGCCCCCTCCAGAACCAGTGGGGTATTCACCCACTTGAGGGACTGTGGCCTTGCACTCCCCAGGACAAAGCAATGGGCATGTTGCTCTCTCCAGAACCAGTGGGCTTGTTCCCGCATCCGTCTGAGGTACCCCCGAGGTGCCTGCCTATTTGCAAAATGATGCCACTGCAGTGTTCTATCCGGATGTGCTCAGGTTTTGAGTTGGCCCTTGGACTGTGCCCTGTGTCCATTTGGGCCCTTTGAACTTTGGATTGGACAGTATCCCTTTTTTATACAAGTGTGCATATCTGTTTCATGGCCAAATCTGATTATTAAGTTTGATGTTGAACTGATTACAATCACTTTCGTCAAATCCTGTTGTCCTTGCATTATTCTGCTGATTTTCGGCATCAAATTGGTTTTGTATTGCAGCTGGTTGTGTTTGTCGTGTGTGTGTTGTGTGTGTGTGTATCACTCTCTTTTTCCTCCCACCCTCCCTTGTGTGCTAGGCGGCTGTACTCACCGTCGTGGTCTTTGTCGGCGTTGGTGTTCCAGGTGGAGCATAGCGTAGATGGCAGCGTGGTTCTTCCCTGTGTCTCCAATGGTGAGTCCTTTGACTTTTGTGCTCTGTTTCCGCCAGGCTTTTGTTGGCATTGGTACCGCCCCTGAAAAGGTGGCAGTTTTCATGGTCTTAATATGGTGGGCAGAATTTCGACTTCCATCTGATTGTAGGCGGCTACTGCCGTGGTGGCTCTTGTTTCCACCCTGGCGGTTGGTGTGGTACATTGGCTGTCTATCGGAGATATCACCGCCAGGGTCATTTTTTGGCAGTACTTACCGCCAGCCTGTTGGCGGTATTTACCGTCACTTTATCACCCACCGCCAGGGTCGTAATGAGGGCCATAGTGTGCACAGAGTCCAGGGGTTCCCCAAGAGGCTTGACAGAGACAATAATAGATAATACTAATGCTCTATTTGTGGTAGTGTGGTCGAGCAATTAGGCTTATCAGAGGGTAGTGTTAAGCATTTGTTGTACAAACACAAGCAATAAGTGAAAACACACACTCAATGATTTAACTCCAGGCCAATAGGTTTTTATATAGATAAATATATTTTTGTTAATTTATTTTTAGAACCACAAGATTCTGATTGCAGGTAAGTACATTAAATATAAGGTACTTTGCATAGTACTACTTAGAACTTTGAACCAAAACAGTAATGTACACAGTTTTCGTTAAAATGGCCATAAGCTATTTTAAAAGTGGACCCTGCAATTTTCAACAGTTCCTGGGGTAGGTAAGTAGAGTTTAGTTATTACGGTAAGTAAAGCACTGACAAGTTTATTCTCCGGGGTATAGGTAGCCCACCGTTGGGGGTTCAAGTCAACCCCAAACACCCAACACCAGCAACACAGGGCCGGTCAGGTGCAGAGGTCAAAGAGGAGCCAAAATAACATGGCCTATGGAGACAGGGGGTGCTCCAGTTCCGGTCTGCTGGCACGTAAGTATCCGCGTCCGCAGAGGGCAGACCAGGAGGGTTTAGTAGAGCACTGGTGGGGGGACCAAGTAGGCACACAAAACACACCCTCAGTGGCACAGGGGCGGCCGGGTGCAGTGGGCAAACAGGGCATCAGGTTTTCAATAGGATTCAATGGAGGGACCCGGGGGTCACTCAGACGTTGCAGGCAGGGCACAGGGGGGCTTCTCTGTCCAGCCACTGACTGGGCAAGGGTGAGGGCTGCCTGCTGGTCATGGCTGCACCGGTTGGCGGTTTCTCATGGGCCTGGGGACTGCGGGTGCAGTGCTTCTCCAGGCGTCAGATATCTTCGTCCTGGGCAGTCATGGTCAGGGGGGTCCTCGGTATTCCCTCTGCGGACGTCATCATAGGGGTGCAGAGAGGTCAGCCCAGGGTGGACACATCATCGGAGTCACCTGGGGATCCTCTCTGGGTCGTTGGTTTCTCTGGATACGGGCCAGGGGCATCGGGTGCAGAGTGGTGGGGACTCATGCTTCTGGAGTGAGGTGAGAGTCCCTTTAGTGATGGTTTCTACTTTCTTTGGTTGGACAGGTCTGCTGTCCATGGGAGTTCTTGATCCTTTGTAGTTGCAGGTCAGTCCTCTGAGTCGGCACAGGTTGCTGGGCCAGCAGGATGCGTCGCTGGGGTGCAGGTTCTCAGAAGTAGGAGACAGGCCGGTAAGGCTGGGGCCAAAGCAGTTGTCGTCTTCCTTCTTCTCTGTGGTGTTTTTCAGCTAAGCAGTCCTTCTTCTTTGTAGGTTTGTCAGCAATCTAAAGAGATGGGTTCAGGGTCGCCTCTAAATACTAAATTTAGGGGTGTGTTAGTGTTGGGGGCAGTAGCCAATGGCTATTGTCCCTGACGGTGGCTACACCCTCCTTGTGCTCACTCCCTCTGTGGAGGGGAGCACATCCCTATCCCTATTGGTCCTAATCCTCCAAAGCAAGATGGAGGATTTCTCAAGGAGGGTGTCATTTCAGCTCTGGTCACCTTAGGGTTGGACCTGGCTGAGGGGGTGACTCCTCCTTGTTTTTCTAATTATCCCTCTGGACTTGCTGCCAAAAGTGAGGGCTCGTCCAGGGGGCAGGCATTGCCACTGGCTGGAGTGCACTGGGGGCATTGTAACACCAGGCCTGAGCCTTTGAGGCTCACCGCCAGGTATTACAGTTCCTGCAGAGGGGAGGTGTGAAGCACCTCCACCCAGTGCAGGCTTTGTTTCTGGTCCCAGAGAGCACAAAGGCTCTCACTCCAGGGGGTCAGAAACTCGTCTCTCAGTGGCAGGATGTCACAGACGAGTCAGTCCTGCACTGAAGGATTGGGTAAAATACAGGGGGCATCTCTAAGATGCCCTCTGTGTGCATTTAAAAAAAAAATCCAACACTGGCATCAATGTGAGTTTATTGTTCTTAGAAATTTGATACTAAACTTCCCAGTGTTCAGTGTAGCCATTTTGGAACTGTGGAGTTCGTTTTGACAAACTCCAAGACTATGGGGGTCATTACAACATTGACAGTAAAAGCCACTTACCGCCGTGCAGAAGACCGCCAACACACCGCTGCGGCCGCGGAATTCCGCCACAGCTATTATGACCCACAGCTCGGAATCCGCCAAAATCTAGACACCCAAACAAGTCCGCCACACCAAAGGTCAGTGATAAACTGGCGATAACAAAACTGGCGATAACAAAACCTCCACCGTCACGCCAACAGGAATACGCCCACACTATCACGACCCACGAATCCACGGGACGGTCTTTCAACCGCGGTATTCCATTGGCGGTACACACCGCCGCGCTCAAAATACACACACTCTTACAAAACACTACCACATTGGACAAATGGAAATACACACAACTGATACACATACACACACCACTCCCACACACTCAATACAATATAAAACACACACCCACATCACCCACAAACCCCTACGACAACAATTGCGACAGAAGGCCAGAGAGAGACACCTCCAGAAACAACACTAGCATCCACAGGCACTCAACACCATCACTCACACAACATCCACGCACCTCACACAACAAACCCCTAAATATCACCCCACACATCACAACACACACCACCCCACACATCACCCACACCACCCCATGGCACTGCAAAGACACCCCAGGTTTCATCCGGGTAGAGCCACAGCTATTCGGATCACAGGTGCAGCACACCACCATAGCTAGGAAGATGGAGCTATGGCGCAGAATCGTGGACAGGTTCAACGCAGTGGGACAGCACCCAAGAACACGGGATGACATCAGGAAGAGGTGGAACGACCTACGGGGGAAGGTGCGTTCTGTGGTCTCAAGACACCAGATTGCGGTTCAGAGGACTGGTGACGGACCCCCACCTCCTCCCCCAGAACTAACAACATGGGAGGAGCAGGTCTTGGCTATGCTGCATCCTGAGGGCCTGCAGGAGTAGCTGGAGGAATGGACTCTGGTAAGTCAAATCTTTAACTACCATATCCCCCACCCTACCTGCATGCTATCACATACCCCCACCCCCACCCTCACCCTCACCCCATCACTCCAACTCCTCACACATGTCCCACTATCACAAACCACACATCCCAAACCCAAGCCCTGCATGCAACACCAAAGCATGGACACCCATCACCAAAGCATGTCCACTGCACATACCCATACACCCCCCAAACCATTATCACACAAGGTCCCACACAAGAATGGAGGCACTGGGGTACAGGGTGGCCCACCCATTGCACACCATGGCACATACAGATGCTATAATCATGCCTGTACACCCCTGCAGGACCCCTACCCAACGTCACTGGACAGGAGGGTCCAGACATGTCCACTCCACCCACAGAAGAGGCCCACAGTGATGACAGCAGCTCTGTCCAACTGGATCAAGATGACCAGCCCGGCCCATCTGGGACTTCGGGACAGTCGGTTCCCCTCACACTGGCACAGGCCACCACAGAGCTCCCCCCCCCTCTGGAAACACCAGCACAGCACCCACCCAGCGGGCCCATCCCTCTGTCTCCAGGACACGTCAATCAGCAGTGTGTCCACCACTACAGGGAACCCAGGCTAACCCACCACCCCAACAACACCAGTGACCTGGGGGCAGTGGTAGTGGGCACACGGTTCAGGGGACAAAGGCCCAGGAACACAGGGGAACTGGGGGGGCTGCTGTGCGACAGGGGGAGGACAGGCCCAGGGAACCCACTCTCCACGAGGCCTTCTCCAACATCATGGGAGCCTACCACCATTCCCAGGAGACAATGGCAACGGTACTGGCCAAGTTTCAGGAGACCCAGCGGCTGCAGGAGGAACAGTATTTGGGGTTCAGGGAGGAACTCAAATCCATCAATTCCACCCTGGGCCCCATTGTAGGGGTGCTGAAGGAACTCGTCAACACCAGGAGGGACACTGTGGCACAACAAGGGGCTCCTGACACTAGCCTGGACGATGAACTGCCCACCACCTCCGCCAGCGCTAGTGGACAGGGGCACCGCCACAGGACCACGACACCAGAACCCCACCCCCTACAGATGGAGAACCACCCGGCAAGCGGTCCCTGAGATCCAGGACAAAGACAGAGAACAAGGCCAAGACCCCCGCCGAGAAATGAGACCACCCTGAATGTCATCCGTCTGTCCCACTTTGTCACCCTGTCCATCCTTAAACTGCCCTAGCTCCACTTCCTATGCCCCTTTGGACAATGCACCTGTGAGACTAATAGACTGGACTCTGCCATAGACATTCCTCCACCATCACCCCTGACCATTTTACAACCCCCTCCACTATTTAGCACTTAAATAAACACCCTTAAATCACAAAACAATCTGGAGTCCGTCTGTGCTTTCGAAAATGTGTATTTGCAATAACTGTGGAAAAATGCTATATCCAATGTATTGTCAACATACCTATGTCACACAGCTCTAGTCCGTGCGGAAACAAAGCAGAGGTCACACAGTGGGACCCACATCTGTGAAATGGAAAGGGAAAGTGACAACTCAGTGTCCGTACACTGGGTTAAAATGACAGACAGATGAGAGGTAGAAGAATTATATCAGATGTAGCAGGCAGTGTTGTCTTCTTACCTGTGTCTAACTGGAAGTATTGGTGGATCACCATGTTCCTGTTGTCTATGTCCTCCTCTTCTGCTTCCTCGTCTTCACTGTCCACAGGCTCCACAGCTGCCACAACACCTCCATCTGGACCATCCCCCTGCAGAAAAGGTACCTGTCGTCGCAAAGCCAAGTTGTGAAGCATACAGCAGGCCATGATGATCTGGCACACCTTCTTTGGTGAGTAGAATAGGGAACCACCTGTCATATGGAGGCACCGGAGCCTGGCCTTCAGGAGGCCGAAGGTCTTCTCTATAATCCTCCTAGTTCGTCCATGGGCCTCATTGTAGCGTTCCTCTGCCCTTGTTGTGGGATTCCTCACTGGGGTCAGTAGCCATGACAGGTTGGGGTAACCAGAGTCACCTGCAAACATCGAGGGACAACTGTTAGACACACACTAACTCTTAGGGACATCCCCAGACCCAGACAACTAGTCACACTGTATTGGGTCCATGTCCTCACCTAATAGCCACACACGGTGCCTCTGGAGTTGCCCCATCACATAAGGGACGCTGCTATTCCGCAGAATGTAAGCGTCATGCACTGAGCCCGTAAACTTGGCATTTACATGGGAGATGTACTGGTCGGCCAAACACACCATCTGCACATTCATAGAATGGTAACTCTTCCTGCTTCTGTACACTTGTTCACTCCTGCAGGGGGGACCAAGGCCACATGTGTCCCATCAATGGCACCTATGATGTTGGGAATATGTCCCAGGGCATAGAAGTCACTTTCACTGTGGGCAAATCCTCCATCTGAGGGAAAACGATGTAGCTGCGCATGTGTTTCAGCAGGGCAGACAACACTCTGGACAACACGTTGAAGAACATAGGCTGGGACATCCCTGATGCTATGGCCACTGTTGTTTGAAAAGACCCACTTGCCAGGAAATGAAGTACTGACAGCACCTGCACTAGAGGGGGGATTCCTGTGGGATGGCGGATAGCTGACATCAGGTCTGGCTCCAACTGATCACACAGTTCCAGGATTGTGGTACGATCAAGTCTGTATGTGACAATTACCTGTCGACAGGTCCACCACCGGTCTGTACACCGGAGGATGCCGCCATCTCATCACCTGCCCCAGCGGACGTGCTCTATGGAGGAGAACAGCGAGCAGAGAGTCAACCAACACTGAGGTATGTAAAAACAACTTTATAACAAAATGTTTGAAAATCGATATATGGCTGTATTAGTGTTTAAGCAAGGCCTAGATATGTGTGACGCATTCAAAATTAATGCCATGTGGCCCCCTGAAATGGCGGCTGCTTGACCTGTAATGTGGGACAAGGGGATATGAGGTAACTGCGCTGGCGTTGTACACCGTCGCAGTAGGCGGTCAAAGACCGCAGCGCAATCCTGCATTGGTTAACATTGGACCCTATGGGTCCCAGGAGCCAATGACGATGTACGCCGGCGGTGACGGTACGCACTGCCGCAGACGTGACCACCATTTTCTGTCTGTTCACTCACTTGATACCTGATCTTCGAAAGGAGAGGACATACACTGCAAGTGCTGCTGTGACCTCAGTCTGGAAGAGACAATGGCTCATGTGTCTAGGGAAAGGGCCCCTGCCTTCAGCACGGAGGAGTTGGAGAAACTAGTGGATGGGGTCCTCCCCCAGTACATGCTACTCTACAGTCCTCTAGACAAACAGGTAAGTACACTGTGAGCATGCCGAATGGGCAATGCCTGTGTGGAGTGGTGTTGATGATAGATGGTGGGGGAGAATGAGGCGTGCATGATACGACGGTGAGTGCATGTGCGTCATGGCAAGGGTAGGGATGCGGGCCAATGACTGTGACGGTGCGGACGGTTATATTTTCTCCTTTTCCCCTGTACCATTCCTGTAGGTCAGCGCCCACCAGAAGAAGGATATTTGGCGTGCCATCGCCAAGGAAGTCCAGACCCTGGGGGTCCACCACAGACGGAGCACCCACTGCTGTAAAGGATGGGAGGACATTTGCCGCTGGAGCAAGAAGACGCCGGAGGCCCAGCTGGGGATGGCCTCCCAACGTGGGAGGGGTGCCCGTCGCACCATGACCCCCCTGATGTTCCGGATCCTGGCGGTGGCCTATCCGGAGTTGGATGGGCGCTTGAGGCATCACAGCAGCCACAAGGGGGTGAGTACACTCTCATTCTGCTGATTCAGCGCGCATTGTAGGTGTCCGGGTGGGGGAGGTGGGCTGTGGGTTCCCCTAGGCCAGGGCGAGTTTAGTAGGCAAGGTCCCTTCGTAAGACAGGCCCTGTGGCACCCCACCCTTCCAGTGTTAAGAGCCAACTAAACCTAGTCAGGCTCCTGTAACTTCCATGTGTGCAGCAATCGTGCATAGGCCTTGTAACCCATGTCCCTGTGATTAATTAGGGAACTCTAAGTGCACGGCGTAGTGCAAGGGGCTTCTGTGTCTGTAGTGTCCACCAACGGTAGCGGTATTGCATGCACTCAACATGTCTTTCTTCTGTCTCCCCCCCTTTTTGTGGTCTCCCTGTTCTTGTGTGCATTAGCATCATCAGGCAGAGGAGCAGTGGCACCGGAGCAGGAGGGAGCTGCATCCCACATGGCCCTGGAGGGCGACACAGCTGAGTCAGAACTCACCAGTGGGACGGAGGGCGAGGGGAGCTCCACGGCGGGGACAGGAGTTGAGACCAGCGACACGGACTCCTCCTCTGATGGGAGCTCCCTTGCGGTGGCAGGCCGCTCTGTGCCACCCGTATCTACAGGTACAGCCACCACCCCCCCTACCAGCACTGCCCTCCCAGCAGCCCCTCAGCATGTGCCCCGTGGGCGCACACCCAGGAGGGTGGGCATCTCCTTCACCCCAGGCACCTCAGCCCCTGCCCTAGTCAGCTCTGCTGCCCTCAGTGAGGAGGCCATTGACCTCCTCAGGTCCCTCACTGTTGGGCAGTCTACCATTTTGAATGCCAACCAGGGTGTAGAGAGGCAGTTGCAACAGACCAATGTATACCTGGGGGGCATTCATTCTGGTCAGGCAGCCCAACAGAGAGCTTTTCAGACTCTGGCCTCAGCACTGATGGCAGCCATTGTCCCTGTCTCTAGCCTACCCCCTCCAACTTCCTCCACCCAGACCCAAACACCTGTACCTCTGCCTATCCCAAGCACACCAGCATGCACACACGTCAACACACAAGGGAAGCTCAGGCAAACATAAGACCCACACATCCCACAGGCACTCACACAAGCATCATACACATGCAGACATACCAACATCCACTGCCTCCACTGTGTCCCCCTCCTCCTCGTCTCCCTCCTCCCTCCCAGTCTCGTCTCCACTCACACCTGCATGCACTACATCTTCAGCCACTACCTCCATCACCAGCACACCCATCACCACACCCCGCTCACGTGCACTCACCACCCCCACTACCATTCACACATCCCCTGTGTCCTCTCCCAGTGTGTCTGTGAGCCCGCCTCCCAAGGTACACAAACGCAGCCACACACCCACCCAACAGCCATCCTCCTCACGACAGCCTCCAGCCCATGCACCTTCACCCAGCAGCAAACGTACACCTCCTACAACCACTACCTCTTCCTCCACTCCCAAACCCCCTCCATCTACCCATCCCAGTGTGTCCCAAAAACTTTTCCTGTCCAACCTTGACCTCTTCCCCTCACCTCCCCCACCCCTTCAGTCTTCTAGGGCCCACCTTTCCAGGTCCCAACCCAGCACCTCAGCCACAACATCTGCGGGAACAGTGATGCCAGTAGTAACCGGCTTCTGGAGTGCGCCAAACAGCAGGGCAGCCAGTGTGCCTAGGAGCCAGACCACGGACAGTCCCCCACCTCAAAAGCACAAAAGGTTGGCCAGTGCCTGGCAGGAGAGAGGCAAAACATCTACCACCAAAGCCTCTCCCAGGGGTACAGTTGTGAGTGGGAAGACAGCTGCACCACCATCCAAGGTGGGGAAGGGGCACAGAAAACAGGCAAGTCGGCGAACACCTGCACAGCGGACAAGACCGCCACCAGCACCGCTGCCAAGGACACCGCCGCCACCAGCACCGCTGGCAAGGACACCGCTGCCACCAGCACCGCTGCCAAGGACACCGCCGCCACAAGCACTGCTGCCAAGGACACTGCCGCCACAAGCACCGCTGAACAGGACACCGCCGCCACCAGTACCGCTGAACAGGACACCGCCACCACCAGCACCGCTGAACAGGACAACGTCGCCACAAGCACCGCTGCCAAGGACACCGCCACCACCAGCACCCCTGAACAGGACACCGCCGCCACCAGCACCGCTGAACAGGACACCGCCGCCACCAGCACCGCTGAACAGGACACCGCCGCCACAAGCACCGCTGCCAAGGACACCGCCGCCACCAGCACCGCTGAACAGGAGACCGCTGCCACCAGCACCGAGGGGCCAATGAGCGCCAAAGCCTCCAACGCTACTGAGGCCGCCACGAGCAGGATGAATCACTCTGGGCACAAAGCCCCCTCCAGAACCAGTGGAGATTTACATCCACTACCTCTGTCCTTGGCAGGATGAAGCACTCTGGGCACAAAGCCCCCTCCAGAACCAGTGGAGATTTACATCCACTACCTCTGTCCTTGGCAGGATGAAGCATTCTGGGCACAAAGCCCCCTCCAGAACCAGTGGAGTATCACATCCACTACCTCAGTCCTTGGCAGGATGAAGCACTCTGGGCACAAGGCCCCCTCCAGAACCAGTGGAGTAAGGCATCCACTTGAGAGACTGTGGCTTGGCACTCCCCAGGATAGAGCAGTGGGCAACCCACCCACTGGAAAGACTTGTGAGACTGTGGCTTTGCACTCCCCAGGATAGAGCAGTGGGCAAACCACCCACTGGAAAGACTTGTGAGACTGTGGCTTTGCACTCCCCAGGATGGAGCAGTAGGCAAACCACCCACTGTAAAGACTTGTGAGACTGTGGCTTTGCACTCCCCAGGATGGAGCAGTGGGCAAACCACCCACTTTGAAGACTTGTGAGACTGTGGCTTTGCACTCCCCAGAATAGAGCAGTGGGCAAACCACCCACTGTAAAGACTTATGAGACTGTGGCTTTGCACTCCCCAGGATGCAGCAGTGGGCAACCCACCCACTGGAAAGACTTGTGAGACTGTGGCTTTGTACTCCCCAGGATACAGCAGTGGGCATGGAGCCCCCTTGTGGATCTGGCGTCGTCCACTCATCCGGCTGAGGTGCCCCCCCTTCCCTTCCCCCTGAGGTGCCTGTTGTATTTCTATCTGATGCCCCAGCAGTCTTCTCTCCGTTTCGATCGGGTATTGAGTGTGGGCCTCGCCCATGCTTTTTGGGCCCAGTGGTCCACGGACTATGATGGTGGAATACCTTGGACTTGAATTCTTGGTGTATACATTTGTTTATAGTGTAAATATATATATATATATATATTTTTTTTTATTACTGTTTTTTAATAGATTACAGAAGTTCGACTCATTGGGGTTGGGGGTTGTAAATGTAATGTATCTACATGTACTTGTGTGTGTGTTGTAGTGGGTGAGGGTGGGGGTGGGAGTGTTGCGTTTTGCGTGTGGGTGTCACTCTTTTTTCCCTCCCCCCTCCCCTGTGTCGTAGGTGCAGTATACACCGTGGTCTTCGCCGCCGTCTTTGTTGTTCCTGGTAGAGGAGCAGGAAGATAAAGGCTGGGAGTATCTGGAGCTTGGGTTCCATGGCATCCTGGTTCCTCGTGGGGTGTGTAGAGGTGAGCGCTTTCCCTTCCAAGTCCTGTTTCCGCCGTGTTTTTGTTCGCGGTGACTCCGCCCCGGAAAAGGTGGCGGATTGGACTGTTGTAATACAGTGGGCGGAACCTTGTCTTCCGCCTGTCTGTTGGCGGTTACCGCCGCAGTGTTTGTTTGTACCGCCGTGGCGGTCGGGGGGTTAAAGTGGCTATCTATGTCGGCAGTTTCCTCCACGGTCGTGAGTCCAATTTTATCACCGCCGGCATGTTGGTGGTTTTACTGCTGCTTTAACACCGACCGCCAGGGTTGTAATGACCCCCTATATACTTAATATGGCCACACTGTACTTACAATGTCTAAGAATGGACTTAGGAACTGTAGGGGCATATTGCTCGTGCAGATATGTCCTCACCTGTGGTATAGTGCACCCTGCCTTAGGGCTTTAAGGCCTGCTAGAGGGGTGACTTACCTATGCGACAGGCAGTGTTTTGTTGGCATGGCACCCTGAGGGGGATGCCATGTCAACTTTGCCTGTTTCTCCCCGCCAACACACACAATCTGCAATGGCAGTGTGCATGTATTAGGTAAGGGGTCCCTTAGGGTGGCACAACACATGCTGCAGCCCTTAGGGACCTTCCCTAGTCACGGGGCCCTTGGTACCACTGGTGCTTTTTACAATGGACTTATCTGTGTGCCTGGGGTGTGCCAATTGTCGAAACAATGGTACTTTTTTAGTGAAAGAACTCTGGTGCTGGGGCCTGGTTAGCAGGGTCCCAGCACACTCTCAGTCAAGTCAGCTTCAATATCAGGCAAAAAGTGGTGGGGCAGCAAGGAGCCATTTTCCTACAGTGGGGTTTTCACCCTTTGAACTTTTGTTTGGGCATCTTGTTAGGGGACCACTGAGTCTTGTAAGGAAAGGCTGGGAAAGACCTCTCAAAGAGCCCAAACAGGACATTGTGGACTATGTGTTTGGCCTACATTCCAGAATGGCTGAGTACAAGGAGAAAGCCAGCAAACATCTTCAGGCCAGCCAAGAGCTTCAAAAGATCTGGTATGACCAAAAAGCTGCTATGGTGGAGTTCCAACCAGGGCAGGAAGTGTGGGTGTCGAAGCCCGTTGCTCCAAGGGCCCTCAAGGACAAATGGTCTGGGCCCTATCCCATTCCTGAAAGAAAAGGGGAGGTCACCTATCTGGTGGACCTGCGCAGGTGCAAAAACCCCAAAAGGATCATCCATATCAACCACCTAAAAGATGAGGGACAGGGAGATAAGAGTGAACCTCTCCCTGATCTCCTCTCCAGCAATCCCCAAGATGGTTCTGTGGATGGAGTGATCTTGTCAGGCACCCTCTCAGGACAACAGCAGACTGATTTCAGGAAAGTGCTCAACCAGTATTCTGGGCTTTTTTCTCTGATCCCTGGGAAGACAAACTGGTGTACCGATGATGTAGACACTGGTGACAGCCTGCCTGTCAAAAACAAATTTTACAGACAGTCTGACCATGTCAGAGAAAGCATAGAAGCTGAAGTCAAGAAAATTATAGATTTGGGTGTCATTGAACCCTCAGAGAGCCCCTGGGCCAGCCCAGTAGTGTTAGTCCCCAAACCTCACTCCATGGGTGACAAGAAAAAAATGAGGTTTTGTGTGGACTACAGGGGCCTCAGCTCAGTAACAAAAAGAGATGGACACCCAATTCCAAGAGCTGATGAGCTCATAGACAAATTAGGGGCAGCCAAGTATCTGAGTACTTTTGATTTAACATCAGGGTACTACTGGCAGATTTGCCTGACCCCGGAGCAAAAGAGAGGTCAGCATTTTCTACACCTAGTGGGCATTATCAGTTCACTGTTATGCCCTTTAGACTCCAAAATGCACCTGCAACCTTCCAAAGGTTGGTGAACCAAGTCCTTGCTGGGCTGGAAGCGTTTAGTGCAGCTTACCTAGATGACATAGCTGTCTATAGTTCCACCTGGCAGGATCTCCTGATCCTCAGAGGAAAGGTCCTTGAGGCCCTGCAAAAGGCAGGCCTCACTATCTAGGCCAGTAAGTGCCAGATAGGGCAGGGAAAAGTTGTGTACCTGGGCCACCTAGTTGGTAGAGGCCAAGTACAACCTCTACAACCCAAGATTCAGACTATTCTGGCTTGGGAAGCTCCTACAACCCAGACACAAGTCAAGGCATTCCTTGGCTTAACTGGATATTAAAGGAGGTTTGTGAAGGATTATGGCACAATAGTTGCCCCCTCACAGAACTTACCTACAAAAAGATCCCCAGAAAGATCAACAGGACAGTGAGTTGTCAGGAGGCCTTTGACACTCTGAAGAAAGCAAAGTGCTCTGCTCCAGTACTACAAGCACCAGACTACTCAAGGGAATTCATAGTCCAGACAGATGCTTAAGAGTTGGGAAGAGGAGCAGTCCTCTCCCAAAGGAATGATGATGGATATGACCAGCCAATTGCTTTTATTAGCAAAACGCTACTCCCTAGGGAACAAAAATGGATGCCATAGAGAGGGAAGCCTTTGCTGTGGTTTGGCCCTGAAAAAGTTGAGGCCATGCTTGTTTGGCTCCCACTTTACTGTTCAGACTGACCACAGGCCTCTCAAATGGCTACAACAAATGAAAGGTAAAAATCCCAAACTGCTTAGGTGGTCCATCTCCCTACAGGGAATGGACTTTAAAGTGGAACACAGACCTGGGACTGCCCATGCCACTGCAGATGTGCTCTCCAGGTTCTTCCACTTAGAAGATAAAGACTCACTAGGGAAAGGGTAGTCGCATCCTCTTTCGTTTTGGGGATGGGGGTAGTATGAGAGGAGGTCTCTTTTTGCATGGTTAGCCCCCAACTTTTTGCCTGATGTTGGTGTGTTCTAGAAGTTGGTAGTGCCCAAGGCCCCTGCTAAACAGGATACCCTGGGCCAGAGCTCTTTCCCTAAATCTGTTGTGATGCTTGGCACAATTGGATACACTCTTAAATACCCCTGGCTGTTTTACGGAATGCACATGCATACAAGGAATAAACCTTGTTGAGCTTTGAATAACTACTTGTGTCGACCTTTGGACTCTTATTTCCACTTTGATATATGTGGTTCGGACTGCTCCCTGGTGTGCCCTGGTATTTTCGTCTAATACGTTTTCCAGCACAGTTCAAATTTCTTTGTTCAGTGCAACCAACACCCGTGGTGGTTGGGTGTTACACCAGGTTGGCACCCACAAGTAACTCAGTGGCTTTGGACCTACTAGTCATTCATCCTTTATTACGGATGTGCGGACTCTAAGCATCTAACCACCAATTGTTTCCATACAATCCCTATAAGTCCCTAGTAAATGAGTACCCCAGTATCCAGGGCAAGAGATATTGAGAGAAGGCCCCTGGGGGCAGCAGCACTGATTGTGCCACCCCCAAGGGCCCCACACCCAGATGAACCCAGCATTGCCATTGCAGGCTGAGTGTACTGAGGCTACCCTAAAAAGACAAACTCGACATGGCACCCTCTCTGTGCCCTGTCCACCCTACACTGCATATATTATGGATAAGACACCCCTCAGGCAGGGCGTCCACCCCTAAGGCAGGATGCACTATGCTGTATGTGAGGGCATAGCTGCATGAGCAATATGCCCCCACTGTGTCCTTGCCAAACCTAGGACACCGTGAGTGAACAGAGCAGCCATTTTAAATGCATGTAGTGGACACTGGTCAGACACGAGTTTCCCAGTTACATGATGGCTACTCTGGACCCTGGGTTGTTTGGTATCAAACAACTCAGAAGGATAAATCCAAACTGGTGCCAGTATTGGATTTATCCCTAAATGTACCCAGGGGTCACCTTAGAGGTGACCCCTGAAAAAGCTAACCCTAACTGGCAGAGCTGCTGACTGGTTTCATCCAGCCTGCCACTCCAGACAGCCAATCTACAAACCTGGGGGAGAGCCATGGCTCTCTGGTTTGTAAGACAATGCCCTTCCTGGGTGGAGGAGCTAATACCCCCTCCCTCAGGAATGTGCAACACCCTGGCAGTGTGATTCAAAGGGCTACAGCCCCTGAAACTCGAGCCCCGGGCCTGCTGCTAGCAGCAGAGGGCTTCCCCCCTTGAAAACCCCAACTTTGGGCGGGAGACAGGGTGGGAAACAAGACAAAGGGTAGAAGGAGTGGCCTCACTGAGCATGCACAACCCCTCAGGGCTGGCATGCGAAGTGGACCCTCTGATTCAGTTTTCCCCATCTTGTGACTCTTCCCACAGGAAGTTGTCACTGTAGTGGGTGTAGCCACCCAAGGGTGAGTGTCCCATTGGACACCACCAGGTTCCCCCTAAAATGCCCATTACATTCAGTATTTAGTGGGCTCCCTTGGACCAAGATTTTAGATTTGAAAAGGAGCCCAAGAAGAAAAGAAGACCAGCACCAAAGAACCGACCAGAACAAGAACAGAGGACCTGCTGCACCAGGAAAGGACACCCACACCCTTGCTTGCTGCACCAGAGTCCCGACAATCGCGACTGCGGAGGAGCTGAACACTGCACCGACCCCAAGAAACCCAGGGGACCTCCAGGCTTCAAGGACCACCCCAGATCTCCCTCCTGAGTGGAGGCACCACTCAAGAAATGCCAGAAACTTGCACAGAACCACTAAACTAGTGAGGGTCGCTCACTGAATCGCCGCTATCTCTGCGACCGTGAGTCACAGCCGGACCCTTAGACACACTGAAGACCAGCTGAAAGAGCCCCTAAACTGTGCCAGGTTTGGTGGTACTGTGCTCTCTAGTGGACGAGATACAGCAAAACCCTGGGTACTGGTCAGCTGACGTTGGACCAGTGGAAAACCAGCTCCCCCAGATCTGAAAAAGGATCAGGAGGAAGCCCCAGTTGAGGGACTTCAGGAGCACCCAGGACCTCCGACCAGAAATCCCCTGTTGTCCTGTAAGTTGCCCACAAAGAGACTCACCTCCAGCTCCAGTGGACTCCGTGGCGCACAGCATCCAAGACCTCCAAAACACCCTGCACCAGCCCGCCCTGGTTCTTGCATCGCAGGATCTGCTTTGTTTCACCGGGTCCCCAAACCCTTGCGATCTCAACAGCCCAAGGGGACCCCAAGGCACCAACTTTAAAATGCAAACCAGCTCCTTCTCCAAGTGGCCCCTCCAGGTGCTAAAACTTTAAAAAGTCATAACAAGAAAAATACTTAACGAATTCTAAAGGTTTTGGTCTTAAAAATTATATAAAAGTCTGAAGTATTTTTATAAATTCTGGTCTCGCGTTATTCATTGAGTGTGTGTGGTGCATGATTGGATTTGTGAGTACAGCAAATACTTAGCACATCTCCTGGAATAGCCTAACTGCTTGACCAGCTACCTTAAAACTTAGAGCAGTAGGTGGTCTTATTTTTACCTCTGGAAACCAAAGTGTGGTTGCCTGAACCCTCTGCATAGTGTGCTTGGTTTTGCGCACTGCATAGAGGGCTAGCCTCCAACAGTGTCCTTTGCAGCTAGTTCCTGTAGAGGTATGTCCCATGCAGTTGAAGTTGAATGTGCTTTGTTGACTTGCACTTCCACATTGTGCAGATGGGCATGCCATTTGTGTCTAGTACTGTTTGTTCCTGACACACATGTAGCACCCTTTCCTGTGCACATGTTGTTTTAGGGGAGTGTGCAAAGTGAAATGTGTCTCAGTTCAACCCCCTTCCCTGGGTGTTCCTGGTGCCCCCAACTCAATTGTGTGGATATTGCCCTTTGTCTATTTGTCTCTATGTGTATTGTGCATGTTATTGTCCTACAATTGTGCTGTGATGTGTGTGCGTCCATTGCAGGGTTGTTTTATTGTGGTTTTTGTGTTTGATGCCACATTGATACATATGTGGTTTGTATGTGACGACAGTCCCTGGGCTGTATGGAATATGAGTGTGTGAGTTATATTTGTATGTGTGATGTTTGTGTGTTGGTGATGTGTGAGAGAATGTTGTGTACACTTCACTATACCTGTGCCTGAAATGTGTGGTCATGTGTTGCAGTGCAGTGTGAGTAAGCTGCCTAAAGGGGGTGTTTTGTGAGAGTGCATGTGTCAAGCATGGTATCTGGTTCTGACACAGGACACAGTGCCAAGTGTACATTGTGCCTGTGACCCCCCCCCCCCATGGTGTGGCTTACAGCGATCTGTTATCAAGATGAATGTCACAGTTAGGTGTGCATACTTACGGTTGGTGGCGTCCACAACAGCAATGATTTGGGTCTCCTTCGATGACCAGCAGCAGCAGCAAGACGTGTGAGATGGGTTCCATGGCGGCTCTGGATGTGTAAAGCTGCCTGCAGTTGAGTGTCCCTCTTTATAGTGTCCGTTTCCGCCTTCTGAGATTTGATGGATGGCCTGCCACAGTCACACTAGTGGTGTGCAACCTCGTAATGTGTCCGACGGAAACACTGTCTCTGCCGGCTTGTTTGTGCTTCCTTCCGACCGGGGCGGTCTCTGCTGCTTGACGGTGCCTGGGGAACCATGGTGATCTTTGCTCCATGTGCCAACATAACCATAATACTGCGTTCCAACTGCCATCCTGACGGCGGTCGACCAGACAGCACCGCCATGGCGGTCGTAAGACCACCAAACACGTAATGAGGCCTTCACTATGGAAGCAGAATCCAGGGGACTACATCTAGATACGTTGAGCACAATATGCAAATTAACCAAACTAATAATGGAGTTAATAAATTTGCATCTCGATTAAGTAAAGGTGAGAAGGAGTTTTCAAAAGCGCATAGTGAGCGGAAGATGAGATTCAGTGAAAAGGTTAAGGATATGGAGAAAAAAGTTAAGTTAGGGATTGAAAAATAAGAGGAATGGTAATTCAAAGCTGCATCCAAAACCTAGACCATGATTTAGATGTTGGTGTAAAGAATACTCTGTCCCAATAGCAACTGAATACTCTTTCGGCCAACCTTAAGGCCCTTCCACCTGATTTACAGACAAGCCAGGCCTCGAAAAAAATCAGAAATGTTTTATTAGACCTGCAGGTCTAGTAACCTGAATGATCTACTTGACCTAACTGTAATGTACTTGACCCGTATAATGGTCTCAAATTGTGTGATCCTAGGCAAATATTTTATTTTACAGAGCTGCCTTTTTCTTCATTATCACATTTGAGAGCACCTTCAAATATGTGAGTTCGGCATTTAAGCTGTACCACAAAACCTCTTTTGTTTGATTAAATAGACTAAGGCCCTCATTATAACCCTGGCGGTTGGCGATGAAGTGGCGGTCTTACCGCCAACAGGCTGGCGGTAAAAAAATAGGAATTATGACCATGGCAGTTACCGTCATGGTCATCCGCCACTTCTCCAACCCGACCGCCAGGAGACTTGGGTCTCCAGCCCGGCGGCCGTCACAAGACCGCCGGCGGTATCATGACCCGGATTTCATGGGGTTGGGCACGGCCATGAAATCCATGGCGGTAAGCACTATCAGTGCCAGGGAATCCCTTCCCTGGCACTGATAGGGGTCTCCCCCACCCCCACCCCCGAGTCCTTCCCCGACACCCCACACCCCCCTGCCACCCTCCAAAGGAGTCAGGAACCCCCTCCCCACCCCTACCCCCGACATCACTACACTGACACACACCCGACACGCATGCAGATACCACCAAAACACATACCCGCACACACACGAACAAACATGCCAACAGACACACACAGTCATACACGCACACCCACATTCAGGCATACACGCACACATCCATACATACAGGCAGACATGCACACATTTCCAAACACACTACACCCCCGCATTTATACACGCACTCACACACCCCCTCCTCATTCTCACACGCACACCTTCATGCACGCACACAACACCCCAACACCCCCCTCCCCTAACGGACGATCAACTTACCTGGTCCGTTGATCCTCCGGGAGGGGACGGGATCCATGGGTGCTGCTCCGCCACCAGCACCCCATCAACAGAACACCACCTCGCCGAATCACGTAACGTGATTCAGTGGGCAGTGTTCTGTTGACGGGGCGGTGGAGGTGGAGCAACCTCCACTTCCCTGCTGACCGCCAGTATAGCTGCTGACAGCTCTCCGTCCGGAAAAGGACGGAGGGCTGCCAGCAGTCATAATTCGCAGAGCGGAAAACCGCCAACACTGGGGGTCTTCACCACGGCGGTCCCTCGGCGGTCTTGTGAAAAGACCGCCGAGGTTAAAATGACCCCCTAAATGTTTGTTCCATGTATAATAAGAATCTAGCCCACATATAGGGTACATATGATTCCTGACATGTCTCTTAGATCACTAATAGCATTGCCATCATGGCAGGCACAGGAGTGGTTTCAGTTCATATTTAAAAACTCACTTTTAATAACTATATCACTAAAGCATGATGTGGTAATGCACTGTCATTTACAGACCGTAAATGTCCCATTAAAATTGCCAAAAATGTTCGCACTAAAATGCAGTTTTATTGATAAAACTATATAGGGGGTCATTCTGACCCCGGTGGTCATGGACCGCCGGGGCCAGGGTTGGCGGGAGCACCGCCAACAGGCTGGCGGTGCCCCGCAGGGCATTCTGACCGCTGCGGTTTGGCCACGGTGAGAAGAGGAAAACCGGCGGTCTCCCGACGGTTTTCCGCTGCCCAAAAGAATCCTCCATGGCGGCGCAGCTCGCTGCGCCGCCATGGGGATTCTGACACCCCATACCGCCATCCTGTTCCTGGCGGCTCTGCTGCCAGGAACAGGATGGCGGTATGGGGTGTCGTGGGGCCCCTGGGGGCCCCTGCAGTGCCCATGCCAATGGCATGGGCACTGCAGGGGCCCCCATAACAGGGCCCCACTTTGAATTTCACTGTCTGCATTGCAGACAGTGAAATTCGCGACGGGTGCAACTGCACCCGTCGCACCTTCCCACTCCGCCGGCTCCATTCAGAGCCGGCGTCCTCGTGGGAAGGTTGTTTTCCACTGGGCTGGCGGGCGGCCTTTTGGCGGTCGCCCGCCAGCCCAGTGGAAAACCCAGAATCACCGCAGCGGTCTTACGACCGCGGTGCGGTATTCTGGAGGGGGGATCTCTGGCGGGCGGCCTCCGCCGCCCGCCGGAGTTAGAATCACCCCCATAGTGTATAAACAATTCTCTGGGTTTCAGCAAACATTTGAGGTTTGCAGGGCATTGTGGGTGAGAAAGTGGTGTGGGGTGGATCTGAACCACCCTGGACTCCCCTAGATGTCTAGTTTTCAGAACTGTCTGGGTCTGGTAGGTTTTCCAGGTGACAGTCTACCCAAGTCCATAAAGTGCAGCTGTTCACCATTGCAAGTTGGATGATATTGGGAGTTAGCCAAACTTTCCTGGACCATTAGTAAAAACAACACTCAGAAGAATCAAATAACCTTTTGTGTGCCATTGGGAATAGATGCTTTAGTCCATAGGGGAGCAGTAAGACTGTTACCCCAATTTTGAGGGAGTGGGGGAATGGCCATGCCCATGCTGGACAGCACTCACCCGTAGGGGTTATTGTCCCCATCTACCTCTTGGAGGGGAGAAAGATTGTTTCACTTTTTTGGGGTGGTGGGGGCATGAATACGCCCACAGATACAAACCAAAAAAAATATATAAATGAATCCCTGGTGTCTAGTGGGCATTCTGCCCCCTCCCCTTGGGGTGGGGGCAAAAATACTGTTTTCCTCTTTTTGTTGGGAGGGGACATGGTCATGCCCATGCTGAGCAGCCCCCACCGATACAAATTAAAAAGAAGTAATCCTTGGTGTCTGGTGGTATCATGCTTCCCCTCCCCAGGTGTTGATTGGCCTCCTAATAAAGCCAATCTGCCCCCTGGGGGCAGAAAACGGCCAAAATAATGCCCCCATTATAGGGAGCAGCCCTTGCCTAAGATGCTGCTTCCTTCCGCAAAAAGAAATCCCTGGTGTCTTATGGGGTGAATCTCCAAGTAGTGATCCACTTGGGAAGGTACTATTGGAAAGAGGAGATTCTCCCCTTTCCAATGATACCTCTCCTGTGTGCTTCAGTGCTCGGGGCTGAGATAGCCTCCTGAGCACCGAAGCAGTGAAAGATAAATGAGCCGATCGTCTCATTTCACTTTCAGTGTTAATATGTCAGCACGTCATGTGCGCAGCTCATCATTACAATGAAATTACAGTGCCTCAGGCGTCAGGGGAAGCTGTTCCCCTGCTCCCGAGGCAAAAAAATAATATCCCTCTGCTGTGAACAGCAGAGGGATTTCCAGGTTGTGTACAGAGGACAGAATGGTTCCGTCCTCAGCTCACGACCGCCATGGTTGTGGACGGAACCATTCCGTTCTCAGCATGGATTTGGTTAAAGTAGAACTTAAAGGGTTTAAACACGGCTACTCCAACTAGTATCTCATGAGCTACTGGTATCTCTCCAGGAACCTATAAGTAGCACACCTGTGTGCAGTCTAACCAAATAAATCAGACACTTTTGCTTTAATCAATTAACATATGCATACCAACATTGAAGAGTATGTTTGAGACAAGAATGTGTGTATTTTCACAACTTGTGAGCTGATATGAGGGAAAAATGGTTGAACGTCTACAATTTATATAAATCGGAAATTGATTGATACATTTTGTGGCATTGGGGAGACTGATTACTAACATTATTACCTGTGTATAAGGGGCACTGAAACTATGGCTGTTATATATTACCCATAACAAGGTGTTCCAAATTGGTAAGATCTTTTTTGCATTATTGTTGGCAACCCTGCCTGAAACACTGACATGTTTTACTGCTGGTAAACTTGTGTGGGTAGTCACTAATGTAATCTTGTTTGATGTTGTCAATATTACAAGACTAATATTAGTAGCTCTGGATGATTTTCATTGAACATAAGTATCTCTTTCGCAAAAACGTTTGGAGACACATTGTCTAGCTACTCCTAATTCTGGAATTGAGCATCTACTTTCCTAAAAGATTAGCTCTAGTCAAATAAATCATCAGAGTCCTTTTCACATTCAAAGTAAGGAAACATATTTTCATCACTGAAGATGGGAAATGGAGAAACTAAGTTAAAAAACTACCTTGCTGCACTGAAACTTCAAAAGTATCTGAGTCATAAATTAAGGACTGGGATGCAAAACAATTTTATCTGGAAAAATGTTCAACTAAGGTTTCGTGCTTGACAATGGCACAATTCCCCAACCCTTCTGGCTGAAGAAATGGCAGCCAAAAATACCAGCTTGGAAGTAAAAAGAACAGATCTACCTTATTTAGTGGCTTAAAAGGGGGCTGTTATAGGACTTGAAATACCAAAAGTGAATTACAGGATAGAGTAGCACATTAATTCATTGGACTTCTTAAGAAAAAACTCTTTAAAACCATTGACACCAACGATTATTTACCAACCAGATGAGGGCTTCTGGAGGCCCATATTGCTGCCCGTTGCCAACCCCAACAAAAATCCATGTTTTGTTTAGTACCTAAATACGCTTTACAGCTCAGTCCAAAAAAAATCTATCTCAAATTCACTATAAAATCACCCTACTGATGTTTGTATGATTATAAGGTAGATGGGCTTCTAGACTGTAACAGCCTTTAGGTTTCAAATTCAACTTCTAAATACCTGTGCCACAGGTGTAAATTCTACAATAATGGGTGAGGGAGATGGGACCCCTTAGGGGATAAGGCTGTACTGGAATCCCCCAAAGCGGTTGTGTTGTCAGCTGTAATATAAGGGGATCCCTAGGACACCATTTCCAGAGTGGAAGTAAAAGCAGGACCAATGCCATGTCTTCCCTGATCTTCTGCAAGACTTTCAGAATCATGGGAATGGGTCAGAAAGGAAAACAAGGACATTGAGCACTTGAAAGACACCGCTTCCAACCTCCATGCCCCTGGACAGTGCTCAATTGTGCAAAAATATATGAAGCAGAGCATTTTCCTTTGATGCAAAGAGGTCTATCTTTGGTGACCTAAACCTCTTCACTAACTGCTGGAAAACATTCTGTGTCAGTGACAATGAGCTCATCTGGTCAAATGCCCAGTTCCCAACCCCTTTGAGATAAACAGCCCTTAGAGACATCAAAGTGTTCTCTGTCCACAGATAGCTCTCCTGTGTCAGAACATTCAGCGCCTGAACTTGACAACAATCCTGATGGTTTATGTAGCTCATTACAACCCATTTGTCTTCACTGGCCTTTACATGCTGATCTATTAGTAAGGTGCCAATCTCAGTGGAGCTAAGTGTACGGATTTGAACTCTCTCCAATTAAGACAGGTCTGCCTGCTGACTGGACAACATTTCCTGTGCTCCAGAGCCATCTGGGATGGCACCCAATCCTGCTATCATCTATGGTCACTGTTCTGGTTGGGACCACCTGCAAGAGCGGCCCCCTCAACAGGTTCTCTTTTTTCAACCACCAGTGTAATGCATCCTGAACCATTGGGATCATTGGAACCTCGTGCTCAAATTGCTGTGAATTTAGATCCCAGTGGCCCTACAAATGATTCACCAGGTGACACATGTGTAGTTTGGACCAGGGCAATATCGTCTGAGTCGATGTCATAAGCAGGTGTATAGGAATAATAAGAGGCAAGAATACGTATCCCAAATTTGTCTTCAACCAAGCGCCAATAAAATGCACTAAAAAATGTATTGAATAAACTAATTTTCCCTTCTGATGAAATGGAAGTGGTAGTATTGTTTTCTTCACAAATATGTTTGAATTCCATCCTGTAATGCCTTTCTTTTCACCACATTGTCTGGGAGAGTAGTACAGCAAAACAAAATTGGAGGAGCAGTTTGGAATATTATTAGGTAACCTTACAGAAAGATCTGCAACACTCATTAATCTGAGATTGACTATTCTCATTGTTCTAAGAATAATTTGAGGCAACCTCCAAGTGGATGTTGAGCTGATGTTTTGGCATACGCATGATTTGGAAGCTGATTATCCTGAATTGCCACTCTGCTGGTGCGGTTGGGTCTTATCCAAAAGAAGGGGTTCTTTCGCCATGTGCCCTCCCTCAAAAAGGCTGATTTGCAGTTTTGACTTGATAGTTGGGCCCAAGAGCTCTGCAATTTTGAAACAAATGGTTGGCCTAGTTGGAGCCTTCAGCTTCCTGTCTCAGCCGACTGCTTCACTCGACTCTTCAAATGGCTATCGAACAGTTTAGCCCCAGAAAAGGTAGTTTTTATAAAGAGTTTTTTTCAGGGTTGCTTCAGCCTTCTATGATCTGAGCCAAATCTGATGTCTAGCTGTAACTGATGGCCCTGCCTCTGCTTCAGAAGCACTCAAGTTATCAAGGAGATGTCAGAAAGAAGGCACACCTGCTATTATATCATATCAAGGGTCTAAGTTAATTCAGTGCCCTGCTCCAGTAATTTTGCCAATTTCTAAAAATACTTAGGCCCTCATTACAACCCTGACGGTCGGTTATAAAGTGGCGGTAATACCGCCAACAGGCTGGCGGTAATTACCACCAAATTATGACCATGGCGGTGAGAACTCCCATAGACAGCCACTTTACCACACCGACTGCCAGGGCGGAAACCACAGACACCACAGCGGTAGCCGCCTACAGCCAGGCGGAAGTCAATGTTCCGCCCACCATATTAAGACCCTGGAAACTGCCACCTTTTCCGGAGCGGTACCAACAACAGCAAAAGCCTGGGGGAAACACTGCACAGAAGGGAAATGACTCACCTTTGGAGACACAGGGGACAACCACGCTGCCATGGAGCCCCAGCTGCAAATCTTTCCAATGATCTTTTACGTACTGCTCCACCACGAACACCAACAACGGCAAAGACGACCACGTGAGTACAGCTGCCTAGCACACAGGGGAGGGGTGGAGGAAAACGAGAGTGACACATACACGCACAACACACACCCCCACCTCTAACACCATACACACAATCAGATGCAGTAAGAAAACATATTGACCCCGTACCCCTCAGGAATAATGCAAGGACAACACAAATTGATGAAAGTGAGTGTAATAATACTAATACAGTACAAATACAAACATTCAATCTAATGGTATATACATATGTACAGTTCAAGGGACACTGCCCAGTCCTCAATGTGCGTGGGCCACAGGGCCACATGAAAAAGTCCAAGGTCCCACTTGTCTCCTGCAGCAACACGGAGAGAACAGTGCAGGGGCATCATTTGAAAAAGAGGCAGGCACCTCAGGGGGACAGGGGAATGGGGGGGCACCTCAGCCAGCAGATGATAGAAGACCACTGGTTCTGGAGGGCGCAACATACCCTGTGCTTGGTCCGAGAGAGTGCAAGACCACAGTCTCTCAAGTGGGTGACTTGCCCACATGCTCTGGAGGGGGCAACATGCCCTGTGTTTGGTCCTGGGGAGTACAAGGCCACAGTCTCTCAAGTGTGTGACTTGCCCACATGCTCTGGAGGAGGCAACATGCCCATTGCTCTGTTCTGGGAAGTGCAAGGCCACAGTCTCTCAAGTGGGTGACTTGCCCACATGCTCTGGAGGTGGCAGCATGCCCTGTGCTTGGTCCTGGGGAGTACAAGGCCACACTCTCTCTTGTGGGTGACTTGCCCACATGCTCTGGAGGGGTTCAACGTGTCTATTGCTCTGTCCTGGGGAGTACAAGGCCACAGTCTTTCAAGTGGGTGACTTGCCCTCTGGTTCTGGAGGGGGCATCGTGCCCTGTGCTTCAGATCCTGGGGAGGATGAGGTGAGTGGGTATCATACCCACTGGTTCTGGAGGGGGCATCATGGCCCGTGCTTCAGATCCTGGGGAGTGCAAGGTCACAGTCTCTCAGATGGGTGTCGTTCCCACAGGATTTGCAGGGGGTAGGCCGCACAACAGCCCATGGAGGCAGGACTACAGACCGTCCGACGGCGGTGACGGCTGCTCAGTGGTGGTGGTGCTGCTGCTGGTGTTGGGGGGGGAAGCTGCAGCCCATCCCCTGCAGCCTCAGATGGCTGCCCACTGCTGGTGGTGGTGCTGCTGTTGGTGGTGGTGGGGGGAAGCTGCAGCCCATCCCATGCAGCCTCGGACGGCTGCCCACTACTGGTAGTGGTGGTGGGGGGAAGCTCCATCCCATCCCCGGCAGCCTCAGACGGCTGCACAACCGTCGTTGGTGGTGGGGGCTTCAACTGAGTCCCAGCACCAGGCCCCTTGTTCTTCTTGCCTGCTGGTGCTGGCCCCTTGCCCTTCCTGGCAGCAGCTGGGGATGGCTCCTTGCTCTTCTTGGCAGCAGATGGGGATGGCTCCTTGCCTTTCAGGGCAGCACTTGGGGCAGGCTCCTTGCCCTTCCTGGCAGCAGCTGGGGATGGCACCTTGCCATTCAGGGCAGCAGCTGGGGAGGGCTCCTTGTCCTTCAGGGAAGCACTTGGGGCAGGCTCCTTGCCCTTCCTGGCATCAGCTTGGGATGGCATCTTGCCCTTCAGGGCAGTAGCTGGGGTGGGCTTCTTGCCCTTTCCTTGAGGCTGCCTGGTGCCCTGGATCCTTTCCCACCGCAAGTGGGTGTGGAGACTACTGGGCCCGTGGACTGTGGGGCTGAGGTGCTTGCCTGGGTTGTTGCCACCCTGGCCAGACGTGAAGAACAGGAGGGGGGTAGGCAAGAGGTCAATGGTGGAGAGGAAAAGCTGCTTAGGGACATATTGGCGGCACAGAGGGAGAAGGTTTGGGAGTGGAGGAAGAGGGAGTGGTTGTGGGAGGTGTCTATCTGCTGTGTTTGGGTGCAGGTGCATGGGCTGGATGCTGTTGTGAGGTGGATGGCTGTTGGGTGTCTGAGTGCTTGTGTTTGTGTACCTTGGGAGAGGACACAGGGGACGCGTGCATGGATGTTGTGGTGGTGTCTGCCAGTGAGGTGTGTGTTCTGCTAGGTGTAGTGGTGATGGTGGTAGTGGGTAGGGACGTACTGCATGCAGGCAGGTGTGAGTGTAGACGCAACTGGGAGGGAGCTGGAGGATGAGGAGGAGGGGGACACAGTGGAGGCAGTGGATGTTAGTATGTCTGCATCAGATGTCTGCATCTGGATTGTGTGAGTGCCTGCGGGATGATGTGTGGTGCTTGTGTTTGCCTGTACCACTCATGTGTTGTCCTGTGTGCATGCTCATCTGCCTGTGTGCTTGGGATAGGTTAGGGTTGAGGGGAATGCGATTAGGAAGAGAAAGTTGGAGGAGGGAGGGTGGAAACAGGGACAATGTCTGCCATCAGAGAGGAGGCCAGAGCCTGGATTGATCTCTGTTGGGCCACCAAGCCAGTGTGAATGCCCTCCAGGAATGCATTGGTCTGTTGCATTTGGGCTGCCAGCCCCTGGATGGCATTCACAATGGTTGACGGCCCTACACAGATGGATCGCAGGAGGTCAGCAGCCTCCTCACTCAGGGCAGCAGGGCTCACTGGGGCAGGGCCTGAGGTGCCTGGGGCAAAGGAGATGCCCGCCCTCCTGGGTGATCGGGCACGGGCAACTCGATGAGGGGCTGCTGGGAGGGCAGTGCTGGTACGGGGTGGCGGCTGTACCTGTAGCTGGGGTGGTCACAGAAGTGTCCGCCACCACCAGGAAGCTTCCATCTGAGGAGGTATCTGTGTCCGAACTGTCCCCTCCAGTCTCCGCCGTGGTGCTCCCCTCGCCCTCCATCCACTGGTGCTCTCACCGTCGGTGGACTCTGCCTCCTGGATCCTGTGGGATGCAGCTCCCTCTGTCGCCGGTGCCTCTGCTCCTCCGCCAGATGATGCTTATGCACATAAGGACAGGATGACAAAACAAAAAAGGGGGGGAGAGAGACAAAGGATACACTGGGTCAATGGCTGCACCAACTCCACCGTTCGCGTACATAGCACCCTCACACACAGGGAACAGGCATCCGCACTATGAAATGCACTACCAGTAACAATGCTAGCCACCAGGGCATGGGGAGGGCCACATACCGCCAACTGCAGCACACCTGGGACCCACACAGCCCTGCCCAGTAGTGGATGCCTACAAGCTAGGTAGCAGGAATATCACTTCCCCTACTCTGCAATGTCAGGCCTGGGCTATGGGCACCCACTGACACACATCCCTCACCCGGGTACCCCCCTACCATGCGTAAGTTGTAATGATGGGAACTGTACTCACCTCCTTGTGGCTGCTGTGATGCCCTCAAGCGCCCATTCAGCTCCAGATAGGCCACCGCCAGTATGCGGGCCATCAGGGGGGTCCGGGGTCGATGAGTACCCCATCCTCGTTGGGAGGCTATCCCCAGCTGGGCCTCCTCCGTCTTCCATGCCCAGCGTCTCAGGTCCTCCTACCGTTCCCGACAGTGGGTGCTCCGCCTGCCGTAGACCCCCAGGGTCCGCACGTCCTTGGCAATGGCATGCCATATACTCTTCTTTTGATGGGCGCTGACCTGCAGAGAAATACACACAGGAAAAGGTATTAGTCAGACCGGCCTGCATGTTACACTTATGGCCCACCATACCCCTTCACATCGCCATTTGCAGACACAGGGCCCAGCATACAAGCTGACCGCCACCCAGGGGCCATCCACCAACCCCTCCTACACAAGGCCTTCACACACACCATTCCATGCATTCATGCCCCATGCATCGTGCTCACAGTGTACTCACCTGTTGGTCTGGAAGCCCATACAGCAGTCCGTACTGGGGTAGGACCCCATCCACCAGTCGCTCCAACTCTGCCGAGGTGACGGCAGGGGACCTTTCCCCAGTCACACTGGTCATGGTATGTTCCAGACCCCAGGTCACAGCAGCACATGCAGTGTAGGTCCTCTACTGTTGAAGGTCAGGTAGCAAGGGAATGATCAGTTAGAAAATGGTGGTCGCGTCCGCGGCAGTGCATACCGTCACCACAGGCGTACATGACCATTGGCCACTGTACCCCATAGGGGCCATTATTATCCAATGAGGCGTTGCACGGCGGTTCCTGACCGCCTCCCGCAACGGCGCACAACTTCAGCGGAATTACCTCACTTCCACATGTCCCTCCACACGGGACAGGCGTGGATCCCTGTGCTACTCACCCAAGAAGGTCTGCCAGATAATCGTGGCATGCTGCATATTGCACAACCTTGCCTTGAGGCACCATGTGCCTTTTCAGCAGGAGGAGGAGGCTGGAGATGGCCATGTGGCAGCAGTGGACGCTGTGGACAGTGAGAATGAGGAGGCAGAAGATGAGGACAACAGAACAGCAGTGATTCGACAATACTTCCAATGACACACAGGTAGGACAGTGTTATTTCATTTCATTGACATTTTCTTATTTATCTTTGTCACTGGCATGCTGTTATTTCCCACTTCCATGCCCATTCACTGTACCATTTGGCAACTCATTTTGCAGATGTTGGTGCCCCACTATCACTCCTGGTGTGATCACTGCAGCCAACTACAGGTCTTTCCTATGTGAACATTACTGCACAGTTGAATTGCAATGTTTGAACCTGGTTAAACAAATACATACTTAAATCGTTTGACATACTCCATACTTGTATTTATTCAAAGGGTATTTATTGAAGTGCTAAGGAGGAGTGGCGCAAGTGCATTGGGATGGGGTGATGATGGAGGAAAGTCCAGGGTATAGTTCCAGTCTGTTTGTAGCACAGGTACATTGTCCATGGGGACATAGGAAGGGGAGCAATGGCAGTTCAAGGTGGACAGGGTGACAGAGTGGGACACAAGGGTGACAATCAGGAGAATCTAATTTCCTGGCGGGGGTCTTGGCAATAGTCTCTGGCTTCTGCCTGGATCGTAGGGAACGTTTGCGGGGTGGTTCACCTTCTGCAGGGGTTAGGGGTGCTGGTGGCCTGTTGGTCCTGTGGCGAGGCCTCCTGTCTACTAGCGGCAGCAGAGGTGGAAGGCAGTTCAGATGTCTGGCTAGTAACAGGGGCCCGCTGTTGTGAGGCTGCCTCCCTCATAATGTTGGCCATGTCTGCCAGCACCCCTGCAATGGAGACCAGGGTAGTGTTAATGGCCTGCAAGACCTCCCTGATCCCCTGGTACTGTCCCTCCTGCAGCCGCCTGTTCTCCTGCACGTTGGCCACGATCTTGCCCAGCGTATCCTGGGAATGTTGGTATGCTCCCAGCATCTCGGTCAGTGCCTCCTGGAGAGTCTGTTTCCTGGGCCTGTCCTCCCCCGGCGCACAGAACTCCTCCCAGTTTCCCTGTTGTCCTGTGCCTCTGTCCCCTGAACCGTGTGCCCACTGCCACTGACCCCAGGTCCCTGATTGTCTTGGGGGCAAAGTGTGCCCTGAGGTCCCTGTAATGGTGGACACACTGCTGATTGACGTGTCCTGGGGACAGAGGTATGGGTACGCTAGGTGGGTGCTGTGGTGGTGTTTCCTGAGGGGGGAGGCTCTGCGGTGGTGTGTGACTGTGGCTGGGTAACCGACTGTCCAGAGGTCCCTGATGGGCCAGGTTGGTCATCCAGATCCAGGCGACCAGAGTTGCTGTCATCACTGTGGGCCTCTCCTATGCGGGGACTGGATATTGCTGGCACCTCTTCTCTGCTGACATTGGCTGAGGTACCTGTGGGGATGTAAATGCAGTGTAATTGTTTCTGTGTGTAACATATTGTGCCTCGGTGGGTTGCCCTGTTTGGTTGTATTCGCCCTGGCAGCTTTCACTTGTGTGAGTTGGTATGTGGTGGGCTAGCTGATTCTCTCTAGTGTGCATGCTTTAGTGATAGGTGACTATGCAGGGCTGTGAGTGGTGTCCATGCATTGGTGGTGCATGCAGGGCTTGGCATTGGGATGGGTGAGATGTGATGGTGGGGGATGTTGGAGGTGGTGGAGTGATGGGAGTGAGGGTGAGGGTGGGGCTATGTGATGGCATGCAGGTAGGGGGGTGATAGTGATAGAGAGTTGACTTACCAGAGTCAAGTCCTCCTGCTACTCCTGCCAGGCCCTCAGGATGCATGATTGTCAAGACTTGCTCCTCCCATGTTGTTAGTTGTGGGGGAGGAGGTGGTGGTCCACCGTCAGTCCTCTGTACAGTGAGTTGGTGTCTTGCTGCAATGGAACGTACCTTCCCCCGTAGGTCGTTCCACCTCTTCCTGATATCACCCCTTGTTCTTGGGTGCTGTCCCACGGCATTGACCTGTCCACGATCCTCCGCCATAGCTCCATCTTCCTTGCAATGGATATCTGCTGCACCTGTGCTCCAAATAGCTGTGGCTCTACCCTGATGATTTCCTCCACCATGACCCTTAGCTCCTCCTCTGAGAATCTGGGGTGTCTTTGTGATGCCATGGGTGTTGTGTGAGTAGTGTGGGTGAGGTTGTTTAGGGTGATGTGTTGGGGTGTGTGATGTGGGGTGCATGGGTGGTGTATAGGTGATGGTGGTGTGTGGCTCTGGTCTTGTCTGTGGTCGTGGTGTCTGTCTCGTTCCAATGTTTTGTAATGGTAAAGGGTTGTGGGTAATGTGGGTGTGGGTTTTATAGGGGTGTGGGTGTGTGGATGTCAGTTGTGTGTTATTTAAATTGACCAATGCAATGTTGTTTTGTATATGTGTGTGTATTTTGAGCGCAGCAGTATGTATCGCCAATGGTTTACCACCATTGAATGTCCTCTGTGGTGATTCGGGGGTCATATGTGGTGGGCGTTGTTCTGTTGGCGTAACGGTGTGGGTTTTGATACCGCCAGTTTATCACTGACCTTTGGTTTGGTAGAATTGAGTTTGTGGCTGAATAGTGACGGATTGGTGTGTGTGTGTCATAATATGGTGAACGGATGTCCGTGGCGGTATGTTAGCGGCAGTCAGCATGGCGGTAAGCAGGATTTACTGCCTATGTCATAATGAGGGACTGAATAAGGAATTGAATAGTATAACTAGAATTTGTAATTGCTGTAATAGAAAAAATAGATGCAGCATGGGCATATTTGGCTGCTCAATGTACCTGTTAATCGACCTGGTCAGCTGGGGCCCTTCTTCAGAAATAATGATGGCTTGGTAGGCTACTTTTACTTTTACCACCGCCGGGACCTCTTCTGGAAAATTCTGAATAGGATACTTTGTGGACAGGAATTAAGGAAAATAATGTTTGCCCCTATCCTTTCAGTCAGTATCCATGACCTTTTTTAGAGCACTATGTAGGGGAAGATTTTCAGATTCTCTTTTCTCATACTGACAGGTAAAGTATTTACTTTTCCTAACAGAGCTACATCAAGGAATGCCATATTCTTCCTTACAGGATGCAGAACTTCTTTTGATTCAGATCCTTGAAAAGAAACCTCACCTCAACATCTCCTCATTAATGTACTCATCTGTATCCACCAGGTCTGAGAGCATTCTATTAGATGAGGGGGGATTTTCCTGGCAGTATCAAACAAATGTGAGCAACTTCCGCTTCAAATATTGCTAGGCAACCTGTTCCCACAAGATACGGCCATCTTAACCCCAGACAGCATGTTTGCTTTCAGACACCACCTAGGTTCGCTCCAGCAAAAGCATAAATACCTACTTTTGCTCTTTCTGCGCACACTTCATGAAGATGGTCTGCTAAAGTAGGACCAATACATTTATTAAAATACACACTTCACGTGGAATTAATGCTGTGTGTGGGACCATAAAATAGGACCTATTAATACAATAATATCTACTCTGGTCAGGTTTAATGTCATATGTGGGTCCTGTAAGAGACTGGATTACTAATTATGGCCAGTGACTACCAAAGAATATTCACAAACCTTGTCAGGGTATACCATCAAAGTCCCTAAATTAAACTGCGCTCAGCTCCCTGACAGCTATGGCCCAGAGCAGACATGCTTAACTTAAGGAAATGTGTTAAGTATTTATTCAATACCAAAACGGTAATGAAGCCAAACTGCAAAACAATAAAGGTCCCAAACTGATTTACACAAATAGAGTAAAATTTAGTAAGCAAAATGAGACCAAAATGACAACATTACAATGAAAAGGAATCAGAGTTACGAGTTTTAAAAGGTTTAAGTAGAAATACCAGCAAAAAGTAAAAATTATAGTCAGGGGTTGCGGTAGACAAGGTCCCGGCGCAATTTGAGGCAGACTGCAATGTAGTGCATATCGGATACACCAACCAGGTTAGTCGTGTAAAAAGATTATACCTTCTGACTTAGGGCCTGATTTAGAGTTTGGTGGATGGGGTTATTTTGTCACAAATATGACAGATATCCTGTCTGTCGTATTACAATTCCATTATATCCTATGGAACTTGTAATACATCGGACAAGATATCCGTCACGTTTGTGATTTAGTAACCCATCTGCCAAACTCTTAATCAGGCCCTTAGTCCTTTAAATCCCAATCCACCACAGGAGTACACTTCCAAATCCCTCCAGGACCTCAACGGAAGCAATTAGAGATTTACATGGTATCAGACAGAGGCCAACTGCAGGGTCTAGTCAAGGACCAGTAGCTATCAGTCTTCTGGGTACTTTCTGGATAGATCTCTTTTAGCCTGTTGTATCCCTTGTGAAGGAAAATATAAAATGCAAGGAAATCTCACCAGCAGAAAGTGGTGTAGACCAGTATGTAATTAAAGAACAGTATAAGCCTAAGTTTCACAAGGGCACAGAGTAGGTGCGAGTTCACAGGAAAACAGAACACAAGATCAGCAAGTTTAGTTAAAAAGGAAAACATGATTAACAAACCCTTGAAGAATTTACAGTCACAGCACACAAGGACATACCCTCACACCCATTGTTAGCAGAGACGCTGTTCAGAAAATATGTGGTCAAAGGCAGTTTTACTCAGCAGTATAGTAAGTTAGATAAGAAATCCGGGGAACAGCGTAACGAACACTCACACACCCGGGAAGGGAAGGTTAATGATTCAAAGTTCTGTAAGGATCAATATAAGGGGAAATAAGGGGTGAGGACACGAGTTCAAGGATGCAGCTAGTGGGGTGTCTACGTGGAAATATATCACCAACTTGTCTTATTCCATGACTTGTTTTTGCTTTTTTTAAGATAACGTGCATAAAGTCATTGTAGTTTTTGAGTATAAAAGGAGCTACCTGCGAGCAGTATTTTGAGATCAGCTTCAGCTCTATGGGGTTGACTGACTTCCTGGCTGAATTGTGATTAAACCTATATTGTATTGCAAACAGATCTTGTCTTTCTTTATTTTTTAGTCAACCTTTGGTGAGTCAGTCAGGAGTCCAGTTCGTCTTCACTGACTGCTGCTGATGGACAGCCTGAAAAGATTACTATGCAGGAAATAAGGTAAGCAGATACCCTGTTTAACAAAATATCTGCCTATTCTCATGGGTCGGTAGGTTCCAAGGTTGCATTCATGCAGGTGAGGGCAACTCAGACTCCTTACCTTCAAATTTGCAATTGCATGATTCTTTGGCAATGACAATGTGGAAGAATAAAGAAACGCATGCATAATTGTTTGGATACTTCCTAATACTATAATGTATGTAGGGAATGAAATGTGGTAATCACGGTTCCAGTTGGATGATAGTGGTAATCCTCGTTCTAGCTGGCTGATAGGAAATTGATAGTGTATTACCCAGGAATTTCCACCTGGAAGGGACATCTCCCCCCAGAAAATGACTGAGGCTGGGATACCAGAGCGGGGTGGCGTCTGATATTTTGGTAAGGAGACAATTAAAAGATTGGTTTCATCAGCTCAGTCAGACGCTAAGGCCCAGATTTATGAAAAGTGGAGCTGCACCTAGTGCAGCACCACTTTTTATGTGCCCCTTAGCACCACCATGTGTGTGAAGTATTTAAAATACGGTGTTCCATGACAGTAGTCAGGGGAACTAGTGTCAACATTTTTTACGCTAGTCGGGCACTTTGCAGGACTAGCGTCAAAAATGTTTACACTAATCCTACAAAGCACCCAGAGGCTTATTGAACACAATGGGAGCCTCTTTTTAGCAGGCGTTAAAAAATGCCGATAAAAATGGCGCAAAGGAATCTCAACCCTGCCTAGTGCCGGAACGCCCCCGCATACATTTTGCCTGGTGCAGGCATAATGTGGCACAAGTGGTTACAAAGTGGTGCAATGCTTTTGCAGTGTTTTTGCCCTTCCAACGCCACATTAGCATAAAAAAATGACGCTAATATGGGATTGGAATGGTGTTAGGCACCATAAATCTGGGCCTAAGTTCATGGACCAGGAGGGAGTGGCCAGATTGTAAGACAGCCCTGTTAGATCTGGAAGTATAAAGAAGAAGTAGTGAGCTGGGGACCGGACTACCTTTGTTAGGTCTGATGTTTCGGTAAGGAGACGGTCACATAATTGGTGCTTGCAGGCTTTACTCTGAGCAAGGTCAGACATCCTACTTTCAAGTTCCCAGATTTAAGACATCCTGAAGGCGCCTCTAAGGGAAGACTGGCCAAGGCTGAGCCATCAATCTGAGTCTAATGTTTTGGTAAGGGGACAACCAGATGGTTGGTATCAATTTACTTTACCCTGAGCACTGTCAGACCCTTGGTTGCAAAATCTGAAAAGTGCATTAGTTTATGAATGGATATACCTCCATGAGTGAGGAAGGCACACACATTCTATAGTACATCATAATCATAAGGGAGAAAGGGTAATTCACTTTCCCAAAATAACCTGTGAATCCATCACAACCCAATATCCCAAAGTAGTTACACAGAGATTTTGAAAATATCTTTGACATCAACGACCACACTGAGTATAATAACAAAATAGAGAGATAGAGAGATTATGTACAGGGAATCAGATATACAAAATAGTTCTAATAATAATAGGGGGTCCACGGCCCACCACCAGACTCGAGTTCCCTGTTGGCATCTCAGAAAATTGATACAGGACTAATGACGGACACACAACAATCGTTAGAAATAGGGGAAGTGGTTGAATTGATAGTGGTCTTCGAACATCAGAGTGGAGAGCCTGTATGTTGCTCAGTGCCAGAGATTGTAAAAGATTTAGATTCAGAAAAATGCATTATTGTAGGCAACGTTGTCACGTAGGCTCTCATTATTCTAATGAGACGACTGGATTTTGAGCTGCAGAATCGCCTGCTGTGTGGGAGACCTAGTCTTACCCACTACAGGAGACACCTGTCGCCCTAATCCGGGTTTTGCTCCGGCTAACTAGCAGTGCCTCCTCTGTACCCAAGGGCAGGGATGATTGGGCAGCCGAGCGCATGACATAATTGATTTCCCCAGGGAAGACATCATCCCCCATACCTGAGCAAAGGCCTGGAGTCTGCATAAGCAGCTGTAGCAAAGCATTCAGCAATCAGCAAACAGTCGTGGTTCTCTGGCTTGAATCTCCCTCTCACGTGTATGAGACAAGGAAGTGTTTTTATAATGAAACAGCTGATGTTGTGAGAAAATGTCCCTACGTAAGGATGCGTGTTTTTCTAAGAATACCAGAGACTACCTATCTTACTGCAGCCTTGAAAGAAACACAGAGTGAACAAGAATGTCTTGTTTGAGAACGTAGTGATGGCATAGGCAAAAACAGCTAGATAGAGAGAAATAAAACAAGACCACAAAAGTGGCTATTGTTGAAATAATAAATGAAGCTGAATAAAATATATCTAGGTTAAAGTGCACAGCGGCAGACCTAGTATGCTAAAATAACATGCATGGAGCTATAACTAAAATGGCTACACAACACCCTCCCCATGTCGGTTGAAGGTGGTTCAAAGCCTAAATAAAAAATTTACTAAAACTCAACCTACGATATATGTTTAAAAGTGTCAATAATGACAAGCTAAAAGGACACGTGAGCATATAAAAAAGGACAATTTAAAATGTTAACATGTGGCATAACAAGGGCCGAATTTCAAGAGTCAGAGTCATTTTGAAAGTTGCCGATTGAATCCGGAACAATGGAGGAAAGGAAATCTTCCACTTCGGCAGGTGTTAAAGTTGGAAAAGCATCGCCGAGAAGAACCAAGGAGCAGATGTGTTCCATAGCATGAGCCTCAGCCAAAGCAGCCGCATTCCGTGGTGTGCCCAGTAATGAGTTCAGAGCCACATCCTCCAGGAAGGGCAACTCATAAGCAGCTTCCCGTAGCAAATGCACCCTCATTGCGCATGTACGGTAATTAACCCTCAGCGAGAACATCAACAGATCAGCGTCCAATGAAAGCAAACGCTGCATAGAAAGGCAAATTTTCAGTGCATGTTCGAACGAGCACCAGAGGCAGCGAAACACGAGCTGCACACAATGCAAAATCGGTCTGAATGGCAGAGACCCATTCACACTCCAATTCCTCCAGGAGTGTTGCTCCAAAGTACTGCATCATGCGTTCACGCCAGCTATGCTGGTGGGAGCGATTTCATTCCTCCTTGTTGCAGCGGGTCAGCCATTGCGCAGAAAAAGTAGCAATAGCAAAATGCCACCTATTATAGCCAAAGTTATTGGAAATCCTCCAAAAATACTGGAGAATATTGAGCGGATGGCTGATGGTATTGAACCAAAAATGGAGGAAAAGGTGTGAACGAAACCAGAACCAACAGCCTGAAAGAAATTTGTGATTGCAGTAGAACTGGATACATTAAATATTAATTCCACGAGTTCACCAAATTGTCTCGGAAAGTTGTTACTTAAAAGGGACTGTATCTCTGCTGATGACCTTGCCACTTGAAGTGCGTAGGTCTTGCGTGCAGATGTGAGGGCCACATGTATTTGGAACAGCAAAGCTTTGAGTCTGCTCTACTTGTCAAAATTTACACCAGAAGAAGCAATATGGGGCCAGATGTCAGCTACCTCTTTTAATCTAGTGGGAGGAAAAAGTATGTTCCCGCAGCATGTAACAATCTTAGAGACCGAAACAACATAAACTTTTCCGGCTTGCATCCCACAACAGTCTTCACCATTGAGGAGAACATAGCTGCCATTTGAAAGCACCTAGAACGTAGGTCTAATCAAGTGGACTGGATCTCCCTTCAGATAACAAGCCAAGTTCGCTGCTGATGCGTTACACGCCCCGGGCAAGGACAGCTGTTTACAAACCATCGGATGGCTGACAGAAGTCTCACATTCACTACCGCTAAGAAAGACCTCTTTCATGCCATTGAAGCATTTGTACGACAAGGGTAGCTCCCACACCTCATGGATGTAACTATCTCCCAGCCTTTCTTATCTGCCTACCAGAATGTGTTTTAAACAGGATGTGAATTGTAGTGTGGAAATAGGCAGATTAATGACCCATGTATTAACCATTCAGCAGATGGTATTTCAGCCACAGTAAAAGGCAACTTTTCTAACTTTTCGATGTTTAGCAAGACATAAGTTGCTTCTTTCTTAGCCATTAGTTGTTGTTGTTGCCTTAAGTTAAATGTAGTGAATATGTCTCTTGTGCTAACGTGTTGCCAGGGAACGCGACCTGCCTCAGTGTTTGAAGTGTCCAACTCAACTGCATAATGGACCTTAGCTGACTCTGTCCATGGTGTAAGGAAGACATATCTGTTTGTATAATGTCTATAGCAGAAGAGACAATGTTATTTAAGGTGTATATTCGGTTGGACAGGGTATTAATCCCATCATCTGCAACAGCTAATGCCTTCTGTAAGTCTTCTTGGTCTATTTGCCTTAACCGGGCAGCAGCTTCTTGTTGGGAAAGCTTCCAAATGTGATTATATACTTCATATAAGAAGCACTTTCTGCATTGTTTTCTGTGGCCTAACAGAAAGTCCTGTAAATCAGTGTTATTAGACAGGAGACTGAGGTGTTCTCTAACCGCAACTAGTGAGGAACTTTTTAACCATTGCTGGCATAGTTTCCCTACACCGTATGTTGCTACTATACCCACATGTTCAGAAGATATATAGCGATGGTCCGGCCTACTAGTTCTAAAAACCCCTGTGGAGTTTATAAAATGTTGATGAAACCCATTGGTATCTACTGGCCACAATAACCACCCGCCAGGACGTGACAGTGAAGCATTAAATGTGCCATTTTGGACCCATTCATCGAGCTGATCTTCAGTTGCATTGATATATTTTTGCCATTTATGAAATTTTGCAGGCGCAGGAATACTGGGCGCATTTAACTCCTTAATCTTAGCTAAGCCTAAACAACTTGTGTGTTGTACCATTTCATTTAAAAATATTGTTAGAAATGGGGTCTCTAGTTAGCAGTCGGTTTGCACCCTGTCCAAGTAGGGACCCTTACTCTAGTCAGGATAAGGGAGATACCCACTCAGATAACCCCTGCTCACCCCCTTGGTAGCTTGGCACGAGAAGTCAGGCTTATCTCAGAAGCAATGTGTAAAGCATTTGCACATAACACACAGTAATAAGTGAAAACACTACAAAAGGACACCACACCAGTTTTAGAAAAATAGCCAATTTTTATCTATCTAAAACAAGACCAAATACGATAACAATCCAACATACAGTAAGAAAAATATAAATTCTGCAAGATTTACTCAAAACTACAGGTCCTTGAAGTCGATAGCTCCACCTGGGGCTATCACGGCGTTGTGATTAACAAAACCAACAATTCAGGCCGGCCGTGGGGTTGCGGGCCAGCTACAGTGTCGGGAAGACCCGCAAACAGTACCTTGGATTTGCAGGGCGTCCTGATCCTCGCAGTGAGCTTCGGAGAGCAGCGTCACTGACGTCGTGGTGTCGGTTCCGGAGTCGGTGCAGGAGTCTTCGGACCCTTGAGGTCACACGCATTGCAGATCGAACTCCAGGCTGATGAAGTCAGGTGCGCCGGCGTGGATGGCGTTGGGGCTGCGGTGCGAAACTGGACGATGCGACATGCGGTGTCCACAGGTCACGGTGCAGGAAGCGGCTCGGTGATGGTGTCCAGTGGTGTCGGTGAGACCAGGGCTGCGGTGAGAAGCGGGGCGGTGCGACATGCGGTGTCCACAGATCACTGTGCAGGCAGCAGCGCCGTTGTTGCTGAAGCGCTGTCGTCGGTAGGCCTAAGCCAGCGGCGCAGGACGGGACAGTGCTTCATGAACCTCACGAGCAGTGTTCACAGACCACAGTGCAGGCAGGATGCCTGATGACGACGGGCTAGCGTCGGTGGACCAGGGCTGCGGTGCGGGATGGGACGGTGCTTCGTGTACCTCACGAGCGGTGTCCACAGGCCACGGTGCAGGCAGCAGCGCCTGTGTCAGCAGGAGCAGCATCGTCAGGGATGTCCAGGCTGCGGTGTGAGCAGGCGATGTCGGAGTGCGGGGCCCACAGGTCACGATGCAAGCAGTGGCTTGTTGAAATCGTCCGATGACGGCGTCAGGGAGACCAGGGTCGCGGGGCAAAGCGGGGCAATGCGACTCCGTGTGGTGTCGACAGATCACGGTGCAGGTCAGCGACATCGTTGGCAGTGTCGCAGTGGTTTCTCCTCTTGAACAGCACAAAACACACAGTTCCCAGTGCTGCAGGTCGAGGAAACTGAAGTCTTTGGTATCCCTGAGACTTCGAACAGGAGGCAAGCTCTACTCCAAGCCCTTGGAGAATTTTCTCAAGCAGGACACACAGCAAAGTTCACCCTTTGCATACTTTTCAGGCAGAAGCAGCAACTGCCGGCCAGTCCAGCAAAGCAACACAGCAAAGGGACAGTACTCCTCCTTCAGCTCTTCTCCTGGGCAGAGGTTCCTCTTGATTCCAGAAAGATTCTAAAAGTCTGGGGTTTTGGGTCTTCTTCTGATACCCAGTTCTGCCTTTGAAGATGGCAAACTTTAAAGCAAAGTCTCAAGTGTTTGCAAGATCCTTCCTTGTCCAGGCCAGGCCCCAGACACACACCAGGGGGTCGGAGATGGCATTGTGTGAGGGCAGGCACAGTCCTTTCAGGTGTGAGTGACCACTCCTCCCCTCCAGCACAGATGGCTAATCAAGATACGCAGGCTACACCCCAGCCCCCTTTGTGTCACTGTCTAGAGGCGAGGGGTGAACAGCCCAGCTGTCAAACTGACCCAGACAGACAATCCACAAACAGGCAGAGTCACAGAATGATATAAGCAAGAAAATGCCTACTTTCTAAAAGTGGCATTTTCAAACAGACAATTTAAAAACCCACTTCACTAAAAGATGTATTTTTAAATTGTAAGTTCAGAGACCCAAAAACCCACATTTTTATCTGCTCTTAAAGGGAATCTGTGCTTTAAGGATATTTAAAGTCAGCCCCCATGTTAACCTATGAGAGAGATAGGCCTTGCACAGTGAAAACCGAATTTGGCAGTATTTCACTGTTAGGAGATATAAAACACACTAGTACAGGGAGTGCAGAATTATTAGGCAAATGAGTATTTTGACCACATCATCCTCTTTATGCATGTTGTCTTACTCCAAGCTGTATAGGCTCGAAAGCCTACTACCAATTAAGCATATTAGGTGATGTGCATCTCTGTAATGAGAAGGGGTGTGGTCTAATGACATCAACACCCTATATCAGGTGTGCATAATTATTAGGCAACTTCCTTTCCTTTGGCAAAATGGGTCAAAAGAAGGACTTGACAGGCTCAGAAAAGTCAAAAATAGTGAGATATCTTGCAGAGGGATGCAGCACTCTTAAAATTGCAAAGCTTCTGAAGCGTGATCATCGAACAATCAAGCGTTTCATTCAAAATAGTCAACAGGGTCGCAAGAAGCGTGTGGAAAAACCAAGGCGCAAAATAACTGCCCATGAACTGAGAAAAGTCAAGCGTGCAGCTGCCACGATGCCACTTGCCACCAGTTTGGCCATATTTCAGAGCTGCAACATCACTGGAGTGCCCAAAAGCACAAGGTGTGCAATACTCAGAGACATGGCCAAGGTAAGAAAGGCTGAAAGACGACCACCACTGAACAAGACACACAAGCTGAAACGTCAAGACTGGGCCAAGAAATATCTCAAGACTGATTTTTCTAAGGTTTTATGGACTGATGAAATGAGAGTGAGTCTTGATGGGCCAGATGGATGGGCCCGTGGCTGGATTGGTAAAGGGCAGAGAGCTCCAGTCCGACTCAGACGCCAGCAAGGTGGAGGTGGAGTACTGGTTTGGGCTGGTATCATCAAAGATGAGCTTGTGGGGCCTTTTCGGGTTGAGGATGGAGTCAAGCTCAACTCCCAGTCCTACTGCCAGTTCCTGGAAGACACCTTCTTCAAGCAGTGGTACAGTAAGAAGTCTGCATCCTTCAAGAAAAACATGATTTTCATGCAGGACAATGCTCCATCACACGCGTCCAAGTACTCCACAGCGTGGCTGGCAAGAAAGGGTATAAATGAAGGAAATCTAATGACATGGCCTCCTTGTTCACCTGATCTGAACCCCATTGAGAACCTGTGGTCCATCATCAAATGTGAGATTTACAAGGAGGGAAAACAGTACACCTCTCTGAACAGTGTCTGGGAGGCTGTGGTTGCTGCTGCACGCAATGTTGATGGTGAACAGATCAAAACACTGACAGAATCCATGGATGGCAGGCTTTTGAGTGTCCTTGCAAAGAAAGGTGGCTATATTGGTCACTGATTTGTTTTTGTTTTGTTTTTGAATGTCAGAAATGTATATTTGTGAATGTTGAGATGTTATATTGGTTTCACTGGTAATAATAAATAATTGAAATGGGTATATATATTTTTTTGTTAAGTTGCCTAATAATTATGCACAGTAATAGTCACCTGCACACACAGATATCCCCCTAACATAGCTAAAACTAAAAACAAACTAAAAACTACTTCCACAAATATTCAGCTTTGATATTAATGAGTTTTTTGGGTTCATTGAGAACATGGTTGTTGTTCAATAATAAAATTAATCCTCAAAAATACAACTTGCCTAATAATTCTGCACTCCCTGTATATGTCCTACCTTAAACATACACTGCACCCTGCCCATGGGGCTACCTAGGGCCTAACTTAGGGGTGCCTTACATGTAGTAAAAGGGAAGGTTGAGGCCTGGCAAGTGGGTACACTTGCCAAGTCGAATTGGCAGTTTAAAACTGCACACACAGACACTGCAGTGGCAGGTCTGAGCCATGTTTACAGGGCTACTAATGTGGTTGGCATAACCAGTGCTGCATGCCCATTAGTAGCATTTGATTTACAGGCCCTGGGCACCTCTAGTGCACTTTACTAGTAAATCAAATATGCCAATCATGGATAAACCAATCAACAGTACAATTTCTATAGGGAGCACTTGCACTTTAGCACTGATTAGCAGTGGTAAAGTGCGCAGAGACAATAAACCAGCAAAAACAGACCTCAAACAAATAGGAGGAAGAAGGCAAAAGATTTGGGGATAACCCTTCAAAAAGGGCCATTTCTAACAAATATCATTTGGACAGGTATCAGGCATGCTCTAAAAAAAGCTTCCTTTCCCTGTATTTGTCAATGTTTAGTTCCCCACACACTTTTTAAGTCTATCGACTTCAGCCAATATTCATAGCCTTCTATAGTCAACCAGGAAACAAAGGAATCCGAATAAATAAATTTTGTATTTGTCAATAATTTGCGTACATTTCTATCGATGGCAATTAAAAATAATATGGCTCAGCATTTTTAACATAGTGCCCAGAAAATTATGCAAACTTTTCAGAGTATGTTTTCGAACTCCCTTGTGGTGGAGTTGGACAATGTTCCCATTGTGTGTAGTTAAAAACAGTTTTTGGGGTACTTGCTCTGTGGATGAAATGGTGCCCATAATAATTATAGCATCGTGTTTGTGGACCTGCGCGCAGCCTTTGATCTGGTGCCGAGAGACTCCTTATGGGCAGCATTAGGAAAACAGGGCATGCCCCAGACACACACCAGGGGGTCCTGGGCCAGCTGGAGAGGCTACATGAAAATACATTTGCAAAGGTCCGGTGGGGGCCAAAAGGAGAGTTGACAGACCCAATACCTATCAAGAGGGGGGTGAGACAGGGCTGTGTGCTCGCCCCAACTCTTTTCTCTTTATACATCAATGATCTGGTTCATCATCTGAAACAAAGTAACCACGAATCACCAAGATTGAATGATGATCCAGTCCCCGCCCTCCTTTTTGCAGATGACTCCATCCTATTGTCTCAAACTCCAATGGGCCTGCAAACTCTACTAGATAAATTCAGTGAGTATTGCAGCTTGAAGGGGTTAGAAATAAATGCAAACAAGACTAAGGCCCTCATTCTGACCTTGGCGGGCGGCGGAGGCCGCCCGCCAAAGTCCCGCCGTCAGATTACCGTTCCGCGGTCGAAAGACCGCGGCGGTCATTCTGACTTTCCCGCTGGGCTGGAGGGCGGTCGCCTTCAGACCGCCAGCCAGCCCAGCGGGAAAGAGGCTTCCACGATGAAGCCGGCTCGGAATCGAGCCGGCGGAGTGGAAGCTGTGCGACGGGTGCAGTTGCACCCGTCGCGTATTTCACTGTCTGCGCAGCAGACAGTGAAATACATGTAGGGGCCCTCTTACGGGGGCCCCTGCAATGCCCATGCCAGTGGCATGGGCACTGCAGGGGCCCCCAGGGGCCCCGCGACCCCCCCTACCGCCATCCGGATCCCGGCGGTCCGACCGCCGGGATCTGGATGGCGGTAGGGGGGGTCGGAATCCCCGCGGCGGTGCAGCAAGCTGCGCCGCCGTGGAGGATTCAATGGGGCGGCGGTACACTGGCGGGAGCCCGCCAGTGGTGCCGGTCCGACCGCGGCTTTACCGCCGCGGTCGGAATCCCCATTGGAGCACCGCCGGCCTGTCGGCGGTGCTCCCGCGGTCCTCCGCCCTGGCGGTCAAAGACCGCCAGGGTCAGAATGACCACCTAAATACTTAACTGTTAACCCTCACAAAGCACTCAAGAGAAACATTTGTATTAGAGGGCAGGCACTGGAACGAGTTAAAAATTTCAACTACCTAGGGATACTGCTTGATGCCAAATTGTCATGGGCGCCGCACATCAACAAAGCTGCTATCTCCTTAACTCATAGCTCTATGGCAATCAGTAAAAATTACAAATGTTCAAGGTCGAGTACTGTGTCACCAGTATTCGAGATCTACAGGTGCAAAGCACAGGCCGCTGCTCTGTATGGCGCAGAACTCTGGGGATTCACAAAACTAACTCCATTGGCCACTCAGGAAAATAATTTCATGAGGGGGATATTGGACCTCCCTCCATCGACTCCGCTGATTCCCTTAGCCCATGACACTAATATGAAACAAATAGGCAAATTGGCAGCCCTGAGGCCCCTGCTCTACTGGTGTAGACTTTGGACAACCCCTGAACTGATCCAATACAGGCAAGCCTTAATTGAGATCATGGGCTTGGACAAGACTATTTCCCTCCCGTGGCTTTATTATATCAGGCAAAGCTTTTACAATTTAGGGCTGAAAATCTACTGGGATGAACCGCATATACTCACAACCCAATCAAAGATCCGACTAAAGCAAGTATTTTGGGACTTCATCTTTAATAGCCCTCTTCATAGCAAGGATTCAGGTAGACTAACCTTAAGTTTTCTGGATTTTAAACCACTACCGAGCGCTGAGGAATGGATTGATACCATTCAACCTAGACGAGCAAAAGCTTTATTATGAAGTATCGATATGGGATTCTCCAGGTCAAGGCTTTTACCTTCAAATGGGGTCTCCTGAATGGGAGTAATCATGAGGCGACCTGCGAGCTATGTAATATGGAGACTCCAGAAACGACGGATCATGTCCTTTTAAATTGCATTGCCTACGATAAACTAAGGAAGAAATGGATCCGACCCATCTGCAGGAACGTTGGAATCAGGAACTACAATGAAGCTGCCAGATTTTTTAGATCCAGCTCGATACCATATGTTGTTTTTGGTCTAAGCCGGTTCTTAATAGCAATTTCATTCATCAGAGACAAGGCGGGCCTGAGGTTGTAGGCGCTCTAATTCAGGCAAAACTCCCAAAGTCAACCTATGGGTCCTGAAATCGATAACTGGGAGTCACCCTCTGCAATTCAATGGCCTTGGGACCTATAATCGGCCAAGGATATATCTAGCTCAGGGGACACTGTCTATGCCCGGGAGGACCGTAGCTACTGGGAGGTTGATTAAGTTACCTAGAATGGTCATTGTCACCTATGAAACTTGTTCCTGGATTCTGATATTTATTTATCTTTTATCCCAAAAAATCTCCTCCTAGTTAGGCAAACAAGTGCCTGGTGGCACGGGAGGTAAATTTTATGGGTTTTACAAATGAAATACTGTAATCGATTTTTACCTACTGTTTTTAAGATCAATATCAGATAACTTGTTTCTAGTAGATAAGTGAATATTTGCTGCTGCTAGAACAATGTGCCTTTTTGCATCACTCGATCGTATATGACCTCTAAGCAATATAGGCACGTAAGAAAGAAAGGAATCGTTGGGCCCTAGGGATTGTTAATCACTTTCTAAAAATTTGTCAAATAACCCCTCACGTGATGATGGTATCTATATTGCTAAGATTGTAGAGGCAACTTGAACCTACTGGAGGCAAATAGTCATTCAAAAGCATATATCCTACTTTCATAATGGTTACTTTTTGAGCTAGTCTATAGTTAATGATACTACTAGCAAGATAGCAATTTTAACTGTTTTTGTATTAAGGCTTATACTTTAGGGGTATTTTATAAAATTTTATAATAGTTATATGGCGATCTGCATGATGATGTGTACTGTATATTTTATAGTGTTTTAGTGATTAATTGTTGATTTTTTAATAACATTTATACCCATAACTCGCCTATTTGTATTGTATGGCCCTGAGGGAGCTTTGGTCTCGATCAGTTTTTAGTGTTTCTTTGTCTTTTTTCTTTTAAAAAAGTGTCTTTGTTTCTTCTAGAAATGTAAGAATTTTGTCAGTATGCTTTTATGGTATTGTTTTACCGAAATAAAGCTGTAAAAGTAAAAAAAATTATAGCAAAACATATCTCCATAGTTCTCTTTAGATTGGTAAACATCTTCGTTTTCAAATATAGTATAATACTGCAATTCAGTCATCATAGAATCAACTGTCTTCACATCCCAATCATCAGAAACAACTCTGGGTATTATTACATTGTTCATTGTAAGTTTAAACACATATGGTATTTGAATGACCTCTGTAAGGGCCGTATATATCAAATGTCACTTTATTCCAAACAATCCCATCCGTAATTGGTATAGCAGAAATGTTCACAAAAGTCAAGTCTCTGCAGACCTTGTGGGAAGAAAATTGTGGTTTTAGGACCTCATCCACCAGTTCAACGGTTGATTTTTTAGGAAGAAAATGACCATGTATTAATAAAAAGAATGTTATAACAAACCCAATCCAAAGTAGGAAGGCCAGTACAGTTAAAGAAAGCCACAGATAGTTCCATGGAAGAATAAATTATGTTGCTTTAAGCCAATTTATCAGCTTACTTGCTTTTGACAGTTCAGGCGTAGAAGAGGTGAGTGAGTCCGAAACTTTGTTGTTGATGTCGGCAAAGTATCCGGAAGCAGTTTGTGCAAAAGTTGGAGCCGTGTTTGTAGGTGGAGAACCGGTGGGTGTTTCCCTTGGTGGTTCAGAAAAAATTACGCCATCCGTCTGTGTTGAAGTTGTGTCAAATTGATCAGTTATTTCTGTATTGTTGGATGTGAATGGAACTAATGCAAGATTATTTTCCACCCTCCCCAAGCTCGGAGAGGCGTCAGTATTGCTGCTTACAACTTGTAAAGGAACTTCTTGACCAGTAGTGAGAGGGATTAGGGAACTACTGGCTGTTCCTCTTGGTCTGCTGTGCAGGATGGGCTACATGGTGTAACTTGACATTGTTGATAGATACAAAGTGGTTTTCTTTAGCACCAGCCAACGGTGGTAGGATGACAGTTCTGGTGCAGTGTATTCCCAAGACTGGGACTGGTGCACAATAAGAAGGACCAAACTCTTTTTTCACAGCAACCTTTTCACGTACTAGATCCCCAATTTTAGTAATCCAGCCTGTAGGCATTACAGGTACATCCTTAATTCCTGTGGAGGCAGCACTGGCAGAAGCGTTGTCGTCCCGGAACTGTTGCAACTCCTGTAAGACAGTGACACGTTAATTTATATCAAAGGGTGTTTCTGCCGCCTCCACGCCAGGACCATCAAGATCTGGAACAAACATTTGAGTTCCGAACAGGCACTCATATGAAGTACGCCCCCCCCAGGGACATTCTAGGCAGATTGTTAAGTGCTCCCTGGACTCCATACAGGTGATTAAGCCAACTACGACCCGTGCCTAAGACTCTGGCTGCTAAGGACTGCTTTAAGTCACGGTTTAGTCGCTCCACAACAGTTTTTCCCTCTGGATGAAATGGAGACAAGTACTGAGTTGGACCCCCAACAAAGCCATGGCATCCCTGAATGCCCTTGAGGCGAAAGCAAGGCCCTGGTCCGAATGGAAAGCCGCAACTGCATATGTACCGATAAAGACTCACAAATCTTTAATAACAGTCTGAGCTTCAGCCGAGCGTTGTGGCCACACCCATAGAAATCTGGAGCAGGAGTCAACAGCGGCTAAAATGTATTTGTATGCATTATCCGTACACACATTATAATGGTTTGTTTGAAATAAGGAGGGGTGTCTGTAGTGGGCGTTTAGCAGTGGAAACTTTAATTTGTTGGCAGATGTCACAACAAATAACATACTTCTTGGCCTCTTTGTACAGACCTGGCCATCAAAAACGGTATTGTAACAATGATATTGTAGCCGCCACACCAGCATGGGCATATGCTGTCCCCTCATGCGCTGCTTTAATCAACTCTGGCCTTATATCTTTGTTTGGAATTTCTCGAACCCTTACGCCTGATATCTTAACCTCAGCTTTTAGACAGCCTCCCATTCGGTAGGAATATTTAGCAGGAAATGCTTTTGGATATGGCGTACCTTCAGCAGTAGCTTTCACTGCAGCCCATATATCCTAAGTCTGGTTTCGCACCTAAGCGGGTTACTGCAGCGACAGTGGCGACTGTTGACTTTGCGGCTTCATCAGCCAGTGTATTCTCAGCAATGTGTATTCCAACATGCTGGTGTCCAAGTGTATAAACAACATGGAAATTTGGTAGCATTTCCTTCAGATCCGCTACTTCCCCCACAGTAGTCTGTGTTTGATGGTGTTGCCTTTAGAATCTCTGAACCCATTCTGGCGCCAGTAATGAAGGTATTCACTGAAGGACTGGACACAGTAGTACGAATCACAAACAGTCAGCGTTAGCTGTGTAGGATCCGTATGTTCCAGTGCCATCACCAGAGCCTTTAAGTCTGCTAGCTGTGCTGTGCAATCCCCTAGGGTTTGCATGAATGTATGCTGGGGACAAAATTTATTATCTGCCATGTAGCCACTTACGACTGCGCAAGCAGCGGAGTATTGGTGCTTTGTGCCAATCGCAGGTTGCGCTGAGCCTTCTGCGTATATGACTCTTTGATACTGATCAATAGGCAATGTGTTTGCTGGAACTGGGTATTCTAGTTCATATTGCAAACATTCTTGAGTTTTCAACTTTGGGTAAAAAATGTAGTCAACATCAGTGGCTGTCAAAGACGTTGCCTATTGTATCCAACGTGGATGTAATGCTTTAGCTTTAGGAACGGTAGCTTTGGTAACAGCTTCAAGGGCTGGAATTGGAGAGACAAAAATAATGCGTTTGCCTTGGGCCAGAGGTCTTTCTTTAATGACAGCCATTTGTACAGCAGTGAGAATTTTCTCAGTGGGAGCAAAGCGTTGTTCTGCTGCTGATTACAAATGTGATTTGTACACAATTGGGACTGTCTCACCCTCATTGAAAGTTAAATAGGTGAAACCAATGGCACAAGCAATTACTCTGATGACCAAGTGTGTTTTGTTGTCCCTTGTGTGTAAGTGTAGTGCTGCAAGCATGTCTGCGTGCAAAGCCCTAAGTATGTGTGTATGTTCGACTGTCCAAAATGTACTTGAAAAGTCAGGACATATTAAGTCATATAATGGTTTTATGCGTGATGCATAACCAGGAATGTAAGTTCTGCCACAATTTTGAAAACCCAATAGAGATCGGAGGTTTTTAATGGAATTTGGAGGTTGTAATTGTGCGCATTTTTCTAAGAATTGTGGCGGTAAGCTCTTTCCTTCACTCTATAGTTTATATCCCAGAAACAGGACACTAAGGAAGGCTATTTTTGTTTTATTAAGATTGACTTTGTAGCCAAACTCAGCAAATCCTACAACAATGCAGGCTACCCGTCTTAAAAGTTGCAGCAATTCATCATCCGTAAGATAGATATCATCTACATAGGACAATGCTTCAAGGTCAGTGTCGTGCAATATTGAAGTCACATGAGCTGCGAACAGTCCCAGACTGTTCCTGTATCCCTGGGGTAAATGACAGAATTTGTTCTGGGAGCCTAGTGCGCTGAAACTTGTGAAGTCTCTACTCTCAGGCTCTATATTTTGGCAGAAGAAACCATTGGAAATGTCCAGTGTTGTTTTGTATTTCTTGCGCACTATGTTGTTCATAAGTGCTGTGCCATGAGAGTTTTGTATGGCATATGTGCGAGTATGACTGTTTAAGTATCTGTAGTCCAAGACTATTCTGTATTAATGGTCTGGTTCAGCTACTGGGAATAAAGGATTATTCATAGGTGAGACACAGGGTTCAATTACGCCCTGGTACTCCAGTTGTGTGAGGATTTCCCTTACGGGTGCTTTAGCATCATGTTTTATTGGATATCGAGGTTGAGGTTGGGGTTGAATTGCTTGGTGAAGTCTTTATTAGATTTACCCTGGAATTGTGGTTTTGTTGGTCTGGCCCCAGACTATCTCGACCAATACTAGAGTAGGTCTCCGCGATAATCTTAGGCAGCTCCCGTTTTTGATCCTGTGGAGGAACGTCCCGGAGCCGCATACGCACTGCTAGTACTACTGCTTCCCCTTTAAGGTTGCTTAAAATAATTGAGGATACCGTGGCAAAGTTGCCCACTAATTGCATCCCCAAAGCCATGGCCGGGGCAGCCCCGTATTCATCTTGAATTTCAATACTTCCGGTAAATTGGCAAGTGTTGGTATACCGTGTGCGGTTGTATAGAGCGCAGCAAATACCGCGCCCCATGTATTTCAGTTATCTATTGTGGGAACCATCCCAAATGGCAAGCACATTGTTAGTATTCTGTGTTTATCGTGAGGTCCCGTATGGGGAAATACTGCTTCCAGTGCATTTACTTTTTGAGCTAACCAAAACAGAGTTTCTTCTCGTTTGGCGGGTGCTTTACCCATGATCGAATGGACAGTCGCAGGATTAATGCCTGGCGTTACTGCATGTGGTTGCACCAGAGCAGCATGTGTTGGGTTTGTGTTTAATGTTTGCATTACAAACTGTACTAATCGTCTGTATATTGCTGTCAGCTCAGCATATAAGCGACGGACTTCCGCTACTGTTCGGTTTGCTGCAGCCGGATGAGGTGTATAAGTGGCCAATAAAGGCCAGGTAGGACCATCCTTACTTAGAGGACCTAACCTAACAGGTAAAATTGTGTGGGGTAGGGCATCATCAAGCCAATTATTATGTTCTTAATAAGATAAAGGTATTTCTAAATATGTGTATGCTCTGTATTGTCCAGGTACGTTTGCAGGTGTATAGTGATTAAATGTATTTGTGTTCCCATCAACTCCTGGAAATGTGACCCAAGAATAAAAGAGTTCTGTTCTGTAAGCTGCGTCTGCGTCAACAACAAATGTGACTGGACCCCCCTGGGCCGTTAAGCCATGTGCCAGTAAATATGCAGTAAGGGGTGGTCTCATATTGACTGTAATTGCTACCTGCTGTGGATTCACCATAATGAATGGTAAATTTGTTCAGAGATAAGCACACCAAATGGGGATTATCCTTTTAGAGTTCAAGCTTGAACAACCTCCAGCGTCCAATAGGTGTTCCCTACTTAGCTGAGGAGGAAATCCTCAATACCACGGACGTCTCCGTATATACTGTAGTACTGAGGTGTCTTTGTGTATTGTGAGACAGGGATACTCAAGAGGACCCGAAAATTAGAGCCTGACCAAACGTTGGTGGCGCCATGTTGCGTAGGGTTTCATAATTCGAATAAGACTACTGGATTTTGAGCGGCAGAATTGCCTGAGATGTGGAGACTGAGTCTTACCCACTACAGGTGACACCTGTCGCCCTAATACGGGTTTTGCTCCGGCTAACTAGGAGTGCCTCATCTCTACCCAAGGGCAGGGATGATTGGGCAGCCGAGCGCATGACATAATTAATTTCTCAGGGAAATCGTGGTCACTCAGGTCTCATCCGCCTCTCTCAGCTACATTCGTCTCACATACACAATGACAACATCTTAGATAGCAAAGCATGTACTGCAATAACCAGGACGATACAGCATGACAGAATTAGAATTGTGACAAGGAGAGTGAAGCATAGAAATAACGCTACCATATTGTCACTAAAGTCAACAGACTAATTCCTACCTAGGCTATGATAGAGCACAGCATGTTAAGCTCTAATTCTGCCCTTCAGGTTCCCCTGGAAGACATCATCCCCCAAACCTGAGCAAAGGCCTGGAGTCGGCATAAGCAGCTGTAGCAAAGCGTTCAGCAATCAGCATACAGTCGTGGTCCTCTGGCTGGAATCTCCCTTTAACGTGTATAAGACAAGGAAGTGTTTTTATAATAAAACAGCTGGTGTTCTGAGAAAATGTCCCTACATAAGGATGTGTGTTTTTCTATGAATACCAGAGACAAAAGTTTTACCACGTTGACCGGCAACCTATCTTACTACAGCCTTGAAAGAAACACAGAGTGAACAGGAATGTCTTGTTTGAGAACGTAGTGCTGGCCTAGGCAAAAAAAAGCTAGACAGACAGAAATAAAACAAGACCGTAAAAGGGGCTATTGTTAAAATAATAAATGAAGCTGGATAAAATATATCTAGGTTAAAGTGCACAGCGACAGGCCTAGTATGCTAAAATAACACCCATGGAGCTGACTAAAATGGCTACACAACAACGTAAATGACAAACAGTAATTAGTCTGACATGAGTGAAAGACTCATACCAGAATTAATTATCCACACACAATGATTGGGTAGTGGGGTATTCATCAGGAACAGACCCATCACACCCATCTACTCCTGCACCTTTCCCCAATGTACTAAAGGAAACAGAATTGAAAGCCTTGGGCCTAGATAAAGAGCACCCATAGGGCGTGATAGTCACTCATATTGCTACCAAGGCTGTGCCTAATGGCTCGGAGACCACAAATAATTGAGAGAGGGAGAGGTTAAGAGAAGTAGGACCTTAAAGGGATAAAAATAATTGGTCCACATAAATGCAACGGCCTAGTGTAATACACAAAAAGGAAAATATAAGAGAACACAAGATATATTGTCAAGTAAACAACCATGGGGACCCCTCTGGAACACATGAAAAATACACTTATCTCAGATAAAAAGGGGATAGAGAAACACTGTAAGGAGTGGTATAATGTAACACAGAAACATGACTTCCCATGCCCAAAGGAAGACATATTCAATGAAAAGATAATAGAACACATTGCCACCCATCTCAAGAGTAAACACAAAGGGAAGAAACTAGAGAAGAGAGAAGGCACCTTGGCCATGTGTTTTTTTTTTCTCAGTGCACAAACCCAGACCCACACCACATCATTCCCCCTAGTGCACCACCACCTCCCTATGCCACAGATTCCACACTGGGAATTTACACAGCCATACATAAACAAGAGCAACCAGCTACAGGACATGAAAATCCCAAAATAGATCCTCCCTTGGTGAAGCAGAAAGACCTCCCACAGCTGCAAAGTAGTACTCTGAGACAGCCTAGTGAGACCGCCAGTCTACTGCTGGGAGGCAGAGTGTATGACAGGGCAGGTTGAAGTGCAATTCAAGGTAAGATTTGAAGGAGCCAGAAAGACTTCAAGTCAGGAGATGACCAAGGCCCAGGCGATAGTGGATCAGAAAATGGGTACAGGGCCGAATCAGGGTCAGATTCAGATGAAGATAGCCTAAAACTAATGTTGCCGCCACCAAAGAGGGGAAGGTCTAAAAAATAGGGAGACGGAGCAAGTGACGAAGTGTGAGACAGGATAAACACTAGGATGAAAAAAATAGACAAACATATACAAGACGCAAGTAGCTTATTAGGGCAGGCAGAGGTAGATAGGCAGAAAAGAGACAGACCGCCTCAAACAACCACCAAGGTGCAGAAGTTAAGGGTCAGTGGACAACATGGTAGACCACATTATGACAGCCTGAAGGCAGAACTACCTGTATGGCATGGGAAAGAAACCAGAGAAGAAAAATAAAGGAGTGTGTGACCACCCAATACCCTATCAGAAAACCAGCTCAAGGCTCAGCTCTCAGAAAGCCAGCATGGACACCAAATGAGTTGACCCCCAAACAAATAATATTGCAAAGGGAAGGGGACTATTATTGCAACCCCTTTTGCAATGACTAGCAGGATGGACAGAGGGCGAAACAGCGCAATGAAGGGCATGGCCTAGGGAGGGATCCTTCCAAATGGAAGGCATGGCCACTGCAGAGTACTTCATAAGATATGAGGAGAGTGACCTGACAGGGATTATCCCTATATGCAAGAATGTCTTGTAGTGTGGGAAAGATACATAGTTGGAAAACCCAATGGGGCAACAGAGACAGCCAACACCACATTATTTACGCTGTTACCACTGATGAGGAAGGGGCCCAGCTAGCCGCATAATGTGCTGTGGCCACAAATGGACAAAGAGAATTTGAAAAAGACACTACCCCTTTACCCCCATCAGAGGAGGCAGGCAAATGGATAGAGGTCTTCAAGAAAAATACAACAGACATAACATTGGCTATAGGGGATTTTAAGAGTCTGCTTAGTACCTTAATAGGAGACAAGACAGATTCCATATTTTGGAAGGACCAAGTGAGTGGGGTGACAATGACGGAAAGCAAATATGATGGCGCACCCTTTAACCCATACAGACCAACACTATGGAGGGAACTGCATTCAGTACGCCCTGATAGGCCAGCTAGAGGGTCTCTCATGATGGTGACCATGGGAAGCACAGAGGATATAGGCCATTACATCACAAGGATAAAAGAGAGGTGGACACAGGAGGTAAGACATCGTTGGGAAAACACAGTGGGAAACCCAATACTATTCTATAATAATGTAATGAAAAAGGGCTTGCCTTCCGTCCTGCAGGTGAGGCTTGATGGGGTTGTGGGCCTGGAAGCCAAGCCTTGGCTCGATATACAAGCATACATCATTCACTTTTGCAAAAAGAAACAAGGAAAGAAAAAGGAGAAGCAGGAACAGACTGAGAGAATGGGGACTAAATTAGTTTAGCAGAAACTCAAGAAGACTACCACAGAAGGGGCGATCCTTGCTGCCTCTGCACTGATGGACTGCAGTAACAATGGGGCCACCACAAGAGGAATATGGAGGAAACAGGCACGGTTTAGAGAGGGTAGAAGAAGCAATCAAAGGGGACAAGGAGATAAGAATTGCGGACAGAAGATTGGCCAGGAGTGTTTTTACTCTCATAGGTATGGCCATTTCTGAACGGGGTGTAGGACAAAAATTTGAGATATGCAGCGAAAGGGGCAGGGAAACTATAACCAGATGGGCCAACCCCAGGGTAATATGCCAGTAGCTCAGTATCAAAGCAATTTCCAGGTGCCTCAGGTGCAACAGAACTGGCAGCAAAACAATTGGCAGGCACCTCTACAAAAACAGCAAAGCCCCTCAATAGTACTACCTAAAGGAGTGACAATGAGTGGAGGTAACCTATTAAATCTGAACAACAGCACTGATAATTATGGGTCATGAAGGTGTCTGCAGAGTAGTCCCATTTGTCCAGTCTTATTGGTGATGTACAGATCAGAACAGGAACCCGCTGTTTACACTGGCCATTAATAACCAGCCATGTACTTTCTTAGTAGGCACAGGAGTGACCAAGTCATGTATCCGAGAGGGTAACATCCCACTCTCCAGTGCAGCAGTGGACAAACAAGGATTCTCTGGGGCAGTCATGAGGGTTGCATTTACGCAATGGGTCACCATGGACAAAGGAGGCAATCATGTGGAGGAATGACTACTGTACTCCCCCACTGTAGGAGGCTGGCATGGTTTGTAGTGGGTACCTTGGGTACTTACACCTCATACCAGGTCCAGTTATCCCTTATTAGTGAAATGTAGTAGTGTTCTAGCAGCTTAGGCTGATAGAGGTAGCTGTAGCAGAGCAGCTGAGGCTCAACTAGGAGACATGCAAAGCTCCTTCAACACCACTATAGTTACACAGTACTGAGGAGGCAGAGGGGGCTCCCAACACTGGAGGGAACCCACAGATGACCAGGCAGCACCCACGGAGGTCCCAGGACATGGGGACAAAGGAGGTGCAAATTGCGGTTGTTGCAGCACTACAAAAGAAGGTCCAACACCACCGGAGAACAACTCAGCGAGTTGAACGTCACAGGATAGAGTGCTGGGGACCTGGGCCAGGCTGTGCACGAAGGATTCTTGCAATTAGTGCACAGAGGACTCAGGAGGTGAAGATGACACAGTGCACAAGGGTACTTTGTCAAACGGGGAAGGCAGGCTTTTACCTCCTCCAAATTTGGACAGCAGGTCCTTAGGACAGTCTGTGTCGAAGGGGTCCACCACCTGTGTTCCAAGAGCCCGCTCATCACCAGGAGAGGAGTCCAAGGGAACCGGTCATCGTCTTAGAAGATGCCTGCTGGAGCAGGGAAGTGACTCCGTCACTCCACGGGAGATTTCTTCAGTCCTTCTGGTGCCGGGTGAAGACAGGGAGTCCTCAGAGCGTGTACACCGTGGAAACTGTTGCAGTTGCTGGCTGGAGCTGGAGTTGCAGAGTCGAAGTAGCCCTTCTGGATACTTTGTTGCAGTTACAGCGGTTCCTGGAGCAGTCTGCGGTCGATCCGAGGTCAGAGGATGAAGCAGTGGTTGCGGAGGATTCCTGATGGAAACTTGCAAGCAGAATCTGAAGAGAAACCCACAGGAGAGACCCTAAATAGCCCTGAGAGGGGGATTGGCTAACTAACCGGGTATGCACCTATCAGGAGGGGTCTCTGACGTCACCTGCTGGCACTGGCCACTAAGAGACCTCCAGAGTGTCCCCGGACCTTGGAAAACAAGATGGCTGATGCCTGGGATACACTGGAGGAGCTCTGGGCACCACCCATGGGGTGGTGATGGACAGGGGAGTGGTCACTCCCCTTTCCTTTGTCCATTTTTGTGCCAGAGCAGGGACTGGGGGTTCCTGAACCAGTGCAGATAAGATTTAGCATTTTCTGTCTTTAAGCGCCTGATTGCCATGCATTGGAAAGCCCCACACGCTCCCCCACACACCGTCTGGCTCCGCGACCTGCATAGCCGTTCGCTAGCTGAGGCGCAGACATTACGCCAGCTACAACACAAAGGCCTGATACAGGGTGGGGCCGAAATCTGGGACATTTTCGTGGTGAACATAGAAGCCACGGACGACACGTACCCCCCCTGAAGTATCCAACACTCTGAATCTGCCTCCCTGTTCTATACCACACATCCCCACCATGGCCTCCAATTTGTTAGTTCTGATACTCTTATATTCTACATCAGCAAACCAATGGGGACACTTAAGGATACCTACCCCAAATCAATGTCCCTTTGGAATCGGTATCTTGTCTCGCTCATTGCGCTTTGGACGCGGGTCGGCACGTGGCCCCCTCCAACTCGATCAATAGCTACGCAGCTTATTTACTCACACAACTGACATGTCCCCCCCCCTCTTTCCCCATCCTCCTCGACAGGCACGGCCCATCTTCACTCTTGTAATTAAAACATGCATATTGGCACCCAGATATGTCCCTAGTTATCAGTTACACAGTTTCTAAGTTGTATTTTTATGCAAAACAACGCAACTGCACCATACTGGATTACAAATATATGCAGACAGACTGTAAAATCCTGAATCGTGTATTGCAAGAATGTTTATGTATAATGTTTAATAAACAGATTTACAAAAAAAAAAGTACAGTGAAAATGCCTGTGAAATAGTGTGTGCACTATTTCACGCAGACTGCAGAGGCAGTCCTGTGAAAGGGTTTGTCTGAGCTCCTTATGGGTGGCAAAAGAAATGCTGCAGCCCATAAGGATCTCCTGGAACCCCAATGCCCTGGGTACCTAAGTACCATATACAAGGAACCTTTAAGGGGGGTCCAGTGTGCCAGTTGGAATTGGTAAATGAAGTCACTAGCCTATAGTGACTAATTTGGAAGCAGAGAGAGTATAAGCACTGAGGTTCTTGTTAGCAGAGCCTCAGTGACACAGTAAAGCACTACAGACAACACACACATAAGCTGTTTGATAGCTATTTGGCTTTGTTCATGTTTTAAGAGATAACTTACAGTAAATAAAAAGAAAGTTCTATTGCGGGTCCAGCGCTGGCCTTCATATCGCTTTTTGTTTCGAGGCAGAGGATGAGGAAGGCACTTACTAGTAAAGCACTACTGACAACACACACATTAGGCCACAAACTATGAGCACTGGAGTCTTGGCTAGCAGGATCCCAGTGAGACAGGGAGAACATACTGACATATAGGGTTTTCACTGTGACCACAGGGGTCCTGGCTAGCAGTGTTCCAGTGACACAGTAAAAACACACTGACACACACTCACAAACAGGCCAAAAGTGGGGGTAACCATGCTAGAAAGAGGCTACTTTCTCACACCCACTGGCCAAGGTAACTTACTAGGCCAGGACTCAATGTCAAAATTAAACCTGACCATCCACTTCGAGCTGGATGGCACGATAATTTGGAGTATCCCCTGTGAGGCAAATGATGCTTTCTATAAACATGTCAACAGGCAACTAGATTAGGGCAAAACCAACGGATGAGGAGGCCTTCATCAAGGAAGTGTACACCATCATTGCAGAGACACCATGCTTGCTAAGGAAAACCCTCCAACTAAAAAGGAGTTTTTGTTCTGCCCTTATACTGTAGACAAAGATCGTGTAAGCATCCTGAAGTAATTAATACTTTACATACAAGCTACTGAAATAAGGCCAGCTTATGGAGTAATGATGGTAGAAGATTGGGACCACAACCAGTGGGCATGCATAATATTTACAGATCCAGGAAAAACAATAAAAAGGGTGACAGCTATTTGAGGATAACCCAGGGTCTACCACAGTCATGTTCAAAGAGGAGTGTGGGATCAGAGTAGATTTACAGGTCAGAACACCAGCCCCAGGGCCAGGATATGATACAGTACCTGACTCAGATTTGGCTCAAGTGCCCTCCTCATTATGGACCAGAGGTCCACGTGATGGAAGGCTGATACAGACAGCCACCCCAGTACGGATTACACTGAAACCAGGTGCAATATTACCCATCAATATCTCCTGTCCAAAGAAGCAGAGGAGGGCATAGCTCCAACCATGCAGGCACTACTGGAACAAGGGGTAATATAGCCAGGGGTTTCTCCATGTAACAACTCCAGTTTCCGGTAGTACCAGATCCCTCTGTGATAATGACAAACATTCCATGGGGCAGCAAGTACCTCTTTGTGATAGACCTCAAGAATGCAATTTTTAGCATTCCACTGCACCCAGATAGCCAATATTTGCCTATATTCACATGCCACGGTTTCCCAAATCCTTATTCTTGATTACCACAAGGGTATTGCGAATCCCTAAGCATTTTTATCAGATCTGTGAAGCAAGACCTCTCTAACTTTCAGTGTGCTATTACTCTGCTTCAATATGTCGATGACATCCTTATCTGCAGCCCCACAGAATTAACTTGCAGAATTGACACTGTTAAATTGTTGATTACCCTTGCACAGAGGGGTTATAAGTTGGAGAAGGATAAGGTGCAATATTGCCAGAAAGAAGTACATTGCCTATGCCAGTTGTTTTCAGCCTCAGGAAGGAAAGTAACACCTGAGAGGGCTGAGTCTATAAGAAAGATACCAGAGCCCCGCACAGCGAAAGACATACAAAACTTCTTGGGTCTCTGTAATTAGGTTAGACATTGGATTTTCGAAAACAGCACCATCAATTCGCCCCTACTGATAGCAATAAAGGAGGCCAAGAATATTGGGTATGTCATTGAATGGATTGATGACACACAGACCACATTTAGCAAATTGAAGAAAGAAATAACAAATGTCCCAGTACTTGGCACAACAGTCTATTCAAAGGAATTTTACCTCTTCTCCCACTTCAATGGTATTGCAATGATGGGAGTTCTAACACAGAAGAACACCTCTGGGACAAAAGCCAATAGCATACTTTAGTGGCCTACTAGACCCAGTGATGAAGGGACCATATTCCTGTGAACAAGCACTGGCCACAGCCACATTTGCAGTAGGGAAAAGTGCCCCCACAGTGGTGGGCTCACCTCTAATACTGTTTCAATAGCATGCGGTCTTTGCTGTAATTCAGAAGGCTAAGACAACACTGATCACTCAGAGAGTATCAGGGTACGGAAATTATTCTATCAGTACCATCACTGAATGTGCGGTGCCAAACAGTTAACCCAGATACTTGTTACGCCCACCCTGTTGAGGGGGGAAACAATGTTCCTGATTGCGCTACATATGTGCTAGACTAATGCAGCCAAGCTGAAGAAAACCCCATACCAAGCAGCACTGTATTTTTCATTGATGGCTCATTTACAATAGTACTGAAGGCAGGATAAGACACATGGGTGCAGCTGTAGTTAGAGCATCACAACATGGATCCTCAGATTTTGAGGCAGTAGACCACATAACACTGCTGCCACAGTTCTTAGCACAGGCTGCAGAACTCATGGCATTCATAGCAGCCCTCAAACATGCAAATGGGGATAAGGTGACCTTCTACTCTGATTCTGCATAGGTCACCACTGCCGTCCGCTCCATCATCACCCCCTGGAAGAGATGGGGGTTCCTTCAAATCAGATAGTACCCCAGTCATGCATAGAAAAAAATTAGATCAACTAGTAGATGCACTACAAATACCCCTCAGTGGAGCCATATTTTTATTTAGAGAGCATTTTTTTGCATTTGTATACATTAACCAAAAACAACTTTTACCTGTCTCTAGTGATGGATCACATTACAATACAGAAGTATCAGATTGTGTTCCCAGTTAGTTGCAAGGGATACATAATCCCTAATTACCACTGCCTGTTGTCCCAGGGTGATCAAATGACTATATTGTGATAATCTCACAATTTTTTTCCAAATCCTGTCATATTTGCGGGAGCATCCCCGGGACTTGTAAATTACTTCCTCCATTTTACCACATCAGTCCATGCCCGAGTCCAAGCTGTGATCAGGAGGGCCGCTGAATAGGTCCCGGTGCGGGCAATGTCCCTTTTAGCAATCACCATGCCCACCCATACCAATATCCTATCTCCCCTGGATCACCTATTTTGTCAAGTATACCCAACAAAGCAATCTTGGGGTCTCCAGCAATTGTCGTGCTTACTACAGCAGATAGATAGTATGCCCAACACTTTCTCCTATTACTCCCTGATCACAGGACATGACTAAACCACCTGGAAGAAGTCGCCCACGGAGCCTCTGTACCTAGAGCACACAGGGGAGGCAAGAAGACTGGCTTTATACAACCAGAGGGAGGTCATGTACGCTTTATGCAAGTAGTTAAATTGTATGAAGCGGAGTCTGGCGGAGATTGTCAGGGTGTGATGGGCCATACACGTGTCCCCCCAGTCCGCTTCATCCAGCTCCCCAACGTGGCTTTCCCATTTACTCTGCAGGGGGTCGGGTATGTAGGGGCATGTATGACCCAGGATTTATAAATCTGAGAGATCACCTCTTTACCCAAACGGCCCATATGTATCTTATTTTCCGGGGGACTGTACTCAGGAGTACACAGAAGGGCATCACTGTAGATGTGTAGCACATGCCTGAGTTGTAAGTACCAGTAAAATTGGGAGTGGGGAATATGGAAGGCAGTTTGGATTTCCATTTCACACATCCTCAAGCTTGGATATCCCAACGGAGTGCCACACCTTAAATCATTTAAGGGTGGATAACGGCTCCATTCAACTGCCTGCCCACAGCAGAGATTCTGCAGTCAACTTACAGTTCCGGCCCAGCCACCCCAGTGTGGTTCTCCACACTCCAATGGCCACTTGGGTGACCTCAGGAATGTCGGAAGGAATAGAGGCACAGTAGAAGATATGTAAGATATTGTCTAGATCCAGGACGGCCAATTCTCTACCTGTATCCTGGTTCGTGCCACCCTCCATGTAGCCATTCATTAATAGGGAGTAGTTGAGAGGCCCAGTACTAGAGGCGTACATCGGCCATTGTAAGGCCCTCATCGTATATTGAACATGTGCACTTGTTGAAGGAGATCCTAGAGGGTCCACCTGCCCAGATGAACTAATGGCCGAGGGCTTGTACAGAATCAATCCATGCCTGAGGGCTCCACAACTGGTAATTTTGGAGAATAAATAGGGATTTGGGAAGGATCCTCATTTTATACAAGGCAATTCTACCCATAGTGTTGATTGGCAAGGTGTTCCAGCACGCCAATTCCTCCCTTACCCTGCGCAGTATTGGGCTCAGATTCAGGCTCCATGTCAGGTCTGGTTCCCGTGATATGTATACCCCAAGGTATGGAAAACTAATCCAGCACACTATGATTGCCAGGTTTCATCCCGGCTGTTCCATTTTAGTGGACCCGATAGGTACTTGTCCCATTGACCCAGAATCCCGAGGCCTCCCCAAAAACATTAAGGGCTGTTTTAAGAAGCCCCTAGTGCCACCTTGTGCCACATTTGCGTTTTTTTTTTTTTATGTAATGCAAATGTGGTGTTAAGGTGGCATTTCCCCTGCGCCATATTTACAATGTGGCGCAGTGCATGCATTGCGCCACTTTGCAACCCCTTGTTCCACATTAAGCCAGCCCCAGTCATAATGTATGCACGGCGGGGGGGCGTTCCGGTGCTGGGAACCTCAAAAAAATGGCACAGTGAAATTTAACAGATTTCACTGCAACATTTTTTTTGTAATTTTAACACCTGCTCAGAGCTGGTGTTAAAATGACTCACACATTTAAATCAATAGGCCTCCTTGCATTTTGCTACACTAGCGTCAACATTTTTGATGCTAGTGTAGCAAAGCGCCACAATAGCATAAAAAATGTTGATGCTATTGTTCTAACTACCACCATGGTGTACTGTTTGCTAAATACAGCGCAACAATGGAGTCCTTAGGTGCTGGTAGGGGGGGCGCAGAAAAAGTGGCTCATCTTCACTGATGCGCCACTTTTTCATAAATCTGAGCCTAAGGATCTGGAGTAGCCGAGCCTCCGTCTCCGCTGGCCTAGACATGAATGCCAGGACATTGTCTTCATACGGTGCCATAGGTCTTACATGGCTAATCCCCAGTTGAATCCCCACACCTGTGCGTTGCACAGGATCCACACCACCAGAGGCTCAATAGTGACTGCAAAAAGAAGGATTGATAGAGGACACCCCTGACAGGTGCCTCGCATCACCGGTAAGACCTCTGAAAGCACTCTGTTAACTCGCACTCAGGCGCCAACATAGAGAACCCTAACATAACTCCGGAACTGAGGCCCAAAGCCCATTCCCTCGAGCACCTCATCCAAGTTGGTCCAGTCGACTCTGTCGAAGACCTTTTCAAACTGAATGAGCAGGGCTAGGCCCTTATGCCGGACAGTGATATGTGTACGTTACGGATGCAATGTCTGGTGCTGCAGCGAGGGATAAATCCACATTCGTCAGGATGGACTAACCCACGAATAACTGTCAGCAAGTGGTTTGCCAGCAGTTAAGCATATATTTTAATTTCACTGTTGATAAGGGAGATAGGTTTAAAAGCGGTGCAGGTAGACTTCTCAGTCCTGACTCGGCCCATGGTCGGGAGGTGATTGAGGTTGCACGTGCCACCCTCCAAAACATCCAGGGACCTCTATGTGGGATGAGGAGGGGCGACGACGATGGTTCGGTCCATAGGGTATTCAAGCACATCACAGTTAGTGAAAGTGGGAAGAAAGGAAAGCCAGCCTGCTTGCGACGGATACAGACCACAGGGTATGCATCTTATGAGCAGCATGATCAGATGGCCCCACCTCCGACCTAGATGATGCTAGCGTGTTCTGGGCCAGACAAGGCACAATATCCAGGAGTGGAAATTAAGGTAGGCAGTGAAGGGTTCGGGCCCCAAGGGAGTATAATTCAGCAGATGGGGGTCATCGTTTCCGCAGTGCCCAGCGTTGGTCCTGGTCTGCAGGCCCAGGCCCAAAAGTACAAACAGCACAGAGCAATAATGGCCTAGTTGGCCTAGTGCATTCTCTGGGCACAAACTAGGGCCTGATCCCGTCCCTGCCTTGGGGTTTCTGGCCAGGGATCAAGGCACCGACTGGCCATCCTGGAAAGGTCTGCCACCCATTCTTCCCTGCAGGTTCACTCCTTGTGGCCTACCTCATGGCTGAAGACTCTCTCAGCGTGGGTTCCGCTTTCGTCATGGAGTCGGGCCGGGAGTCAGCTGTTGTTGCCGCTTAATAAGGATTCACCACAAGGCTGGGACTGAGTCAGATTACCGTGGGCGTGACTGCCCGCTCGGCCCATGTGAAGCCGGCAGTCCCAGCATGGGGTATCACGTTACACCGTCCTTGTCTCAGCACTGGCCCAGTGCTGCCCCGAGGGCAGCCTTCCCGACCGGTTGGGCAGGTTGCCAAAACGGGTGTCAGCTGCACCTGCCGCCGTGTAGGATGCAGCAGGCCAACAACAGAGTTCTGCGGTGCACGCCTGCACCCAGAAGAAATGCACAATTGGAGCGGCGGTGCAAAAGCTCAGCAATGCCTGTCCACTATCTTGGCTATCCAGACCATGCCCCAGTAGCCATTGTTAAATGCGCATTACACACAAATAATAATGACTATGGCCCTCATTACAACCCTGGTGGTCGGTGATAAAGCGGCGGTAATACCTCCAACAGGCCGGCGGTTAAAAGAATTGAATCACGACCATGGCGGAAACCGCCAAAACACAGACAGCCACTATAACATTCCGACCGCCACGGCGGTAGCAACAAACACTGCAGCGGTAATCGCCAACAGACAGGCGGAAGACAATGTACCGCCCACACTATTCCAAGGCACCAATCCGCCAGCTTTTCCGGGGCAGTACCAACGCCATCAAAAGCACGGCAGAAACAGTACTTGGAACGGAAACCACTCACCTCTCGACACCCAACAAGGAACCAGGACACCATGGAGCCCGAGTTACAGGTGTTACCAATGTTGATTTACCTCCTCTTTTACCAGGAACATCAAAGACGACGGCGACGATCACGGTGAGTACTGCACCTAGCACACAGGGGGGGGGGAAAAAGAGAGTGTCACACACATGCAACACGCAACACCCCCACCTCCAACACACACACACAAACACATGCAGCAACATTACATTTACTCCCCGCAACCTCCTGGAAGATCGCAAGGACCAAATGATGTGATTGTAACGAGTGTAATCATCGAAAATCCAGATAGGCCAACATAACTTTAAAATATCAGTATATACAAATATTAACAGCAAGTACAGAAGTCCGGATACTGTTCCATTCAATGTCCGTGGACCAGTGGTCCCAAAAAGCATGGGCGAAGCCCACATATGACACCTGCCTCAAAACGGAGAGAACACTGCTGGGGCATCAGGTCGGGAAAAAAACAGGCACCTCAGAGGGAAGGGGATGATGGGACGACACCACTGCTTCACGAAGGGGCTACATGCCCACTGCTTGGTCCTGGGGAGTGCAAAACCACAGTCTCTCAAGTCTCTCAAGTGGGTGGGTTGCCCACTGCTTGGTCCTGGGGAGTGCAAAGCCCCAGTCTCTCAAGTCTTTCAAGTGGGTGGGTTGCCCACTGCTTGGTCCTGGGGAGTGCAAAGTCACAGTCTCTCAAGTCTCTCAAGTGGGTGGGTTGCCCACTGATTGGTCCTATGGAGTGCATAGCCACAGTCTCTCAAGTCTCTCAAGTGGGTGACATGTTCCACTGGTTCTGGAGGGGGCTTTGTGCCCATAGTGCTTCATCCTATCAAGGACTGGGGTAGTGGATGCTGTTCTCCACTGTTTCTGGAGGGGGCTTGGTGCCCAGAGTGCTTTATCCTGCCAAGGACTGGGGTAGTGGATGCTGCTCTCCACTGGTTCTGGAGGGGGCTTTGTGCTCAGAGTGCTGCACCTGGGGTGTGGCAGCTCCCATTCCCTCACCTGGGTGTCTGACCCACGAGATTTTCTGGGAACAGGTAGCATGATACTCTATAGAGGCAGAGACACACTCCACCCTGCGGCGACTTAGCCTGCCAACTGCTGGTACTGCCAGTGCTGGTTGTGGTGCCTCATGTAGTGTGTGCAGGGTCCAGGAAGTCTCCTGGAGCCTCGGACGACTGCCCACTGGGGATGATGCTGATGTCGGCTGTGGTGGCACTGGCTGGGCATGTCGCGGGACAGGTGGCGGTGGCTGCGGCGGTGTCTGCGGCGAAGATGCTGCCGGTGGTGTAGGTGTCAGCACCTGTGGAGGGAGACAACAGGACATCTCCTGCAGCCTCAAATGGCTGCCCACTGGGGATGATGCTGGGGACTGTAGCAGAAGCAGTAGACGTGCAGGTGGTGGTGCAGGTGGCGGTGGCCACTGCCGTACAGGTTGCTGTTCTGTCTTGCAGAAGGGGTGACACCAGTCCCTCACCTGGAGGCTCCATGCCCTGAGCTGCTGGGACCTTCGCACTGTCCTCTTTTGTCTTGGAGGAGGCATTGCTGGGTGGTTGGTGTGGCTTTTCCCTACAGCATGTGGGCCCCTTCTTCACCTTGGCAGGTGGCGGAATAGGGTGATCCTTGGGCTCACTAGGCGGCACACTGGCAGCCCTGATGGGTGCCGCCCGCGATGTTACTGAACTTGCAGGGACCACAGTGCTTGAGGATTTTGTGGCTGAGGTGCTGGGCTGGGATCTGGATATCCTGGCCCTAGGGGAAGGACAGGGGGAGGTGTAGGGAATAGATCAATGTTAGCTAGGAAACGTTTTTTAGACACACTGGGACGGGAAGATGGAGGGGGTTTGGGAGTGGAGGAAGAGGTAGTGGTTGTAGGAGGTGTACGTCTGCTGAGTTTGGGTGAGGGTGCATGGGCTGGAGGCTCTTGTGAGGTGGATGGCTGTTGACTGGGTGTGGGCCTGCGTTTGTGTACTTTGGGAGGAGGGCTCACTGACACACTGGGAGAGGACACGGGGACGTGTGCATGGTAGTGGGGGTGGTGATTGCACGTGAGCGGTGTGTGGTGATGGGCGTGCTGGTGATGGAGGTAGTGGCTGAGGATGTAGTGCATGCAGGTGTGAGTGGAGACGAGACTGAGAGGGAGGTGGAGGACGTGGAGGAAGGGGACACAGTGGAGGCAGTGGATGTTGGTGTGTCTGCATGGGTATGGTGCTTGTGTGAGTGCCTGTGGGATGTGTGGTGCTTATGTTTGCCTGAGCCACTTTTGTGTGTTGATGAGTATGCATGCTGGTCTGATGGTGTGCTTAGGATAGGCAGAGATAGAGGGGATTGGTTCTGGGTAGTGGAAGTAGGAGGGGGGAGGCGGGACACAGGGACAATGGCTGCCGTCAGTGCTGAGGCCAGAGCCTGAAATGCTCTCTGTTGGGCTGCCACGCCAGAATGAATGCCCTCCAGGTATGCATTTGTTTGCTGACTGTCCAACAGTGAGGGATCTCAGGAGGTCAATAGCTTCCTCACTGAGGGCAGCAGGGCTGACTGGGGCAGGGCCTGAGGTGCCTGGGACGAAGGAGATGCCCACCCTCCTGGGTGAGCGGGCACGGGAAACATGCTGAGGGGCTGCTGGGAGGGAGGTGCTGGTGGGGCGGGTGGCAGCTGTACCCGTTGTGGAGCTCCCCTCGCCCTCCGTCCCACTGGTGGCTTTAGCCTCCGTACATTCACCCTCCTGGGCCATGTGGGTTGCAGCTCCCTCCTGCTCCGGTGCCAATGCTCCGCCACCAGATGATGCTAATGCACACAAGGGCAGGGTGACAAAGAGGAGACACATGGTCAATGCCAACAACAACACCACCGTTGGCGGACACAACACACAGGGAGCAGCCCTATGCACTAGGCCGTTTATTAACTGTTCTTGGGAAAATCACCTGCCCATGGGGGACTGTGCCTAAGCCCATTTGATGCACACCTGGAACCCACAGGAGCCTGACTAGGTGTAGATGGCCACTAACACTTTTGGGGTTGGGGTGCCACAGAGCCTGCCTAACAATGGACCTACCCTAGCAAGTTTGCCCTGGCCTAGGGAAACCCACAGCCCACTTCCCCCACCCAGACACCTCATACAGCGTGCAGAGTCAGCTGAATGAGACTGTACTCACCCCCTTGTGGCTGCTGTGATGCCCTCAAACGCCCATCCAACTCATGATATGCCACCGCCAGGATCCGGTACATCAGGGGGGTCATGGTGCGACGGGCACCCCTTCCACGTTGGGAGGCCATCCCCAGCTGGGCCTCCGCCGTCTTCTTACACCAGCGGCGCAGGTCCTCCCATCTTTTGTGGCAGTGGGTGCTCCGTCTATGGTAGACCCCCAGGGTCCGCACTTCCTTGGGGATGGCACACCAAATACCCTTGCTCTGGTGGGCACTCACCTAGAGGAAAAGTGAAGTAAGAATGGATTTTACTCCCCCGTCCGGTTCTTCTTACTCATTGGCCACAACTTCCCACCCTGGCCCAGAAACACATACATTGACCCTCCTCACATGTTGGCCACGGCCCACCCCCCCCTGTATCTTCCATCCACCCCACTCCATACATTCATGTCCCATCCATCATGCTCACAGTGTACACACCTGTTTGTCTGGAGGACCGTAGAGTAGCGTGTACTGGGGGAGGACCGCAGCCACCAGGATGTCCAACTTCTCCGCGGTGAAGGCAGGGGCCCTTTCCCCAGACTCACGAGCCATTGTCACTTCCAGACTCAGGTCACAGCAGCACTTGCAGTGTAGGTCCTCTCCTGTTGAAGGTCATGTATCAAGTGAGTGAACAGAGAGAAAATGGTGGGTATGTCCGCGATGGTGCGTACTGTCACCGCCGGCGTACATCGTCATTGGCACCTGGAACCCATAGGGCCCAATGATAACCAATGCTGAATTGCGCTGCGGTCTTCGTCCGCCTACCGCGACGCTGCACAACGCCAGCGCAGTTACCTCATTTCCCCTTATCCCTCCTTACAGGTCAGGCAGCCGCTGTTTCAGGGGACCACATGGCAGGGCAACTGACTGCGTCACAGCACTTTTGGGCAGAAATACGGACAGACAGCGCCACACACCGATTACATCACAATTGTTCAAAACACCCTTGTGCAAGCTATGTGGTGTATGACCCTCTGCTCACCCTTCTCCTCCATAGGGCACATCCGCTGGGGCAGATGATGAGATGGCGTCATCCTCCAGTATACAGACCCCTGGTGGACCTGTCGACAATGGAAGACAGACACATCATTATCACCTACCGACTTGATTGTGCCACAATCCATGAACTGTGTGCCCAGTTGGAGCCAGACCTGATGTCAGCTATCCGCCATCCCACAGGAATCCTCCCTCTAGTGCAGGTCCTGTCAGGACTCCATTTCCTGGCCAGTGGTTCCTTTAAAAAAACAGTGGCCATGGCATCAGGGATGTCACAGCCAATGTTCTCTAACGTGTTGTCCACAGTGTTGTCTGCCCTGCTGAAACACATGCGCAGCTACATCGTTTTCCCTCAGGTGGAGGATTTGCCCACAATGAAAGGTGACTTCTGTGCCCTGGGACATATCCCCAACATCATTGGTGCCATTGATGGTACACATGTGGCATTTGTCCCACCCCGCAGGAATGAACAGGTGTACAGAAACCGCAAAAGCTACCATTCTATGAATGTGCAGATGGTGTGTTTGGCAGACTAGTACATCTCCCATATGAATGCCAAGTATCCTGGCTCAGTGCATGACGCTTACATTTTGAGGAATAGCAGCATCCCTTATGTGATGGGGCAACTCCAGAGGCACCGTGTGTGGCTAATAGGTGAGCCCAAGGTCCCCACACAGTTTGAATAGGTGTCTGGGTATGGGAGAGTCCCTAAGGGTTGGTGTGTGTCTAACAGCTGTCCCTCGAATATTTGCAGGTGACTCTGGTTACCCCAACCTGTCATGGCTACTGACCCCAGTGAGGAATCCCAGGACAAGGGCGGAGGAATGCTACAATGAGGCAAATGGGCGAACTAGGAGGATAATAGAGGGGACTGAAGACCAGGTTCCGGGGCCTCCATCTGACAGGTGGCTCCCTATACTACTCACCGAAGAAGGTGTGCCAGATAATCGTGGCATGCTGTATGTTGCACAACCTGGCTTTGCGACGCCAGGTGCCTTTTCTACAGGAGAATGGGCCTGATGTTGGTCTTGTGGCAGCTGTGGAGCCTGTGGACAGTGAGGAAGAGGAGGCAGAAGAAGAAGATATAGACAACCGAAACAACATCATCATGCAATACTTCCAGTGAGACACAGGTAAGAGACTGGCACTGCTCCTTTCATATCATACTACTGTAGGACATTGCATGATTCTGGCTTTTTACCTCTGTGTATGGACCCTGACTGTTCACTTTGGCTTTCCATTTCACAGATCTGGGTACCACTTTCAGCCGTCTGCTATGTTTACTGCTGCCCAACAACTGTTGAACATTGGTATGTGAAAATGAACATTGACATTGCTATTTGTTAGAGAGGTTGTAATAACACACTTGTGAAAGTACAGACTGACTCCAGATCGTTTTGTGATTCAAGGGTGTTTATTTAAGTGCTATTCAGTGGAGGGGTATGTGCAATGGGCTGGGGTGATGGTGGAGGAATGTCAATGGTGGAGTCCAGTCTCTTTGTATTACAGGTGCATTGTCCAATGGGGCACAGGAAGGGGAGTAATGGCAGTTCAAGGTGGACAGGGTGACATAGTGGGACAGAATGGTGACAATCAGGAGAGTCTTATTTCCTGGCGGGGTCTTGGCAATGTTCTCTGTCTTGTGCCTGGATCACAGGGACTGTTTGCCGGGTGGTTCTCCTTCTGCAGGGGGTGGGGTGCTGGTGGCCTGTTGTTCCTGTGGCGGGACCTCCTGTCCACTAGCGCCGGTGGATGTGGAGGGCTGTTCATCATTCAGACTAGTGTCAGGGGCCTGTTGGTGCCACTGTCTCCCTGATGGTATTGGCCATGTCTGCCAGCACCCCTGCAATGGTGACCAGGGTGGTGTTAATGGCCTTCAATTCCTTTCTGATCCCCAGGTACTGTTCCTCCTGCAGCCGCTGGGTCTCCTGAAACTTGGCCAGTACCATGCCCATGGTCTCCTGGGAATGGTGGTATGCTCCCATGATGTTGGAGAGAGCCTTGTGGAGAGTGGATTCTCTGGACCTGTCCTCCCCTTGTCGCACAGCAGTCCTCCCAGCTTCCCTGTGATCCTGTGCCTCTGTCCCCTGAACCGTGTGCCCACTGACCCCAGGTCCCTGATTGTCTTGGGTTAGTGGGGTTGCCTGGGGTCCCTGTAGTTGTGGACACACTGCTGATTGATGTGTCCTGGGGACAGAGGGATGGGCCCGCTGGGTGGGTGCTGTGGTGGTGTTTCCTGAGGGGGTGGTTCAGTGGTGGTTTATGACTGTGGCAGGGGAACCGACTGTCCAGAGGTCCCTGAAGGGCCGGGCTGGTCATCTTGATCCAGGCGTGCAGAGCTGCTGTCGTCACTGTGGGCCTCTTCTGTGGGGGGACTGGATATGGCTGGCACCTCCTGTCCGGTGACGTTGGGTAGGGGTCCTGTTGGGGTGTAAATGCATAGTTATTGTATCTGTGTATGCCATCTTGTGCAATGGATGAGTTACCCTCTACTCCTGTGCTTGCAATATTAGCTTGGCCCTTGTGTGATTGGTGATTTTGGGGCCTGGGTGAGTCTCTCTACTGGACATGCTTTGGTGACGGGTGTCCCTGCAGTGGTGTTACATGCAGGGCTTGGTTTTGGGATGTGTGGGTTGTGATAGCGGGGTATCTGTGGGGTGTTGGGGTGATGGGTGTGAGGGTAGGGGTAGCAGTTTGTGATGGCACGCAGGTAGGGTGAGGGGATATAGTAGTATAGATTTGCTTTACCAGAGTCCAGTCCTCCTGCTACTCCTGCGAGGCCCTGAGGATGCATGATTGCCAAGACTTTCTCCTCCCATGTTTTTAGTTGTTGGGGAGGATGTGGGGGTCCACCGCCAGTCCTCTGTATGGCTACCTGATGTCTTGCAAACATGGAACATACCTTCCCCATAGGTCGTTCCACCTTTCCTGATGTCATCCCGTGTTCTTGGATGCTGTCCCACTGCGTTGACCCTGTTGACAATTCTCCGCCATAGCTCTATCTTCCTTGCAATGGACGTCTGCTGCACCTGTGATCCAAATAGCTGTAGCTCTACCAGGATGATTTCCTCCACCATGACCCTGAGCTCCTCCTCAGAAAACCTGGGGTGTCTTTGAGGTGCCATAATGTGGTGTGGGTGATGTGTGAGGTGATGTTTGTTGTACTGTGTGATGTGTTGTGTTGGTGTGTGTTCTTTGTGGATGTTGTATGAGTGATGGTGTTGTGTGCCTGTGGATGCTGGTGTTGTGTTTGCTATTCTCTCTCTCTGCTTCTTCCAAATATGTTGTTGTAAGGGATTGTGGGTAATGTGGGTGTGTGTTTTATAGTGGTGTGAGTGTGTGAGTGTGTGTATGTGTGTCAGGTGTGTGTATTTTGATTTGTTCAATGTGGTTGTGTTTTGTAAAGGTGTGTGTATTTTGAGCACGGCTTACCGCGGTTGAATGACTGCCGCGTCGATTCGTGGGTCGTGATAGTGTGGGCGTATTCTTGTTGGCGTGACGGTGTAGGTTTTGCTATCGCCAGTTTATCACTGACCTTTGGTGTGGTGGACTTGTGTGTGTGTCTGTATTGTGGCGGATTATGAGATGTGGGTCGTAATACCTGTAGCGGATTTCTGCCGCGGCCACGGTATCTTGACGGCCGTCAGCACGGCGGTAAGTGGGATTTACCGCCAGGGTTGTAATGAGGGCCTTTCTGTCCAAAGGCAATGCCCTAGCATATTGGGCAACCAAGGAAGCCGCCAAAGGCACACCACAAAAGCACCCTATCTTGCTCCTCCAGCCACCCACTTCAGATACTCCACATACTGGTGACACCCTCAAGGACACACCTGCCAACCCTGACCTCCCCTTCATTGAGACATCCTAGGGAAATACAAGAGGGAGCAAAACAGCACAAAGGAGACCTTTGGCAGCAGAAGGGGTGCCACCAAAGTAGTCATGATCTCATTTACAGGCATACACCTACTGGTAAGCCCATCTTGTAACAAGCGCTTCTTTTTCTAACCTTGCAGCAACTACATTTACATTTACAACGACATCTCCAAAGACACCATGTCCTCGATATTGCAAGCAGATTGTTTTATCACCAATTCAGCTGAAATGTTAACCCTATATATCTATAATTGCACCATTTGCCAGCAATACTCATCCAGTGTGACACTAAAGGTTAAAACATCTACTATACCAAAACTACAAGGACTATTTAAGAAACTACATTTCAATTTTGTTGACATGATTGACGTGATAATTCTAAATTTCTTATTGTTGTTGTATGCCACTTATCCTGTTTTATAGAGGCAGGTCCATGTGTTCACTGAGATGCTAAATCTGCAGCCAACTTCATAGCACCCTTCATCATTCCAAGGTGGGGAGTACCAGAAGCGATCATGTCAGACAACAGCAGCCACTTTGTCAACAACATCTTCACACATCTCTGTACCATGCTAGGTATTAGACATAAATTATTCTCAGCATATCACCCAGAGGGCAATGGCATTGTTGAGCGCCTCCACAGTCTGTTAAAGAACAAAATAAGCAAGATATGAGCCACTTTGGGTAAGAAGTGGCTACAATGCCTTCCAATAGTGTTATTTGTCTTGTGAAGCACTCCTAGTGGAGATCACCATCTCACACTGCATCAGATAGTTACAGGGAGATTAATGTCAACTACAATACCAGTCACCAGACATGCTTCCTGTGCGCATAGCACTGCAGAAATGCTTGATAATGAAATGCATGTATATCCCTCTGAACTAACAAAGACTGCATAGTTCTTTTCCAAACAGGCAGCCAAATGAAAGAAGAAGCGCGCCACTCCTGAGGTCGACCTTCCAGCCGTGCAACTAAGAGATCAGGTGTACATCAAGAACTTTGTCCGGAGATAGAAGGATCCCAAGTTCAACGGCCCGTTCTGAGTGACAATGAGTACCCCCACAGCAATAGAAGTAGACAGCATGAACCCATGGATCCACCTACTGGATGTCCAACAGGACCCTGCATTGCATCAGACACATCCACAGACAGAAAAGGAAAAAATGAGGGGGGAACGGGAAATCAATTGTAAAAATCCCTCTATCCAATGCACAACTGGGACACTTTCTTGACTCTGCAAATGGACAGTTATGTATTTTTCTTTTAGTTTTCCTTTTATGGCTTTTATGTTGCTGCTCACCTTATATATTTACAATGACTCATGCTTTAGAATATGTCAAAATGTCACAGCGCCTGTGGAGAGAAATAGCTACACCTAGCAATGTATGTCTTAGTATTCATGCTAGCTTATTAGACAATATGTGGTATTAATACATGTCAAAATAGGACTAGAAAGCACCAATGAATCCTGCTTTATATGCCCATTGATATCCCATGCCACTGGGTCAGATAGATTACATTCAAGTAAAGAAGTACCCCCAGGAATAGCCTTATACCTCTTACACTTCTACCTTTGTAGGATTAAGGCCCAAATGCAGCCGACACATGTCAAGGTAGCATATTTAAGGGTTAATGCTACAAAGTATGACTTGCTAGTAGAAACATTACATATCCTCACACTTAGACTGGACATTGAGGTCGAAATAAGACAAATGAATAATATAGGCCATGATAAGGCCAAAGAATGGATAGAAGCAGTTCTAAAATTAGGCTTTTTAGAGGTGGGGCATCCACCCATGAGATTAATATCTGCTTCTTTATGTTTCAGAGGGAATGGCACCATCAATGTAGGGAAAGACACCAAGTACAATACCACAATAGACAGCGTCATTAGTGGAAAGGTCTCTGTTCTTTGGTTACCTTGCACACGCCAGCCCTGGTCATCCTGGGAATAACCATCTCCAAGTTACATGTCCACCTCAGGGGCCATCCAACTACCCTGCTCCACCATCATTGGAAGACAAGAGCGGCAGAATATTTTGGTGCTTCAGTCTGGTAAGATGTTTTCCAAGAGTACAAGCTGTTCAATGATGCCCAGCTGTTCTTCAGAAGTGTCCTACTCTTCATTCAGGCAAAAGCAACTACTCAATGGTTGAAAATAACTAGATGGGAACGACCAATGCCGTTTAGGACAGATTCAATGTCATAAAGTAACAGCTGCATGCCATGAGAATGATAATCATGCAGCACTGCTATGTACTTGACCTTATGAAGGCAATGGAGGGATGTATGTGTGCCAAGATAGGAGCAGCTTGTTGTACATATGTCCCTACGAATGATACAGAAAATGGAATATTGACGGAGGCCATATGAACTCTGCATAACTTTAAAAAAGCAATGAGGGGCAATTGAGGTGCCCTAGATGAATGGTTTAAGGGTTGATTTGATAGGCTACCCTCCTGGATGTCAGGACTTTTTAAGGCCTTGTTGCTAATATTGCTTTTGATGTGGTGTGTATTTCAATAAGATATAGCTTGCTGCAAGAGGTTGAGCGCAAAGGTGGGAGGGTTGTTCACAGTCAGGCTACCTATGCGAGTAGTAGATGCACAGGGCAACATATATCAGATGATACTGAGCATAGATTCAGGATTAGAGGAAATATTTTAAATATTAACTGGTGGGGGGAATGTTAAGGAAAATATAAAATGTGAGGAAATCTTACCACCACAGGCACCAGCAGAATGTCTTGTAGAACTGCACAAAATTAAAGAGCAGTACAAGCCTAGGTTTCACAAAGACACAGAGTAGGTGAGAATTCACAGGAAAGCAGAACACAACATCAGCAAGTTTAGTTAAACAGGAAAACTATTAACAAAGCCTTGAAGACTTTACAGTCACAGCACACAAGCAGGTACTCCCATTGTTGGCATAGACACTGTTCAGACAATATGTGGTCAAAAGTAGTTTTATTCAGCAGTATAGAAAGTCAGATAAGAAATCCTGGGAACAACGCAACAAGCACTCACACACTCGGGGAGGGAAGGTTAATGTTTCAAAGTTCTGTCAGGATCAGGATAAGGAGGAACTGAGAGGGGAGGACATGAGTTCAAATGATGCAGATGGTGTGGCCTCTACATGGAAATATATCAGCAACTTGTCATTTTCCTTGACTTTTTCACTGCTTTTTTAAGATAACACGCATGAAATCATTTTCTAGTATAAAAGGATCTACCTGTGGACAGTAATTTGAGATCAGCTTCAGCTCCACGGGGTTGCCTTACCTACGTATTGTGATTAAACCTATAATGAATTGTCAACAGATCTTGTCTTTCTTTATTTTCAAGCTAATACCCTGTCGCTTGAACAGGAGGTCAGCCTTATGACCCTTGGAGTTCATTTCTTTGCCCTGGGTACAAAAGGGCGCAGGTCTAATCCTTAAGGGCTTCTCTCGAGCCACAGGAAGCAGGTCCAGTCCTCTTCTCATCTTCCTCAGGTCCAGGAAGTGTTTTGAAGTAGACTCCTGGATGTGCCACATTTATGATTTACACTGTGGGTGGAAATGACTCCTGAACACTTACTTTCTAATGTGTAAAAGTTCCCAGGGCCATACCTACCCACTTTGGACATTTTCAACATCTTCGGCCACACTAAAATTGGGCTCTGAGGGCTGGGAGTGGGGGGCTGTCTGGACTGTACTAAGGTTATTCTAGTGTCCTCCCACATCTAATAACAAAAATCCATTTGAAGCAGCCATTCTAACCCCAATAAACCCAGACAGAAGTCAAGGAGCACAAAAGAGGATTGATCTGCAACCAGTGGACACACAATAATTGTTTTAAGCCACCATGTTCCTTTCCACATTTAAGATCCTTTCAATTATATTTTCTAATGGTTTATAGAGTGGAGGATTTCTTTGGTCTTCGCCTGGACACTGCTGTGCACACCACTTTGGTATCTCGTTGTTTAAGTTGAAACCTTATTTTGATATCCGTTGCCTCTTTTTTGATTCTACTGTATGCGGTACCATGCATACCATCCATTAAGGTACTTGGGGGATTTGACTGGGAAGAGTATTGCGTTTGTTTTTACCAAGATTGAGACTCTAATTCTAACCCATAACCATTCCAAGATGGCGGCCTCGGAGAATTTGAAGGAATGGGCCTCTTCTTGCGTGTGAAGCCTCGCTCTGCTGACAGGGGGCTTGCGCGCTCTGTATTGGCTACGAGGAACCGGAAAGCGCCTCGTGGCCCGGAAATACTCTTTGGCCGTTGGTGAGGAGACGCACAGAAAGCGCCCCGGTTTCGGAGCTGTGATCTTCTCGTGCCGACATGGCCGACCTGTCCCTGGATGACCTGATCAGGAAGCGGGGGCTGGCGGCTGCGGGCAGGTGAGCACGAAGCCTCGGGTGGGCACGAAAGCCCTATAATTGCACAGGTTCATGCCCCGCCCACAATCTGAAATCTTGAGTCTTTTAGCGGCTGAACCACAGGACTTCCCCCTGCTCGGCCTGGAGGAGTTGTCAGTCACCGACTGAGACGAGAGGGATACACCATTACATAGATCCCTGGTGTATTTGGTGAGCGCAGAACATCCATGGGAAGAAGTGTTGGTTTATTCCCGGTGGGGTACTGAAGCAGAGGATTCAGGGGGTGGATCCCAGACGATGTACGAGGGGAAGATACTATTAAGTGGACAAGGCAAGGGTGCCTCCTGGTTGCGGAAGGGGACAATAACGTACGTGGTTTGGGTGGCAGAAGTATTACAATGAACAGTTGGCTTTTGGAAGAAAGGCTAGCGGTCGTGGCAGGGGTGTTTCTTCGGTGATCACTGAGTCCAGGTGGAGAAAGAGGTGTCCCGGTGGGACTAATAAATACATGTTTCCCTTCATGGAATACTGGCATTTAGTCATATAACAGCAATATAGTGAACTAAGAGGAGGGCAGATAATTCAGAAGGTCAGGTAAGGTATTTTCATTGGGAGTAAACTGTTCTGTCCTTGGAAACTAGGGTGCTCATCTCAAGGAAGGATAATCTGATTAGTAAAAGGGAGTTCCCTGTTTATTAGTGAGCGAGGAGACTGATAATTTCATTTGATAGGAACCCGGTAACAGAGAATTGTACCAGTGGGTTTCTGATAATTCCATTCTTGGAGAAGGGGAACCTGTGTTGGCAGCCCTTTGCATGTGGGAGGGAGACCCTTTTCCTATGTTTTATATGAAAGCCCGGAAAGACTTATCCATGCAGTTATCACATAACACTGTGTTGATGTGTAGTTGAAAGTGTGTTGTCTCTGGTTTGGGCCTATGTGGGAAATGTTAACTTGTCATGCATGATGACCACCGAGGTGTGGTTGCCACGTTATGGGGAGCATTATTTAACTGTATGATTAACGAGGAAGCATGTGGAATTGATGTGCATGTTTAAAATTTGTGTTATGCTGACAGTGCAAATTAGCTGTGCAGGTCCCTTTATTGTGGTTGTAGTGTTTTCTTTTATCTTCTCAATTAGATTTCCTATGGTGGGTATAGTAGGATGTTATCCACTTTGTAAATGTATAGATCTGAAGAGGCAACCGATGTAGATAAAGAATGAACAGTGAGGGTGTATAAAATCTTCCCAAATAGACTGTTACAGTCCTTGTTTATATGGTTGCCATTAGACTTCAAGTTTATCTCGGTGCTCTGCGTTATCATCATCCTTTTTGTTTTAATACAATATCAGTATTCATAGTACACGACTGTTTGGGGAATGCAGGGTCTGTGTAAGTCTTTAGGTGACCAGCAATACACTGTAGGTCTTTTTGGGCTTATACACAAAAGAGAGGGTGTTAGACAATGGAGAAATGGTGCTCAAAGACCCAGTCGCCACATGTACAGTTACTCAAATATCAGTAAAGCGGTGCACTCATAAGGGAAACACCCTTATCTCTAAACCTGAGAAACCCTGTTAATCAGACAAAAAAGTAGCATAAGAGGCACTCGTTATAACAGTATATGTCTCACAAAATCAATATTAAATCACTATATATACATCGTTTGATCACATGGAACATGCACCAGTACAGTCTGAGAACATACTGTCAATAAAAAGTTCATTCAGAAAAAGGAGAGGCGTCTTGGTTCTTCAGTGTGGTTCACCAGTCTGTAGTTTGTTTACAAATCGGCATCTTGCTCTTCGACATATGTAGATGTAGCATATTCAAATACATCTCAACTTCCATGTGTACAGATGTTGCATTTCAATTGTGCCACAGCCGACACGTGTTTCGTCTTAGGGAATAACCCAACGATTTCCTCAGGGCTGTTATAATGTCAAATCCTGTATATGCTTAAAGTTAAGACGTCACATAAGACAAGCATCAACATCTTCTCTCATGCTGTGTTAGCTAGTCAAACTACGCAACTAGGACACATCAAAACTTTAAACAATGAGGTATGGATCTGTATATGAATATAAGCAATATCGTGTGGTGAAAATTTACACCGCTTCACAACATCTGTACACATGGAAGTTGAGATGTATTTGAATATCCTACATCTACATACATCGAAAGCGAAAAGATGTCGATTTGTAAACAATAAACTACAGACTGGTCAACCACACTGTGCCATCTAGTTTCCAGCTAGGTTCCATGGGTCTTTTCATACATTATAAGCCCCCCCCAGTTGATGATGAGCTTTCAGGTAGTGAATTGGTATATCATATATGGTGACCTGGATTATAGCAAGTTGATACTGGGAAGGCGGTCATATATACTATAGTAATTGTCCACTGTTATGTGGTTACAAGTAGGAAGTTGGGTAGACCTTGTTTACTGTGTTAGTGAAGCGAGGGGGCAAAGAGATATATGGCTTGAGTCCTTCATGTCACTTAGCAGGTTGCTGGTCTTCTGGAGAAGTGGCAACACGTACTTCTAGAACTGATTTGAGAGGCGCGTCTCGTGATTTGGATGGCTGAGTTCTTATTCCGTTAATATGCTGTGGTCATTGCACGGTTATGTTGGATGGAGCTCCTCAGTACGTGTCGGGTGCCTTTCCGTTGTTTTTTCCAACTTCCACCCTCCCACTTGGACTAGGTGTCTGTGGATCATTCAGAAGGCATCTCTTGCTTATAGTGGCTTGATAATTCGCATGTTTGGCATGTTTCTTCAGGCAGTCCCTGCAAGGTGGAAGTTGATGACTGTTTATCTCACCCTTCTTTGCACAGAATAGGTGATATCTGAAGTCATTCACGTGATGAACCGAAGATTGTGGTGCATACAGCAAACATGAAAATTGCTCCAATTTGTCCTTTAGTTCTTCAGAGAGATCCCATTCGTCTGCGAGCTGTGAAAATGTTTCCTGTTGTATGTCTGCTGGCAGTCAGGATTTTGAATGCGCTTACTTTTCCTGCAAATGTGCTTACTGTGTCACATCCGGTAAATGTATGAAGACCTATCATAGCTCGACAAACATTTTTACCAAGAGTTGATGCCATTTTCCCACTGTGAAGGACTCGCATGCGTATTTTAGTACCAGATTTCAGAAACAATTTAGACATGATTCTGTCATGGAACCCCAAACACATATTCAATCAATCAATCACTGCATTTGTAAAGCGCGCTACATACCCGCGAGGGTCTCAAGGCGCTGGGGGGGGGGGGGGTGCTACTGGTCGAAGAGCCAGGTCTTGAGGAGTCTTCTGAAGGCCAGCAGGTCCTGGGTCTGTCGTAGGATGGTGGGGAGAGTGTTCCAGGTCTTGGCGGCGAGGTAGGAGAAGGATCTGCCGCTGGCAGTGGTTTTTCAGATGTGGGGGACTGTGGCGAGGGCGAGGTTGGCTGAGCGGAGGCTTTGGGTGGAGGTGTGGAAGCTGAGTCGGTTGTTGAAGTAGGTGGGTCCGGTGTTGTGCAGTGCTTTGTGTGCGTGGATCAGGAGCTTGAAGGTGATCCTTTTGTTGATGGGGAGCCAGTGCAGGCCTCTCAGGTGGAGTGTGATGTGGCTGCGGCGGGGGACATCGAGGATGAGTCGGGCCGAGGCGTTCTGGATGCGTTGGAGTCATCTCAGGAGCTTGTTTGTAATTCCTGAGTAGAGGGCGTTCCCGTAGTCGAGTCTGTGGGTGATGAGGGCCTGGGTAACGGTTTTTCTCGTGTCGAGGGGGATCCATTTGAAGATCCTGCGGAGCATACGGAGGGTGTTGAAGCAGGACGCGGAGGCGGCGTTGACTTGCCTCGTCCTGGAGAGAGTGGAGTCGAGGATGACCCCCAGGTTGCGTGCGTGGTCCGTGGGTTCCGGGGCTGTGCCTAGTGACGTGGGCCACCAAGAGTCGTCCCAGGCGGATGGGGTGGGTCCGAGAATGAGGACCTTCGTCTTGTCTGAGTTCAGCTTCAGTCTGCTGTCCTTCATCCAGTCGGCTACGGCCTTCATTCCTTGGTGGAGGTTAGCTTTGGCGGTGTGGGGATCTTCAGTGAGGGATATGATCAGCTGGGTGTCGTCGGCGTAGGAGATGATGTTGAGGTTGTGTTGTCGTGCAACGTGGGCGAGGGGGGCCATGTAGATATTGAACAGTGTCGGGCTGAGGGAGGATCCCTGTGGGACGCCGTAGATGATCTCAGTGGTTTTGGAGCGGAAGGGTGGGAGGCGGACGCTCTGGGTTCTGCCGGAGAGGAAGGATGTGGTCCAGGCCAGGGCCTTCTCTTGGATACCGGCGTCATGGAGGCGTGCTGATAGGGTGCGGTGGCAGACCGTGTCAAAGGCTGCTGATAGGTCCAGGAGGATGAGGGCGGCTGTTTCTCCTTTGTCCATCAGGGTCCGGATGTCGTCAGTGGCGGCGATGAGGGCGGTCTCGGTGCTGTGGTTGCTGCGAAAACCGGATTGGGAAGGGTCCAGGATGTTGTTGACTTCGATGTAGCGGGTCAGCTGTTTGTTGACCATCTTCTCGGTCACTTTTGCCGGGAAAGGGAGCAGGGAGATGGGCCGGAAGTTCTTGAGGTCCTTGGGGTCCGCCTTGGGCTTCTTCAGAAGGGCGTTGATCTCGGCGTGCTTCCAGCTTTCTGGGAAGGTTGCTGTCTCAAAGGAACAGTTGATTGTTTTCCGGAGGTGGGGCGCGATGGCTGCGCTGGCTTTGTTGTAGACGTGGTGAGGGCAGGGGTCCGATGGGGATCCGGAGTGGATGGAGTTCATGGTTTTGATGGTGCCTTCTTCGCTGACGCTGGACCAGACGGTCAGGCGACTGGTGCGAGTGGTAGTCGCAGGGGTGGAGGTCTCGGTGGTGGGTGCTGGGGGTCGGGGTTGAAGCTGTCGTGGATGTCGGTGATCTTGCGGTGGAAGAAGGTGGCCAGGGAGTCGCACAGGTCTTGAGATGGCGGGGTGTCGTTGGTGATGGAGCTGGGGTTGGAGAGTTCTTTCACGATGCTGAAGAGCTCTTTGGTGTTGTGTGCGTTGTTGTCTAGGCGGTCCTTGAAGGTGGTCTTCTTGGCAGTCCTGATGAGTTGGTGATGTCTGCGGGTGGCGCTCTTGAGGGCTGTGTGGTTGTCTGGTGTTCGGTCGTGGAGCCATTTCTTCTCCAGCTTCCGACAGGTGTGCTTGGAGATCTGGAGGTCCTCGGTGAACCAGGCGGCTTTCTTGTTGGTGTGGTTGGTTGTAAAGGTCTTGAGAGGGGCGAGGGTGTTGGCGCAGTCGTTGATCCACTGTGTGAGGTTGGTCGCGGCGGTGTCTGGGTCGGTGGGTGGTCTCAGGGCGAGGGCGGTAGTCAGTTGGTCCTCGGTGACCTTGCCCCAGCAGCAGCGTGGTAGCTGTTGGGTGCGGTGGTGGGTTTTTTGAAGGTGAAGTGGACGCATCTGTGGTCGGTCCAGTGTGGTTCGGTGGTGTGGTTGAAGGAGACGTGGGGGCTTGCGGAGAAGATGGGGTCGAGCGTGTGTCCAGCGGCGTGAGTGGGTGTCGTTACGAGCTGTTTGATTCCGAGGTTGTCAATCAGGGCAGGGGAGTTGGCGTCGTTGTTGTTCTCGAGGTGGAAGTTCAGGTCCCCGAGGAGGACATATTAAACACATCAGTGTCATCTGAGATTATCATTACTGCCTCATAACCCACATTAGCAGCATGCAGCAACAAACGAAAATCTGCTTCTTAGTGTGTACTTTTGAGATGGACACTTTGTGGTTCTTTTCAGGTGTGATTTTGTCGCATTTATCTTCACTGTTCGCGAAGAGTGTTTTTTATTCTCAAGTTTTACAAAATACTCTGGTTTCCTCCATTCGTTCACTAGAAATGTGATGAGAGTTGTTTTATCCCTTGCGTGGCTTAAAAATTTCCTCCAATAAAAAGTTCTAAACGTGTTTTCATTGGACCAGTCTGCAGACCTGAGAATATCCTGCAATGAGGCTCCAGCCCAGAAAGCCAGAGAGGCCATAGCACCTCTAGCAGAATGGGCTTCAAAGCAATCGACATTGATCCCTGCTAAAGACATGATCCATCTGACCCAACGGGCTAAGGTAGGGGAAGAAACAGGTTTATGAGGTTTTTGGAAATAAATTAGTAATTTGGAGGCTGAGGATGATCTCCGGTCTGCAGTACGATCCACATAATTCTTTAAACAATTTCCAACACACAATTTGGGTTGAGAGGGAAAAACGGATAATGAACAGAGAGGCAAGGTTAGTCTTAGTACGTCTTCGAACCTGAAAAGAAACACCTAAAGGAGAAAAGGAAAAAGGAGGACACATCCAAAGCTTTAACACCCGAAACACGTTTAAGGGAAATCAGACATAAAAGCGTAGTCAATTTTGTAGACAGTTGCTTAAGGGAAAGGAAAGCATTATCCGGCCAGTCAATGAGGAATTTTAACACCAAATAACATCCCACATTATGTTATACCTAGGAGATGGAGGAAAAACATATCTTACTCCCTTTAAAAGTTGACAAGCAAGAGGGTTTTCACCCATCGGTCTGCCATTGACTCTATAGTGTTCGGCTGAAATGGCTGATCTGTAAGTATTAATAGTGTGGTAAGCTTTGCCCTGGGAAGCCAAAGAAGCAAGGAAATTCACAACCAACACTACATCAGCTGAAAGGGGATCGGAATTCCTGTCCATACACCAGCTGCACTAAGCGGCCCATGCAGATTTATAGGCCTTGGTGGTACTAGGCTGTTGGATGAGTTTGAGAGCATCTTCCGAAATTCCTGGGGTGCTCCAGGACGACTCAAAATCTTCCAAGCTATGAGAAACAAGTTGTTGTCGAGGACCATGTGGTGTTGCGACCTTGGGGATCCAGCAATAAATTGGGGAAATGAGGAAGCCAGACCGGATGGTCGGCTGCTAATTCCAAAAGAGTTGTATACCAAGGCTGTGCTTGCCAAAAGGGTGTTATGAGAACCAGAGTGGAGTGCTGTCTGTGTGCTTGTGCAAGGACTCGAGGAATCAGAAGGAAAGGAGGAAAAGCATAAAGATGATGGCCAGATCTGAAGGAAAGCATCTGTGAAGAGAGCCTGCAGATCCGTTCTCCAACTGAAGAAGGAAGGAAGGTGGGAGTTGAGGCGCGAAGCAAAAAGATCTATGGAAAGGTTGCCAAAGATGGAAATAAGACGATTGAACACTGAAGGGTTCAGCTGCCAATCGCTAGAATCCTGAAGATGTCTGGAGCAACAGTCTGCGACTGTATTCAGTTTTCCTGGTTGGTAAAGTGCCCTGACTGAGATGCTTCGAGGAAGACAATATTCCCAAAGATGCTTTGCCAGGGTACATAAAATCTTGGACCTGGTGTCTCCTAGATGGTTGATGTACCTGACGGCAGTGAGGTTGTCCATTCGGAGAAAAATGGTGCAACTTAAAGGAACCTGCAAGCATCTCTAAACTGTTTATGTGCATGCAGGACTCCTTCTGAGACCATGCCTTCAGTCGAGAACCGACCACATCTTGCGCCCCAACCAATCCGACTTGCATTGGATTCTAATACAAGATCTGGGGCGGCAGAGAAGATAGTCCTCCCGTTCCAGGCGTCTAGGTGCGTGAGCCACCACAGTAGTTCCTCTCTGTACTCTGGGTCTAGAACAAGAGGATCGGAATAGGCAAGACCGTTGTGAAGATGGCGAATCTTCAAACGCTGAAGGGCGCGATAATGCAGGGGACCTGGGAAGATAGCCTGAATTGAGGAAGCAAGAAGCCCCACCAGACGAGCCAGAGTTTTGAGAGAGATATGAGGAAGAGATAAAGATTTACGAATTTCCTTTTTGATTAGGGAGACCTTGTTGAAGAATAGAAAGAGTAGTGTCTATGAGAAAACCGAGGAATTCCAGCTTTTGAGTTGGAACAATAGCAGATTTCGGAAAATTGGTGAGAAATCCTAACTTGAGGAGAATATTTTGACAAAGATGTAAGTGGGAAAGAAGCAGATATCTGTCCTGTGCCATAAGGAGAAAATCGTCTAGATAGAGGATAAGGCGGACACCGCGAGATCTGAGGAAAGCTGATACGGGCTTGAGAATCTTAGTGGAACACCAAGGGGCCAAAGAGAGGCCGAAAGGAAGAACTTTGTATTGGTAAAAGGAGTTTCCCCATTGAAATAGGAGATATTTCCTGTGAGAGGGATGAATTGGTACCGTAAGGTAAGCATCTTGAAGATCTAATCTGACCAACCAATCGTTTTGTAGTAAAATATCCCTGAGGTGGAGGATAGTCTCCATCTTGAAATGGCGATAAATTAAAAAATTGTTGGAATTTTTTAGATTTAGAACTAGCCGAAACTTCTGTTTTTTTTCTTTTGGACCAAGAAAATGGTGCTGAGAAAACCGGAAGAGTCGAACTGAACTGGTTCTATGGCCTGTTTGGAGAGGAGAGACTGAATCTCATTGTGGAGGAGCTGGTGTTGTTCTTGAGAGAAAACCAAGGGAAAAGGGATTGGATTGGGGGGGTGATAAAATTCCAAGAGGTAACCCTGAATGGACTGAATCACCCAAGGATCTGACGTGAGAAGCAACCATGAATCTACGAACAAAGCCAATCTGCCTCCTACTGGAGGAAGGCCAGAATTGAAAACACTTACCGGACAATTGTTCTCCTTTATTGGAGCATCCTCTGCGCTTTATTGGAGCATCCTCTGCGCCGGTGACCTCTTGAACGGCTGGGGTAGAAACGTGGCTTATATCCTGAGTAGGCATCAGGCTGGTTCTGCTGATAGTAGGAGTCTCTGTTGGGGTATTGACCACTGCGGGAGTGGCCGGCTAGGCGAATCCTGCTTTTGCCGACCCTGGAGAAAACCTGTGACGAAAAAATCTTCAGAGAGAGATGAGCCTTATTTAAAGTGGCAAAGGTGGAGGCATACTTGCCCAGTTCTTTTGTAAAGGAATCTCCAAATATTAGGCCATTAGCCGAAGGGCCCACTTCCTTGGAGACCAGCGACGCCAATTAGGGGTCAATCATCCGGGGAAGATTCTTCCTTCTTTCAATGGATAACTGGGTGTTTGCATTACCCAGCATACAAATAGCACGTTGTGCCCAATTAGAAAGAACCACATGGTCTATAGGAGACTGTTCCATTTTTGCCTCTTCTGCCAAATCGAGAATCCTAGTTGGAGGACCCACCAAATCCAACAGCTTATCCTGGCAACCTGACCAGGCACTATCCACACCCTTTTTGGGATCTTTCCCAAATTTGGTAAAAAACATAAGCATATTTGGGTCAGTAGCAGTGGTAGCAATAACGTTGGTGGATAATGAAGGTAACCTTGTCTATGGAATGGCGTAAATAAAAAGAAACCTAATCTGCGACATGGTCAACAGGAAACCATTCCTTAGAGTTGGGATGTACCATGAAGGAAGGGTCGAACATAGGTTCACCGGAATGGTCCACCAAAACGTGAGACACAGGGTGAGCGGCACCACCGTCAGAAGGAGAAATTTTCCGCCTTTTCTCCGGAGGCCCATAAACATACTGAGCAATAGATCCATGTACATCATCGGTATGACTGAGGGCATCATCATCATCCTCATCCGTGTCTCTCAAATGGGTAATGTGGATGGGGGAAGAATGGGGTCCCGATTTGGAAAGCTCTCTGGTGGGAGGACAAAAAGAAACCGAAACGTATTTCGAGGGCCCCGGAAGGGAGGCTGCACGTTTCTTGCCATTGACAGAAGGCACATCACTTGTAGAAATTATTTTGGAAAAAGAGGCTTCTAAAGTTTTTGACATATCTAACATTGAAACAGACAGCCTGTTGGACAGAGTCTTTTATGACATTCTTTAAGGTTTCCTGAAGAAATTGAGTGTCTTCTTCCTCAGACATATCGAGAGGGAGAAGAAACAGCCAAAAATATATATAGAAAACAAATAGAAATTGGTAAACTAAAGTTATCCAGCAAAAAAGGGGTTGAAAAACAAGCTAGGAGAGTGGGGAGTGGCCTGAGGATAGAGGCGTGTTGACTGAACGAAGCCAAATCCTACCGCTAAAACAAGAAGAGGCGGTAACTGAACACTAAACCCCTCCCAGGGGGAAGAGGAACCAGGAAAGCCAAAACGGAAGACCGGACGTTGCAGGGAAGCGACCCGAGGCAAGGAGTAGAATGGTTCAGTGCGTTTCCAACGGCCGAAGACGACCGTTGGAAGACGCAAGGCCACAAAGAAACATGCGCGGACGAGCGCGAGGAGAGGTATGCACACAATAAATACAGAGTAAATAGCAGTAAATATGAAAATGAATAAAAGGAAAAAGGTGCAAGTACTTATCTTGACTGCAAGCACCAAGAAAAGAGGACTTGTTGTTCGCAGCCAATATATTAATAGCTGTACTCGAAGTCCCATTTGTTGTGTTCCCCCCCCCCCCCCCCCCCCCATCGTGATGTCACTTTGTAGTTTTACCTTTTCTTGGGAAATGTAGTTTTTTTCTTGGCTGCTGTTAAAATTAAAGCAAGAAAAGACTGCATAATATGAGCCTCCGGTCTTGTAATAAAATTTAAAATGGACTCCTGTCACTTGCCTTTTTATCCCTGCACTCCTACATTTTCTTAAGTTTTATTTTTTTTGTATATATTTTCACTTGGTTCTATCCTAATAGGTCTTCTAATCCATTTTCTGTTTGAGGTGTACTCTGAGACTCTCATCTACAATACATTGCTTGGTAAGCATGCTGATTATCAGATATACTGCATGCTAAATTGATCCTACTTTTTTGTCATCACAATGCATGTTTACATTACTATATGCCAGCACAGTGTTCCTCTGTTTACCTGGATCCTTTGGCATAAGGATTCTGTTTTTTGGATACCGCTGGCAATGTGAACTAGTTTCACTTTGAATTATTTGATATGCACTAAGAACACCTACCTTCTTCACTTGGGCTAATGGCTTCACTTTTTTCACAAAGGGATCTGATAACGTTTCCAATAACAAATCAGTTTGTAGACGTCAATTTTTGTCTTTTCATTCTACAGCCTTGAGAAAGCCCCATGTTTTTAACTATGTAAGGGGCGAAACACATGTCGGCTGTCTCTCTCAACTCTTGCAATAAAGGGTGTTTGGATGAACAATACCACTACGGCCATGTTTCTTTGATCTTGAACTTCTGAATTGACAAACTTTCCTTCCATATGCATCGTCCAGGATTGACTCTAACTTCTAATTTTGGGTGGCATCACCTACTCTTTCGCGGTATAACCTTATAATGTTTGGCATGTTTGCTTTGTCTTGCTGTTTTAATGGAGTGCCATGCTTTTTTGGCATTTAATGCAAATATGTTGTGCCGAACCTGAGATCTAAAACAATTGATATTGTATATGTTTTGAATTATGAGGCGCATCAAACCATCAGAAACTCTGGCTTTTATACCTGCTACAGTTGTGATGTTGTTTTCCGCTTGTCATACCATTCATAAACAAATCTTCACTACATTGGTTATGGGAGTAGAATAGTTATATTGGAAAGTCGTAACATTTCCAATAAATATTGTTTCTTCAAGCTATTGCATAGGAGTCATGTTTAATTTGACTGCGGAACTTCTGAAAGTAAGAGGAGCACTTATTCGTTCTGTAGTTCTTGCTTAGTGTAAATCTCTAGCAGGACATCAGGTAGCTATGTGATGGAATGATCATTCAAAGTGTAAACCTCTGAGATATTTTTCAGTTGCAAAACAATATTTGAGTTAATAGTATGCTCTGGCTCGCCCTGGCTACAGTTATTTGATGTCACTATATTGTTCTAGTTATTGGAACTCATAGCTATTCCTGATTTTTTTTTTTTTTTTTTTTTTTTCTGTGGCAACTCTTGCTGTTGAGATATGTATTCTAGTAGCTTCTTCTGTTTTGTGTACTGTATGAGAATGGAGGGACATCTGGACTGAGTCCTATTTAGTGGGTGTTCCTGCTTGTACTAGCTAGGATCCAGTGATTTCCATACTTCTGAGTGGTGATAAAGAGAGAAATGTCTGGACATTACCAGTGGATTCCATTTTTAGAAAAGGCAGGTTCTGTGCCGTCGTTACGAATACCAGCAGTGCATTCATGGCTCGTATCCTTGCTCATCACTGCACAAGAGTTCCATAATTTAACAACTTGGTCCAAGAAGAAGTTTTTGCGGTTTGTTTTTCTTGTAGGGTGGTATGGTTCACATATGCCCAGTTTCTAAAACTTTATCCCTTGCTTTTAATGTTTCTATCATGGCACTGCCAAGGGCATATTTACTTTCCAGTGATGAATCAGAGTTAGGGTGAGGGATCAAGGAACCCTTGTCAGACTCAAGTTCTGCCTCACCTAAAAGCACTGTGATTGATACAGTGTCCATGCTGTGAGTGAATGGCTCAGAAAAAACTGAAATAAGTGCACACATATTTTGCAACAGATTTACTATTTTATCACTCTCAACTAAAATCTGAATGCAAGCTGTTTTTGAAAAAAATACTAAAACAAATATGCTTCTAAAAACAATTTTATTTTCACCTGTTTCATACGAGTTGTGTTGGCTGACTCTAAAATGAGAAAAGGATCTTCTGGGTTTATTTCGGAGGGTAGTGATAGGGGAAGGAATGGTATAAGAAATGATCCTCAAAGTGTAATACGGAGATATGCGCTGGAAGCATGCAAGCAATCCTAATCCAGAAAACACTGACCAACTTTTGATTTATCTTTTCAGACTAAATTCAAGACCCGTGGTGAGTGGTATTCGCTCGCGGATTGGAGTTGCTCCACGCTTTGGAGTGCCACCGCGTGCAGGAGTCCCAACACGAACTGGAAACTCCCAGCCCACCTTCAAAAGACCAGTTGTTCCCACTGCTGGTTTCCAACGGACGTTTGATGCCCGTCAAAAGATAGGCATCACAGATGCTCGCCAGCGGCTGGGGTTGAAAGATGCCCGTGAGAAGTTGGCACAGAAAGATGCCCGTTTCCGCATTCAGGGCAAAGTACAGGACGCTCGTGAGATGCTTAACTCCCGTAAAATGCATGGTGACATAAGTGAGCCAGCTGGCAAAATGTTGGATGCTCGTGAGAAAATAGGCTTCAAGCGTAACGCGCCTGCAGCCATAATCAGCCCCGCCATGGCATCAGGCCCCTCTAACATGAAGATTACAAAGACCATTCAGGTGACTTCCCTTGATCATGTCCCAGTTTTTGTTTGCCCAATGTACACTACTGTTTTTTTTTTTTTTTTTACATGTGGTAATTATATTGGATAGGATTAGTAGAATGTTGTGCTCATTCGAAGAAGTAAACAAAGATAACTTGCTTCTTAGTGTGTAGATCTGTGATTAGCTTTTTTTTTAAAACATAGAGTCAAGGGGAATTAGGAGACGTGATGACTAGGAATGTTTTTTTACTTAAAAATACAAAACAAGGATGGCAACTATGAGGAATACACCAGCCTCATAGTGATGGGAGAAAGCAAGCCTTATGTGCTGTAACCAAACACCCAGCACATATGTACAGTGTATTCACATTTGTTAATGAACCAAATCTCCTTAAAGTATATCCCCAAATACTGTTTTGTAGATTGCCCATGCTGTATGCTTAAACATTCCTGGAGGTATCTTGGGGTGGGTGTTCTGCTTTCCTGCTCTTATCTCAAGACTGAGCTTACAGAACCTCTCTGGAATGCCCTTCTGAGTTTAAAGAAGACATTTATTGTTATTATTACTTCACCACGAGGTTCCTGAGAGGCGAAATTAGTAGGTTGGAAGCACACATTCAAAATTAGTCGCAGCAATGAAAGCAAAATATATCAAAGTACTTCTCAGTTGCAATGTACACAGCAAATACATGTGATTATATTATAGCATAAAAGTCAAAATTGCATCACCGTCGGGCCTATAACTCAGCTTCATCTTTCTGGGACCTGCAAGTTGATGACTCCGGTTCAACTGCGAGAAAGAGATTTTCTACCCAAACGGGGGACAGGCAACTGACGTCTCCGTTCCTGTCTGAAGTCAAGATAGTTTCCATCTAACTCTGCTGTAGCCATCCTTAAAGGTAAACTCAGTGTGAGAACCGAAGAAACTTGGAGAGTGGCCAATTCTCCGAGCCTCACTCGTTCTCAGACTGGATTGAGAGGTAAACACAAAATCTACGTGCTCTTATCAGCTAGGGTCTGGTGTGAAAAACACAGCTTGGTCTATCAGGTGGAAAAACACAGCTTGGAAAAACACAGCTCATCTGCAATGTCTAACTCCACGATAAAGCCAATAGGCAGCTAACCTAAATATCAAATGTAATGTCTAATATGTCAAAGCCAATAGGCAGCTAAACTGAATTCAGAATGTAATGGCTAATGCCATGTCAAAGCCAATAGGCAGCTAACCCAAATACCAAATGTAATGTCTAATGCCATGTCAAAGCCAATAGGCAGTTAAACTGAATACAGAATGTAATGTGCTACTGGTGAACATTGAGCAACTAATATGCGCAGTGGTGAAACACAAAGTCATTGGTCAAACACAATTAATAGCATCACAGGTGGGTGGGGTGTAGTGGTTCGGGGACGGGTTGTGAGGTGAACCCAAAAGATGTAGTACAGTTTAGAAATGGAGGATCAGCGGCCAGTCAAGGGTTTTTTGTGGCATTAAAATACATCAAGCTTAAATTAATCTTTGTAAATAGTACAGGGGGAAATTAAATTCACTAAGGAAGGAAGTTATAAGGATGCAGTGGCCAGCACTAATATTGTAATGTCTGATCCGGTGTCAGATGTGCACAACCAACCAAAGGAAAGTATTAGCTGTATCTTTATATTGTAAACTAATCAGATAGATTCTGCCTGAGCCCGAAGATTTCAACTCGCAAATATTTTTACTGGCTCCTGATGGCAAAGAGAAGTTTATATTACCCTTCAATGTCTTCACAGCACAAGAGCAAAAGCCCAAAATATGTAGGCATTTTCGCCACAATGTATATCCATTTTAATGCTGAGGTCCAGCAGTGCTAACCTGGCCACGCGTGCTCGATTCAGTTGCCAGTGCCATAGGGGTGGAGCACTCCGTATTTTGGGAGAGCAACTCTCCAAGTGGCTTAGCACAGATCTAATAAATCAACGAATGTGATAGATTTGAAAGAAAACTAACAGCAAACCCCTTGGAAGAGATGTGTTCATCCCTCCTGATAACCTTCAAAAGTACCACTCTTCTACAAAAATACTCAGGCCCTCTGTGAGCACAAATCTAGTCTCTCAGAAGCCCCATCTGACGATCACCTGTAGTCTCATGTAGCTGTAGATATACATCATCAACACTGACAGTGAGCTACTGAGTAAAAATTTAGCTTCTAAACAATGTAAAACGGAAAATGGCGAAAGAGACACTATGCAGTTTTAGCAGGACAGAACTCTACTGCTGAACCTTGCTGAAAGGTGACCTAATGAGTTACTGTGTGCTTGAGATTGGTGTGCAGTTATTTGTGTTTTAACAGAATTCCTTCAAACAATAATTTAGGAGCATCTAGTGCACATTTGCCCCCTACATAGCTTATTAGTGTGTAAATAACAGGTGGAGAAGCTGTTTCCTCCCAGTCTTCTTCTGCATTAAGTCTTATACTTGGAAATGGAAGTTTCATGTGGTGAGGTCTCACAGCTGCAATAGCTATTCACATTTTTAGTATGAAGCCTTTTGTTTCCAGAATTATTTTTTTGTTTTGGCAGGGTGTTTAAAGTACTTGTTTCCTGAAATTCTTTGTGCACTTTGTAATACAAGAGAACACATTTACTGATATTAGCTGTCTCTGGGTTTCCACTGCTGCATTGTAGATCAGGACGCAAGTGGATGCTACAAAGGGCACGTATCAACCAACGGGATGAGATCCCTGCTAACTCCTTGGAATCACTGCCTAAGGCAACCACAGAAAAAGTTCTCAGACATGACTCAAAACCTTGACTGATGCCTTCTCCTAACTCTCCCAGTAACTGCTACCGGAGACAGTTCCACTCTGAAATTCATCAAAGAATAAACTCCTAGCTCCCCTTCACCTTATGACCACCTCTGCTGCCCTACATCATTTTGATTTGCTTTATGTCCCCCTTCAGTTACAAAACCCTAAACGGGAACAGTTACGTGTTCAAATTCAACAAGAACTTTGAAGTGAATACCTAAATTCCACTGGTACTCAAAATATCCCTTCAGACAACTAATAGTCAAAAGTGACCTTGCAGATCTTTTCTTCAAAAACCAAGTATTAAAATAGTTGTAAGAGGTGTAGAGCTTCTGGATGACTTGTCATCCTTTGTGGGCCCATAATCTAGTCCCCACTTTCAGGAAACCTCTGAAACCCCATCTGTTTAGTCAACCTGTAAAACTGTTATTTTAATCTTTCTCCCTTGTTTTCTGCCTCCCTCACAATTCAGTTTCCACTAGTGCCCTCTTGTTCCAAGTGACCTGAGCTGTACATTGGCATGATTGCTGTACAAATGTTATACATTAAGTGATGCAAATTTGAACAAACAATTCACTGTGCTAGAACAAAGCTTCCTTGAATGGAGAGAATATTGTTGATCTTATCTTGAAATCCTCTATCCAAAACAAGATTTGGTTATTCCACTTACTGTACAAGCATTGACAAAACCAATAGGTTTTCCCTCTATAAAATCTAGTTATTGTCAATGTTTTTTCAGACATGTGACACAGCAGCCGTAGCTGCTGCGCAGCATTCTTAAAGTTAAAAAAAAAAAACACTGACACGGTCACCGCTAAACTGTAATGCGGCCCATGCTGCCCACACTATAGCCCTTTTATTTAAAAAAAAAAAAAAACTGACATGCTGCACTGCTGTGTGACGTGTAAAAAATAAATAAATGACAAAACCAATAGATTTTGTATAGGAGAAACCTACTATTTGCTTTGCCACTGCTTGTTTAAATTAGTATTTTCAGCTTTTACCATAGATTCAAAGCTTTGGTTGAAAAGTGTACAACACAAACTTGGAAAGGTGAACAGACTTATAAAAAGAGCTACGTTTTTGTGACAGGTCAAACTTTCATGGTTGAGCACTTAAAACATGTTTCTGAATCTCAGACTGAAAGGACAAATTATTTTCCTAACCCAAATCATATGTGACTTGTGAGGCTGATAAAATGTGTTTTATTCCCCATTAAGTTAGAAGAAAAATGTACATTATGTAATGAAAAGGAAACTTCAAAAAGATTATGAGTACTAGACAAGTTACAGACTGTCAATCGTTTTTGGACTAGAGACAGACCACGCAATGTTAATTGGAGGCAAATGTGTGCTTGTATCTCAGTTTTGTTTTAATTGGCAGTACTTAGATACCACATTGCAGCTGTTGAATGCAGTGCCTGCAAGACTCGTCCATCCCTGTGAATTCAGTGTGTTGTGATGCCCGACTCAAAGCATAAAATACATCGCAAAAACATGCATTTCCGTTTCTTAACCTCAACTATCCTTTGTTGTTACTTCGTCAATATTCGTGAGTGCACCATGTGTTTTGTATGATGTCTCATCGCTCCAACATTTGGGTGATTGGTTGGCTGGTTTAAATGAAAACTCTACCTTTGTGATCAAAGGTATTAGTAAGATGTAATGTAACCAACATATTACGCGAGCTACGATCTGTTGCTACAACGGGATGTATGGAGGCGTTAGAAACTCACTTTCACAATATCTTGAGTGGCACTAACATAGTTCATCACGGCATGCTGTAGTTCATTACCATCCTCCCGATCAGACAAGTTAAAGCACTATGAAGGCTTTTGCTAAAAATATTTGGTGCAAGAAGGAAGCCGCCAACAAAATAGCATTAAAGAACTCTGTCCTAGCCCTCCAAAATCTCCAGGATCAAAGCGAGCTATTGTCTTAGCAGCCATGATCTGCAGAGGATGCAGCTTGACGTTTGGGATGTCCTACCGAAAATCCCCAAAGGGACCTATATTAAGTGTTGTGACCCAAGGCAGGCTAAGTGTATCATTCTGACGCTCGCTCACTGCAACAAATCACTTCACACACTGCAAAAACACCTTTCCAACCAAGCACTCTATCACAGCATAACGTGCTATCGCCGGATGCTTCTGCCCTGTAGTGCCTAGTTAGGATCTAGAAGCGCTACACTAATACAATTACGATGGGTTATGTAGACAAAAAACAATTTACTGACCTGTCAGTGGATAGTACTGGAATTGAACATACACCATCAGAGTACCTCCATAACACTTTGCGTCTTAGAGATTAAGAGAATTCTAACAGTGCCTGCCATAAGCATGACACGCACTCTTCCAGGACATTGTTTCTGCCACCTCCTAGGAGCTGATTGGTCGCTGCTGGTCAATGGCATGACTCCAGCCTCCCACTAAAACTGATCCCTTCACATGGTACTTCTGGACTGTGCTCACATGCAAGAATCCTCACTGCCAATTAACTAGGGAAAGTAGCAATAGAACGCAAGCAACATCTGCGCTGGCTCACAAGAGCCTGCCCCTCGATTTCCAGAGTACAGGGCAGTTTTCTTTTGGAGCATCAGCAAACTAGGTCATTTCCGGTGTAGCAAGGGTTTCCTCTGGAATGGTTTGGACATCTTTATGGAAGCAGTTCGTTTTTTAAAACCAATAGTTGGTTCCACTAGGAAGTATAACCACTTTCTTTGGTTAAAAAAAACAAAAAAAAGAAAAACTGTGTTAAAAAAAAAAAAAAAAAAAAAAGAGCAAATAAAGGAGCGTGATGGACAGCAGGAGTAAGTATGACAAAGAGGGTGAAAGGGTCACAGAAGAAGCAAGAGAAGACACATGAGAGAAGGAATGAATGTTTTGAGGGGAAAAAAGAAGGAAGAACTTGCACATATTATCGAGACAGCGTACTGCAGGTGGGGGGGTGCAAAGTAGCACAGTGGAGACAAAGGAGGGCAAGAAAAGAACAACTGACGTTGCAAATGGACAGGACAAAAGTAAAATAAGAAATCCTTGGGAAGCGTGCAGCCAGTGGAAGGATATTGACTGCCAGCCACTCATCGCCAACCGGAAAGAGTATTTGGTCCAAGCGCCAGAGAACAGCCAAAGGAGAAGAGAGGAAGTGCAACCTGATGTCAGGATTCCTGCTGACCAATGCCAAGCAAGAAAAGGAGAGTGACTGGAGAAGACTACCAACCATAAGTAAAGGGAAGAGTTTGGGCAGGTTCTAAGGCTGACTATAAGCCCCTTTTCAGATTTTTTTTCATATACAAAAAGATTTTGCCACAGTGCAAGAGATGTGCAGGTGAGACCTAAAAAGGTGAATATAGTCCCCAAAACCGGTTCATTTGTGTGCACAAGGACAGACACATCTATGAGAATCTCCTTTGCAACTGGACGTTTTTCAAACCTTCAAGAAACCTACCTAGAAAGTCTAACTGGGACCAAATTTATCTGGGGACAGTGGTGGCACCTGTAATGTGCTCGGAACTTTCAGTAGTCTAAAGTGTTGGAAGATCAAGCTTTCTGTAACCCAAGCAATCTTGTTTCCCCACAGATCCCCTCTAGGCCTTGGAAGAGTTCGCTGAGTTTTGCTTCGCAAAGTGACCCAAAAACTCCACCGTGCTACATGGAGTTCTGCAAAGTGGCTGTGTGTGTATTAGGTTGTGCTGTTCTTGCTGATTTTTAGCGCTGTGTGTTTGTTCCGTGTTGTAAAATCAGCGCAAAGGGCACCACATGCAGCGTGCTTCTTTTTTGCCACTCGAGTAGATTTTCTATTCGGGTGGCAGCTTTCTTAACGCAAACGTAAGGTTTCTCACTGTGAGTGGAAGCAACCATCCGTGACCGCCCACTTTGAGAAATCTAGTTGGAAGGTGGTCTGGAGTAAGATTTTCCTCGGTCGCAAACTTACCGTTTGCGAGGGAGACTAAGGGAAAAAAAAAACTGTGCTCCACTACACATAGATTTTTGGAACTCTACACTCTAAGCATAGTGAGGAGTGGTAAAAACTTTGCCAGCGGAGAGTTCACTGTCCACCCCATATCCTCTAATACTGCTATGTATAGTTGCCCTCTTAGCTCTGACTGACCCCTGACATGCAAGCTCCTTGAAATGGTGTTCAAGGGTAAACACATATTTGTACTATAACGCTAATGTTTTCATGTGAGTAAGTTATTTTGTTGTATAGGAATGTTATTACAGGGCTAAAACTTAAGAGATATTCAAATGAAAAAGTACTATTAGTTTTAAAAAATAAACGTGGACATTTGCAATTTGCAGCTCTATTTTTTAATAGAACCCAAGCTGAAAAATAATATAGATAAATTGAGCAAAAATAAATATGTATAAGTTCAGACCGAAACGTTTAAAAAAAAAAAAACACCATAAAAGCGTTAGCCCTGGTATAGTCTATATGTACCATTAACCACTAACATTCTGATGTAAATATGATACAATGTAATATATTTGTATCAGTTTTCAAATTTCAGAAAATGAGCAATTTTGCTGCAGTCTGTATGCAGAAAGCCATGAACCTATGCCAGAATTTTAGATTGACACTAGTCGTCATTTTTGTATATGTTGAAAATTTGCATGGGATCTGGACCTCACAGACTTGCACAGGACACTCCTAGGCTAATCTGTTATTTCGTTAATGATTTGTGAGTACAATACACTGTCGACAATGGTTCTTATGTCTCTGCTGTATCAAGATCTACAATTACTCACCTGTTAGTCTGCTGTCCCTTGACTTTGTAGTCAGATCGGCCAAATACTTGTGGCCTATTCTGTGGTCAATGTCTTTCCAGATAGTTTGTATACTGTACCACGATATAACCTATATTGCCCAGCTTCAACAGTACACAGCATCTCACTCTTTCTTTTGTCTAGCATATCACTTTGAAAGATCTGGAAAGGGGTTCCAAGCAGGGAATATGCATGGTTAGTCCTTCCTCTGACCACCTTCCACTAGTAGATTGCTCTCCATATCTGGTACTTTCACTGAGTCTACTGGCATCTGACTTGATCACCAGATATGGTCTGGAGCTGAAAATCACTCTGCCGTTCCACTCCTCCATGTGGTCCAGCCACCAAAAGATCCCGTCCCTGTTGTCTTCCTTCAGGAACAGCTGTTCTGCATATGTGAAACCTTTCCGCAAATGAGAGGCCTTCTGGCAGTGTAAAGACACATACTCAGGGGTGTGGAATTTAAGAAAATATCTACTTGTCCATGTGACAGGTTGCTTCATAAATCTACTTGTCCTGTAAAAATATCGACTTGTCCCTTTGGTACCTTGTAGTACTTTGACAATCTATGGTATCAATTTAATTATATAAGAGCTCTAATAATATCCTATGTTATTATGCTGGGCTAATACTATAGTAGGACTTAAATATTAGCAAGTTCCTTATTTTACCACCTTTCCACAGATCTACATAGTGGGGCCGGAGTTAGCAGTAAGCAATAGTTCCAGGTTTGGAATGCCCTTTTGAGTCTGTGCAAACCTACTAACTTGCATGTTTTAAGGGCTTCACCAGCCCTTCACTAATATTTTCCCATACTGAGAAAGGTTGGCAATGCACTTCTGACAAGGGCAGAAGTAAAACTTCTTCCAGGGTTGGGGAAAAAAGTGGTTGGAGGGAAAGTGAACTTCCAAACCCTCAACAGATTTTCGCTTGAGCAGATCTACACATGATGCATATTTGCTTGTGCTAAAATACAGTTCACAAATATTTTGTACGACTACAATTTCCTAGTCTACTTTTTGTAAGTTCTTGTGAATTCATGAAATATGTAAATATGCACTAATGCAAAGACATCTACCCTGGGTACAATTTTGTGACTTTCTTTAAGAATTGGGCCCCTAATTAGGTCTGGCATTAACCAAGACTTCTTTGTTTATATTAAAATTCTATCTCTCTCTCTCTATCCTTCTGTTGGCTGCCTTCACTGTGAGTGATAGCATTCTGCTCTTTCACAAGGAGCACATCGGCACACAAAGTACTTTTGTTCCGTGCCAGGAAATACTGTGGCCCTGTGTGGTATTTGAGTCCAAAAAACATTTTTGTTTTTTTGCCAGTGTTCGTTACAATGGTGAGTGCCCAGCAGCTACCACAACAATAAAGTTTTATAAAGGCCATATCAAAATAAGAAATGCATTAACAAAACCAAAAGACTGTCCACCAATGTCAGACCTATTGGCTTTGGCAATGTTTGTTTATTTTCGTGTTTCCCATAATCATGTTGAAACTGGTTTTGCATTATGAACATACTTTAGAAATACTAGTATGCATCAACGCATTTTACTAAATGGTGCTTCAAAGAAATGGTCCCTAAAATTTCACAGTAATTTAGCAAAACATTTTTCTCCTAGTTGCATTTTTGTGAACGTTTCATTTTGAAAGCAATCTTGCTTTCAAGCTTCTGCAAATATTTGCATCTCATCAAAGAGCACCCTGGAAGCACTATATGTAGCCTCATAATGTTAAACTTTGCAAACAGGTATACACCTTTTTTAGGTTGAGCGTAGCAGTGTGCAAGCACTGCTTTCCGATGTGGTGTTATCTATCTGTGGGGGTTTAACCACGCCCACCTCAGCCCCATCACTTTGATTTGTTCGTTGGCTTGCCTTTCAAAAATCCCAAAATGTTGTTAAATGCCTTACGTTTGACCCGCCCTAGAGAGGTATTGTTACTGCCTTTGGGACCCATCCTTTTTCATGGATAATTACACGACTGCCGATTATGTTTAACTGTGGGCAAACTACTTATTTTATTTTTGTCTCTCTCCCTCGTGCTCATGGCGGTTATGAGTTTAATGCAGTGCAAACTTGAACAGTTGTATTTGAGCGCTTTGCATGACGACTAGGGGGTGATATAGGCGGCCATGCTGCTTTGAAGTTTAATACACTGCAAACTTTTTTTGTTCCTGCGTTGCATTCCACTTCGTGGCTTGCCCGTCACTCCTACCACCTAACTGCCCCCTGTATTCCCCTTCCCTGTTTGTTGCTTGTTTTTATGTTTATGACAGCATTCTGGATTGGTGGGAAATTTAGACGTAAAGAATAGACTGCTTTTCCTTCACTGGTAGAACTTACAGTGACCATTTTGGAGTGGATGTTAGTATTATCGGAAAAAATGAAAAACTGGAGGACATGTGGCTTTGCGGCAAAGAGCAGCCACATTTGGAACTGGGGAAACCAGGTTTAAATCCTGGCCACCGCTTACCCCCCTATCATTTTGGAGTAATCAGGCAATCTCCTGTGTCTAGAAAAAAATATTAAAATATTCTGCTGCTCATGTAAACCATCCTAGTGTATACGCGTCAGGTTCACACTACATAAAATGTAAAAAAACAGAATTGTGTTTGATGTAAGTGGCGACTGGCAGAATTCCATAATTTAAACGCAGACTTCCTCCAGATAAGAAACATATGGAAGGAAACACAAGGCGTCAGTATGGTAATACATAATGTGGCAGATACAGAACACACTCCTAATTTCTTGTATGAATGTATAACTTAAGAGAAATAAAATATATAGTAACAGTTTGTTTGTTAATCATTGACAAACTTGAGTGTCAGTTCATGTTTCATTAAAATAACGATCTAAACTCCACCTTGTGTTAAAAATGCCTTTAAATAGGGATACAATTTTTACAAAGCATTAGGTGATCGTGTCAGCATTTACACCACACCCACCTCCTGAATGTCAGCGCTTGCATGCGCATGTGGCTTGGCTAAAGACCGTGCTGAATGATGATTGACAGAGCGGCAGGCCTTCTCTTTCAGATGTGCTCATGGTGACGCTCAACGCTGGCCCTTTGGTTCTTTTGCGACTCCCTCATGTCCTGTGTTCCACACTCCGCCAAGTTCTTATCTTACACGTTAGCTGGGTGCATAGGCTGCCCCTGAGCCAGAGCATCTTCACCATTGGACGTAGACACTGTAGGAACCGACAAAGAAACTAGGAGCCGAAACAATGTCACCCGGAACAAGGAAGACCATTTCGAGACAACGCAGTATAAGTGACTGTAACTCTGCATGCACTAGTTAAATGCTATTTATCTGCTTGTTTGGTGTCTGACTCCAGTCACCCAGGGTGTACCTTATTCATTCGTGGCTCCGTCCCTTGAGGTCTCTTGCTCCACTTTTATTTCCCACTCTTTAGCAGGGTGATAAGGTTTCCCGGATTTGTCGGAAAAGCTCAATTTTCCTCACCATCCTCCCAGGCAAATTTAAGTAAGATTAGCCCATGTCCCTGATTTCTCAGAGGCTTGACTGACTAGAGAGAGAAACAGGTTTCCATATGTTCCAATGCAGAATTAGAAGCCCCTAACAGAAACCCATTTAGTCAACTAAGCTCATAGTGTGTGCAAAAGTAGCATTTGATTCGGTTTAATGCCCATAGCTGCTAAAGTTTGTGTCCTTATGTTTCTCTTTCCTCTTTGTAGTGTATTTGTATGACATTTCAATTTCCTAAATGTGAGACTCTGAGCAAAACTTTGTGAGCAGAACAAAAACCGTAGTCTAATGAGATACATTTTAGAAAGACATTGATAATGTCGAGCTGCACTGTTCGTTTGGAGTGGTCCCCAATTTTGCCTATTTACAGAGCCCCCTTGGTCACAAGGCTGTATTCCACTTAAGTCTCTGAATACCCACGATGCGTTCATTCTGCATGCATCCACCATGCACTAACTATGCAAGCCTGCCACAGTCTTACATTCAGCTGTCCAACCCTGCTACCTTATGCATACAGTCAGAGTGGAGCTGGATTTCTTGGGCTTTGATGTAAGATGCCACCTGCATTTTGGCTACTTGGTTGCATATGCATAGTAGCTTGTACGTTTTTTTTCTCCATGAAATAAAGTGGAACTATTTGTTCCCAAGCAGGCATCCAGTCAGACAATTTGGGAGACCTACCCAACCAAAGATCTTTGATTATTCTCTCTCTTCTTATTAGACAACAGTGAGAAGTAATAAGTATTATTTGTACTGTATTGTATCTCAACAATCCCATAGCAGGGACTACCCCTTTGTGGGGTGCTTAAGCAATTTTGTAATGCCATTTTCTTTTTGTGTGGTTATGCACTCTGGGGGATAACTATATAGTTACATGACTGTATCTTACAAATGCTATTTTTATTGTGGTGTCCTCTGGGAGCTTTTCTAAGCATTATAGTCATATCAACATACTAAAATATTCGTGGCACAAGAAAACGTGCCCCATAAAGCTTTGCAGGGCATTACTTTGACAAAACATTTTTGCTCCTCACTCAGCTTGTTGTGGTCCTTTGACAATGGGACCACCTTCAGAACATTCACCACAATGTGCTCTTTCTGCCTCCACCATCTCTGGCTCCCCACACTGTTAGAGGGTACTCCAAAATAATAACCCCTACCACCATTCATTATATTTTTATGCTCCCATAGCTAGAACATTTGTTTTGCAGCAGAGAGAAATTGTTTTTTGGGCTTTGTTTGTAAGATTATTGTAGTAGATCTGCTAGTCTTGAAATTGTGTAACGTCATGCTTTCTAGGGCCTAAATATATGGTTACACTGCATTACATTCGCCTGATTTTTCATGGGTTTATGCTCTTTAGGGGTTAACAATATGGTTACATGACCATGTTTCTTACAAATTATATTTTTGTTATGGTGTTTTGAGCATTACAGTCTAATTGCAAAAGTTTATTTCTGATACAGGTTTATATGATAATTGTATATGTTATAATAGTTTCTCTTTATTATAGTCTAATTGCAAAATTTTATTTCTGATACAGGTTTATATGATCATTGTATATGTTATAATAGTTTCTCCTTATTACAGTTATGACCATGATTCAGGCCAAATTAACATCCTTATTACACTATGACTGTTTGAACATTCCTGATATGTTTGGGTGACCCTTCTAATTTTTCTCCTCTGAGGCTGTCTTGTGTCTTATTTTGGGGAATTGTGTTAGTCAGCCAGCGACTCTTGATGGTGGGGTGGATGGGTGGGGTGGTGAAAGTGGTATTCTAATGCAATTAACTTTGCAGATTTAAATTGGAATACTACATAGCAACATTTTCATTTTTTACTGCAGATAGAGGAAGAAGGTAAATGTAAGTGCTTTAGTTATATTCAGAGCCACTGGAATTATATGACAGGAAAATTTGAAATTATGAGGCAGGGTTGACCAATTCATGTGGCAAGAAAAGTCCAATTATGAATTTACAGTGCCAATAGCTCTAACTCAATAAAATGCAAGACCTATTGCATTGCACATGCTTGTTTTTTACTGGAACTACTGTCAGTAGTGCAGTCCGAGCTTACAACATTTATTTAGACCGCTCATCCAAATAATAAAGTTTTTTAATTAATGAACCATAAATATAAGTTGGGACAGCTTTAACATATGGATAAAAATATTACATCAACTGCAGGCAGTTCCCTTTCCTGCTCCATAGTGTGGTAATCTAAACTGGCAGCCAAAGGGTTTGTTGTTCCTACTTGTCCTAAGGACAAAATAAAAATGAAAACTTGTCCTTGACACCAAACAATATATCCTGGGTGTCGGGCTATATGAATTCCACACCCCTGCATACTAGAGTGGTCCATTGAAGTTAGGGCTAAGTTCTCTAGATTTTCTGTAGATACACAAGTCCATTTTCTAGACCCCCCTGGCACCAAGGACTCAGTCATTGTCCTAACTTGAATCTGAAAACCATTGTACTGCAGCCATTCTACAACCCACTGAGCGAGATGAGTTTCAGGTAACATTCAATCCCAGGAGACATTACAGGGATAATTAGTGGAAGGCCCAAAACTTCTTTCGTTAAGGAATAGCGCACTCAAGAACATTCGGACATGATGGATACTTTTTTTTAATATATGTATTTTTTATATATAACACTATATGCATTTAATAACTCTACAAAACAAACCCCTATACTGCCACAGATCGGGCTCAGTACATTCGTAGAATCGAGTTCTCATGGCATTACCCCCTTCCTGTACCGCTATCCCCACCCACCCAGTAAAGATTTATTTTTAAATCCAAATTCTAGTCTAATGCACACAATATGATGTAACCTCAGTGAAGACCAATAAAAAGGTAGTTGCAACGTTCAACAAAATTGTAAATTAGAGGAGCCAGTGTAACATGATTACTGTTATAAATCTGTAATAATCCTACCCTCAGTCTGCTACTTCTAGGTGCTAAACTAAATGTAGCAGAGCAGAAAATGAGACCTATTTTGAGTTTCAGAAATGCTAAACACCTGCATACTGTTTGAACAATAGGAGTTCTGTGTACAGTGAAAAAGTGAGGTGTGCTATTCTTGTCTCTCTAGGCCATTAGCACTGATAAGTCAGCGGTGAAGGCTAAGTGCCTCTTTTCCCAGTAGCTTTCAGTTTGGATCAAAGATATGACTTGAGATATGATTCTGTACAACCTGCCCTAGTGTTACCTGGTGTGAAAATGTAATTTACCCTTCTCTCTATGTTCGACTTTTATAACATAATTTTGTTGTCGTTAGGAACCCTTGGTAAAAACAATTAACAGAAAGTGGCCTCTTGCCCTTTCAGCTATTTTCCTTCTTTGAGGTTGTGCCCTTTAGAATAACAATAACAATAAATGAGTCAGTTGCTGACCTTATGACAACTCCTAAGACATCTAAAAAATTAATACAAAATTAAGTTGTTGGCTTTGATATTAAAAACTGCAAATATATTCATGTAAGCTTCATTACAGCATTGCAGAACATAATAATCTAAACTAAATGTGTCATATTAATTACCCATATTCAGCATTTTGAACGATTGGCTGGTACATGTAACTCAAGCAGGGTACTTCCCAGAATAGAAAAGACACAATATTCTTAACAGTGGATTGACTTGAAGAGGCAAGAATGCTCACCAACCATGCTAGTTGCATCAAAGGAATGTTCGTTCACAGCAATGCAGTCTTGACTTCCTTCCTGCTCCCAATCATTTTTCTGTTGGGGAGTTTCAGCATTGCTTAGACTGAGTCTGTGATGATCCCTGAATAGATCATCCTTTGACATGGATTGAGTTCGAACTTCTTGTCTTTGATGATGATTCAGAAGTCTGGAATGTTGTGACCATTGTCTGTAAGTGGTCCTGAAGATGCCATGTGATGTCTTTCAAGTAGGCCATTAGCTTAATAAATATGGCTCAGAGAAACTCCATTGCTGGACGCAATACCTTTGTAAAGCACCATGATGCAGACAAAGGTCTGAAAGATTGAACTTTGAGCCTGGTGTTTCCAGTGAAACTGGAGACATTTTCTTCATGTCGAGAACCCATCCAGTGACAAAACCGAAGGATATCCCTGAGATGATGGCTTCCCTTCCTCCTGAAATGATTGAAAACCAACCAGTTTTTTGAAGTCCTTGAGGTTTATCACATAGCAGTGGCCTTTGTCCTTCTTTTGAGCTTGAAAGATGTTGTTCAGGAATCCCATACCCTGTTCCGTGAAGGAGCAATTGCACCTTGTATCATCAGCACTCCAATTTCCTTGTGCATCAATTCCTAATCTGAACCTGGAAAGGTGATCAGCCTTCAACTCCACTGTATTGGTGATTAATAGCATTCCAAGTGGAAACACATGGTTGTTTGATTCACCCAAGCTTTGCTGGTCATTCCCTTCATTAACAAAGCCAGCTGCCCCCTCTTCTTTTTTTTTTTTTTTAACTTTGGAAGGAGAGATCAGACTTGCCAGTGAAAGACATGGCTTAGTTGTTGTATCCCCTGTAAGATCACCTGACACTATGTCCTTTTATTGGCCCTGCAGAATAACAAGAAACTGCCAAACCGACTCTGATATTGGCACTGTCCTCTACTCTAGTTCAATTCCCTTTGAGAGCCATGACTTTATGAACTATCTGGCAGAGAACCCCCCAACCCAACCCCAAAACCCTCGCTTTTTTCATCTCCTTCAAAAATCTTAATTGGAGCCTGCGCGATTGACAGGATTGTCAAGTTTTTCGCCAACTCATTTTCCCCAACACACATTCTGGGCTAGGGAACTCACCTCAGAGGTGTCTAGGTCATTTAGTTTTGGGTCACTTAAATTAACAGAGAACTGGTCCACCCATAGAGATGGTGCATTTTGCGTTTCCCAGAAATATGATGGCTTTCTGGGCCCAGCCTTATAGTGTCTCCAGGGAATGAGTGCCTGACTCTTTGGCCTCTTCTGACATGTTATTTTCATTTGGGGGCCAAAATGCTTGTCTTGGCCATCCCTCTAGGGCTTATCCATGCCCTTCCGGTTTTTGACAAACCTTGCTGAAAATGTGGCTGCACATCCATAAATTCGGGTGTTGTTGCCACCTTTCCCTCCTCCATTGGATGGGGGCATTCCACAGAGAGGCGTCCCCTAACCTCTTTGACCAGGGATTTCCACAGATGCTGGTTGTATATTTTTTGCCTCCTCTTTGACTGGAGTCCATTGAGAAGATTGCGGATGGTAAATATTCTCTGAATACAGCATACCTGATGATGTCTTATTCTGCTCATCTCCAGCCTCCTTACCCTTGTGACGGTTCTGTTGAAGGCTGGGAAGCCATGATCTGCCCACTCCCTAAAAATCCCCTTTGGAATCCTTTTGATCTGTTGTCACTTCTGTGACGGGAACGAGATCCGAGCCTAGCCTGGAAATCTGAACAGCAGAACCACTGTCTGTCTAGGTTCAGAGGAGGACTGGCACTGGCCATTTTGTACCACTCCATTAAGGCTTCCTTGAACCTGTCAAAGACATCCGGCTCTGAGGATTGCCCCCTCTTTTCTTTTTGCTTTGACCTTCGCTGGATTCTCATCCCTAGTCCTACGGATGTCCCTCCCATGGAGGGATTCAGGATGGTTTTGTGCCGTCAAAAGGAGTTGCTGCCTGGTAGGCACTAGGATCATGCTCACCACTCTCTGAATTGACGCACATACATAGTTTCTGAAAGTATATGTAACCCCCTCAATGCAAATTAAAGTGCCTTACCCAACCTGTCAAGGTTAGGGGCTGCTGTACCATATGTTCCAAGGTGACATAACACTGTTAAACAGCACCTCTCACAGTTTGTGTGGTAGAACCCTGATCACGAGCACCTCCACCCTATAATTGTTTAATTTATGTGCTGTGCAGTGCCTAGAACGTAAAACGCTTATAAGTGGTATAAATCAGACCCGCAGGCATCATACACTGCGTCTTGGCAGGGTTATTTAGCTGCACACTCTGATTAGTGCTCGAACAGGGTCCGCCTGTCCTATGTGGAAGAGGAACCCTCCGCTGCCTGAAAAGGGAGCTTGCTGTAGCACAGAGCACTAAAGAGCTGTTTGGCTCCACCTACTGGATGGCGAGACGCACCATGCCAAGCACGAGACTCATCCAAGACCTAGTTCACCTCCATCTAAAAGTTTACAAAATCCTTCAGAGATGCATCACCGCAGAACATCAGGTAACAAAAAGGCTACTCGTTTAGCACAACGTTTTAACAATAAGAAAATACACATAAATAACAATGTACTGTAAACAGTGAAGAGCAAGGACTACTTTTCTTCTGCTTGAGCAGCGAAGAAAAAGGGGAGGGAGGGTGATATTCTAAAATGTCATTGGATTGGTGGACTGTGATTTGCATTTTTTGCCTACTGTTTTCCCAAAGCCTCTTGCGAAATCAAGTTTTATACTTATGTTTATGGATACCTTTAGAAAATCAAGCGAAGGTGGATGGCCTAATTCTTGCCTCTGACATAGAATTAATGGAGAACATTCTTCAGGACTAGTACTACGTGTCTATGACTTTTTCCCTAAAAGGATTGGCATCTGTTTTAACAGTAGTGGCTAATTGTGTGCCCTCTCTTGGAACTGACTTGGCAATAGCAAATTACAGTATCCTGCACCCAATTTTTTTCATGAAAGATTTTACATATTCAAGCACGGCGTACCTCTTTACTATGTCCAAGAGATGAGATTATGGAGTTTGCATGTTGATGATTAACTTCTTTGTTCGAGTAATAACCATTCTGGCGTCACCATGGCCTCTTGACTTCCAGGAAAAAACCTCTGTGGTTAATTTAGTATAGGAGAGAGTCTGTTTGCCATAGTGTACCCTGATTAGCTGCTAGTTAAGTGTAGAGTCCCATTTTTGTTATAGAATTTTTTTTTTTTAAATTAAAGGTCCTTTGTCTTGCTGTTGCACTGTTGATCTTTGGGTCCCACCTGAGACAGTGCATGCGCTGTCGCTTGCAAGACTATTTTTAAAAAAAAAAAATTTATTACGAGGGACTTAAAACCGGCCTGTTGCTTATCAGTGGTTGGCTTCAATGTCTCCTTTCCTTGCTTCTCTTTGGTCAGCCTGTTCCGACTTCAGTTCCTCTTCGTGTGATTGTGCCTTCCCTGGAGCATGACCGAAGTACTGCTTCCTTGCCCAGTGCGTGTCCTTCCAGTGATCATACTTTCGGAAGTACTTTTTTTTTCTTTTACTCGAATTAGGCTCTGCCACTCCTCCTCCCTGCTTTGCTTGCCTCATCCCTGCCACCCCTTCCTGCTTGTTTGCCCCGTCCCTCCCGATCCTATTCCGTCCCTCTCCTGCTTTTTTGCTTGCCACTTCCACTTTGTTGCTTGGCATGTCCCTCTTGCCACCCGCCTTCATTTATTCTATTCATTTATTTTTTTAATTAACATTTCAAATAACCAACTGCAGTGGGCAAATTGGTACAATAACATTGCTTAATGATACGGACCCAACATTAATACTTAAAATGTCTGAGGATAATGTTTTCTCAATTGTGATACCCAATAATTTCACCTTATCAGAGAAGTGATGATAATCAGCAAGGCAACCGGTATATGTAGCTGTTTTATACAGTTCTTTCCCTGTGACACTTGGGTAAATAAGCATTGTAATATTGGACAACTCTCTTCAGTATTGTTATCCATAGAACATACCGTAGATAACATGTCCGTCACAAGTCCCTGCACCCAATCCCACGCCCCACCCCCAGCTTCCAAACACTTGACAATCAAATTATATAATATGATTTCATATACATCAGTGAGAATTGTTTAGAGTTCTTTCGCATCTCGAATGCCCAGGGAACCTGTTAGCGTGTCAAACCTTAAGTAAAGTTACAAAGGGACGCGAATAGGTCGATGAACCTTTTGACTAGCAGTTAAGAAGTTCTTACCATAACTCCAGTACATAATGAATAATCAATGCACAATAATCAACAATCATGACCTTTCCGTCATGAATAACCACCCCTTTAGTAAAAGTTTAGTATGTTTATTTCCCTATATTAACAATGCTAAGGTCATGTAGATCAATCTCAAAATCAAACGAAACACATATAAAAACAACACTGGTTGTCCAAAGCAGCGGAAGAAACACAATCTAATCCGAGCTTGAACCATGACACATTCTAAAGTTGCAGTGCAAATCAATAGCAGGGTCCCGTGCAACAAAGATATAACATAAATGGAATTCAGCAAGGTAATTCATCAATCCTTAGTTAAGGGCCATCACAACTGACTGACTTTTAAAGGGACTAACATCAGATTAGCATCAGCATGTTGGGCTTCATGCAAAACAGTTTCGAAACACACATTTTGAAAAACATCTAGCTATGGATCTATCAAAACACAGCATAGTTGATACCTAGAAAGATAAAAGCATAAGATGCATAACAGTCACAGTTTATCATTGTATACCTATCCTCGGTATGGGTCAGCAAAGCAGAATCAGTCTTCGTCCTCAGGTCATCAGCAAAGCATCAGGCTCTCAGTCAGTGAATATGAGCCCAATGTTGGTATGAATCTCGAATCTCTCCTAGAGTTCTTCTCTCAAGTCTGCTAAGGTCTCCCTAAAATCTCTCTTCTCAATTCAGTCTTTTTCCCTATGCAGCGGTGTTATACCAAAGTCACCTAAGCTATCCCCTAATTCCCTATTGGTCAGTCAATCGTATGTTCATATTTTACCCAATAATATTTCTATACCAAATCTATGAGTTCTAATATTTCACTATTCACATGCAGTTGATTGGTCCACTTTTACGATGTTCTCATCATCTGGCTCGTCAGGTAACAATATTGTTGCAGCTTCAGCTCCAGTCAGTATCTTCATTGTTCTTGTCCTGGGAAAGTCAGTCTCGCACGCACTACACATAAAATGTTGCAGTAGCAGGGACATCATCTTGTAGCAGTTGGTTCTCATGAAAAGCTTCCGTTAAGCACTTTTGACAAGACAATGGAGCTAAGAAATACAGCTTCTGCATGAGGCCTGGCAAGATAGGCCAAGACACTTGCTAAGTTGAGGCCTACAATTAATAAAGCTGAAGCATACTTCATAACCCTTAATATGACATATTACTGCATTAGTCTAGTACATATTCGATATTTCATAAGTATTAATCACTAATTAGTACATTTCGTCAACATTGGTGGCCATTCTTCGAGGTCACATTTTCAAATGCGTGCATTATTTTTCTACATTAATTAATTTTCTACATCAACTCATAAACACTCAATAATTTCTAATTAAAACACCTGCGCTAGCAAACCCCCCGGTATTATTTATCCTTCTCCCTGTCCTGATCCTGGTACGCATTTAGTCAGGTGTTGCGGTCTGGTTTTCTCCCCCTTTTGACTCTACTAATGCCTGAGTCATAGTACTCTAGGATAAGAAATCATCTGCCACCCTCTCATCCCTGCATATATGTGCCTTCTCAGCGCCCACCTGTTCCAAAATTTCCCTTCTCCAGTCAGCCTGTGCAGGGATTTTAGCACTCGCCCAACCTATTGCAGTGTGCCGTTTGGCAACTTTAAGTGACCGCATCGCAATGCACTTACTCAGTTTCCTTTTTGGGTTATCTGGAAGGAATCCCAAAACACACTGCCTAATCGTGTGCTGAACCACCCAACCTGTCACATGTGTAGTAAATTGCAGCATAAGTTTCCCAGTAGGTAGCTATGTCTGGGCATTGCCATACTGCGTGTAAAAAGTCTTCGATGGGCGCATTGCACCTGACGCAGCTCTGGGATCTATCTCGGTAGATGGTGTAAAGTATTTTTGGGGAAAGATTCTCCAGATTTATCATATAGTATTGAGTCAACTTAAACCCCGAACAGAGTGACACTGTCCTTACACCTGCATGCATTTTGTTTTTTTGTGCCAGTCTCTGGGTGCACAGGGCTCTTCGCACACTTGTTGCCAAGTGTCTTCTATTTTTAGTGGCGCCAGTCGTCTGTCTGTGTGTAATGCGCGGTAGATGTGAGTTATAAACTTTCAACCTCCATCCTTTGAGAGCATAGTTACTAATGTTTGTGTGTGTTCAGCGGCTTCTGGGAATGAAGGCCATAACTCTTGCTATTGCTGCTGGCTTGGCATATTGGAGGAATTGACTTGTCCCCAGCCTGTATGTCTCCATCACATCACGCAGGGTTATAAAGAGGCCTGTCGGGTATAGGTCTGAGAGCATAAAGCATCCCCCTTCCTGCCACCTGTCAGTTGCCATTGTTTGAGCTATTTGTTTGAAGGATCTTACAATCCAAATATCTAAATCCGGGGCATAAAGTGTGCGTCCAATCACCTCCGTGCCGCTCTTTCCCAGAGACGGCCTGTTAGAAAATAGCCCTCTCTGAAGGGTCACCCAAAATTTTTGCCTTCCTCGTTTTTGTTGGCTTTAGGACTCTTTCACTCTAACCAGTGCTAAAGTGCCCTCTCCCCAAAACATGGTAACATTGGCTCATACCCAATTGGCATATTTAATTTGCTTGTAAGACCCTTGTAAAGTGCACTACATGTGCCCAGAGCCTGTAAATGCTACGAGTGGGCCTGTAACACTGATTGTGCCACCCACATAAGTAGCCCCTGAACCATGTCTCAGCCTTGTCATTGCCAGGCCTATGTGTGCAGTTTCACTGCCACTACGACTTTACATTTAAAAGTACTTGCCAAGCTGTAAACTCCTCTTTCATTACGTATGTCACCCCTAAGGTAGGCCCTAGGTAGCCCATAGGGCGGGGTGCTATGTAAATAAAAGGCAGGACATGTACTTGTAAGTTTTACATGTCCTAGTAGTGGAGAGCTCCCAAAATCATTTTTCACTAATGTGAAGCCTGCTCCTCTCATAAACCAGCATTAGAAATTCCCTTGTATGCTTTCAAAGATAATTTCTGAACTGAGAGGAATAGACTTGTCATGTTTGATCTTTTCGGGGATTGTAGTGAGAAATCCTGTTTACTGGTGAAGTTTGATACTACGCTACTTTCTAAAAGTGGCATTTCTGAAATAGTAACACAAAGATGATGGACAGAGGGTTGAAACTTTTCAAACACTAACCCCCAGTCACAGATCTGGGTTCAATCCATCGTTCTTTTGCTCACCATGCCACCCCAGGTTGGACCCAGCATATGCAAATCAGTCTAGAGCCTGTTCCCCATGAGAACAATCCAGCCTGAACTGCCAGGCCACTCCTCCCTGGACCAGAAACAAGCATCCTGCGACCGGTTTCAGGGTATCACCCTTCATCTGTCATGGGGAACAGGGTCAAGATTGATTTGCATATGACTTGGTCCAAACTGGAATGGCATGGCAGGCAAAAAACTGATGGATTAACCCCAGATCTGTGACTGGGGGGTGAATGTTTGATTTGCTCTGCATCCCGTCCATCATTTGTTGTTTTTGCACATTTAGAAAGTAAGCATTTCTCTGCACTTACTGCAAACGGTGCCTTAGAGCCTGTCTTCAATCCACGTCTGGTCTGTGCTGGTTGACTGCTCCCCTTGTGCATTCCACCCAGACAGCCATAAACACAAGACACTGAGCTACATCTGCATACAGATGGGTTTCCCTGGGCAGGAAGGATGGAGGGGCTCTCTCTTATACTACAAAGTCCAAAGGCCTGCCCTCACACAAAGGACTGAAATCTCCCAAAGGGCTCCAGGGAGACAGCTGAGTTGAAAGGGTAACTTGTGCACTTCAAAACCAGTCTTTGAAGTTTCCTCCACTTCAAAGACACTTTTAGGAATATATTCTGGGTCTGTGACCTCACCAAATCAGACACTTCTGGACCTACAACTGGACTCTGTCAGAGTGACTCCTTTGCTGACCAAAGGATTAATCTGGCCTGCTTTGCTGGAAGTACTGCTCTTCTGTTGCTGCCCTGCTGCCTGCAGGCCCCAGACTCTGCTGAAAGGACTCTGCCTTCCTCCAATAGTGCTCTCCAAGGCTTTGAATGGAGCTTGCCTCCTGTACAGAAGTCTCAGGGCCATCAAAGACTTCACCAAAGAGAAGAAAATCCAGTGTGTCGAAAATGTGACGCATCGCCTGCAGAAATCGATGCAGCGCCTTCCTCGCTGCTGAACAGTCGTTGCATCGCCTACTGGATCAACGCAGCATCTGCTCCTTCCAACCAGCACGTTCTGGATTTTCAACGCATTGTCCCTGGGCCTCAAAATATCCCCGCAACACAGTGAGGAGCCAAGCCTACACTCCCGGAGATCAACGTATCACCTTGCCGTGTGAAGAGAAACTATGCTTCGTCTTTGCTGCACACAAAAATCGGACGCATCGCATTACTTTCCAAAGCATCTCCTTCTCTGTGCGGTTATTTTTTACACATACCAGGTACTCTGTGTTAAAAGGATACAACCACTGATTTTTAAGGATTGAGATTTTAAAGCTTTGAAAAGTCATATCCTGACATGTGCGTATTGGATTGTTCTCGTTTTGGTCTTATTTTATTCAGATAAATATTATCTATTTTCATAAAGTGGTGTGGAGTACTTTTTAGTGGCATATTTAACTGTTTTACTGTATGAGTTATTGCACAAATACTTTACACATTGCCTCCTAAGTTATGCCTACCTGCTCTGTGCTAAGCTACTTGAGGGTGAGCACCGGATAATTTTGGTTGTGTTGTGACTCTTCCTGACTATGATTATGGTCCCTTCTTGGACAGGAAGCATACCTCTGCCAACTAGAGGCCAAATTTCTAACACTGTTCGTAAGACTTATTAGGTAGGGAAAAGTATTGGGTATATTCCTCCCTCTCATCAGTAAAGCCCCAAGTTGGTCTCCATCGTGCGTACTGCCCAGCAGTGCCCTCTCCCAGTTAGGCTCTCTATCTAGTCAATGTATGGCGTGTTGTAGGTGTGCCGCTAGATCAGAGTTCCAAGTCCGGAACCTCCATCCCAGTGCTGACCCATTCCCTATTGAGGGATTGAAGACTAATTCTACAGTGTTTCCCTGCCCAAAGGAGCTCTACCAGCAGGCGATCCAAATCAGGGAACACCCTGTGTGGGTTCTTGTGCACGGCTCCTTGTATGGCATACAAACATGGAGGTAGGTGTAGAAAAGTACTCTTTTTGGCCTGGTTACCCTCACTTTTTGCCTCTTGTCAGTATGATTTGACTGTGTGCACTGGCATCCTTCTAACCAGGATCCAACTGACTGTGATCTCGCCCTTTAAATTTGGTTGCTTGGACCACAGACATTCCACATTTGGCATACTGGTGTGCCCCCTTATAAGTCCCCCAGTATATGGTACCCAGGGCATTGGAGCTCCAGGGTCCCCCATGTGCTGCAGCATGTATTATGCCAACCATGGGAGCAAGCCTGCTATTGCAGCCTGCTTGAAAAGGCACATGCACCCGTTCACTTCAGGTCTCTGCACCAGGTCACTATGTCACCCCTGTGGTAGGCCCTCCTAGCCCAGAGGGCAGGATGCAGGTACCTGTGTGAACACCAGCTCAATTTTTCTGGACTTCGTGACTGCGGGGCTGCCATTTTACAAGTGTACTGGACATAGGTCGCTACCTATGTCCAGCTACATAATAGTAACTCCAAACCTGGGCATGTTTGGTGTTAAACATGTCAGAATCATACCCCAGTACTGTTGCCAGTATTGTTTGTATGATTCCATGCACTCTGGGAGACCCTCAGCATTGCTCCTACCAGTTTGTATGGTTTTTCCAGGCAGCCCGCGCTGCTGCCGTCCTGCAGACAGGTTTCTGCTCTCCTGCTGCTTGACCAGCTCAAGACCAGGAAGGCAGAACAAAGGATTTTCTTTGGGAGAGGGAGGCAACACCCTCTCCCTTTGAAAATAGGTGTTACATGGCTTAGGAGGGGTAGCCTGCCCAAGCCACTGGTTTGCTTTAAAGGACATATTTTGTGCCCTCCTTGCATAAACCAGTCTGCACTGGTTCAGGGACCTCCAGTCCCTGCTCTGGCGCGAACCTGGCCAATGGAAAGAGGAGTAACCACTCCCCTTTCCATCACACCAGGGGTGGTGCCCAGAGCTCCTCTAGGTGGCCAGTTGATTCTGCCATCTTGAAACCAAGCTGGGCAGAAGCCTCTGGGAGCATCTGAGTGGCCAGGTCAGGCAGGTGACATTACAGCCCCCTCCTGATAGGTGGTCACCTTGCTGGATGACCACCCCCCCTCTCTCCCTTTTAGAGATATTTAGGGTCTCCCTCTTGGGTGGGTCCTCCGATTCAAAGTACAAGATTCCATCAGGACTGCTCTGCAGCATTTACTTCGACTTCTGGCCACTGGAACCACAACTGGAATTCACAGGAACCTACAATCTGCTGCTCCAGCGATGACTTCGCTCTGCAACATTGTTTCTCCAGCTCCTTCCAGCAACTGCAACATTCCCCAGGCTGTGCATCCTTTGAGGGCAGCAAGTCTTTAGTCTGCACCGAAAGCAAGAAGGAATCTCCTTTGGAGTGAAGGAGTCACTCCCCTGTGTCAGAGGGCACCAACTGCAACAACGACCGGCCACATGGATCCTCTCTCCTGCAATGCTGCGTGGATCCTGCAACACAGGTGGTGGTCCTGATTGGACCACTTGGTGCCCTCTACAAGCTTTCCAACTCTGGAGTTGGAAGAGTCTTTGCCTCTCCTTGCAGGACAGTACCCCTGTGCACCGAGACTCTTGCCGCTACCAAGGCTTGTTGGCTCTTCTTCCAAGGGATCTTCAGGCTCCGTGTAGCCCCAGCTTCCAGCACTCTTCCCTGCAATGTGTAATGTCCTGCCTGCTCCAGCGACTCCTTTCCAGGTGTGCTGAGTGGGCCTCACTGCGATTTCTGTGCCTGCTGCTTATGATTTGTATGTGGGGGCAGCATCCTTGACATCTGTCTGGCTCTCCTCCCTGCTGAGGGTCGCCTGTGACTCCTCTCTGTGGGTTGAGCCCCCTCAGACCTTCCTAGTCCCCAGCAGCTGCTGCAACTCTTCTTCTGCAACTTTTCCCTTTGCATAGGCTTGTTGGTGGTTTTCCACACCACTGACTGACTGCAACTCTTCTTCCAATGTGGGACATCGACTGCATCACTTCTGGAACTCTTCTCCTGCTCCTGTGCCGCATAGTCGACTCCTGGTCTTCGACCTAGTCCTTCATCACCAGAAGGGTGAGTAGTAGCACCTGCACCCAACCGGACACTACCAACTGGAACTGGACTTGGTCCCCTTTATTTGCTGATCCTATTCTGTCAGGATCCATCTTCTGTTTCTTCCAGTCTTGCTTGGGTCTTGCACAGTCCTTTTTACAAAGTTTCTCTGTGGGTTTGGGAAAAAAAACAGATACTTGCCTGTTCTCTCCTGGTCACTGGGGAGCACTCTGGTACTTATCGTTTGGGGTTCCTAGTTCCTCCAGCTCCCCTCTAAAGTTTCCACTCGCCTGGGTAGAGGTCTGACGTTCGCACTCCCATTTGTTTAGTATATGGTTTGGTCTCCCCCTAGGGTCTCTATTCTTTACTGTTATTCACTGTTTTCTTTTGCTTTTTACACCAATTACTGATTGCTACTGTACATATAATAGTGTTTACTTACCTCCTATTGGAGTATTGGCTATCTAGTTTTTTAGTGTTTGTGTTACAATAATAAAGTACCTTTATTTTTGTAACACTGTGTGGTTCTTTCATGTGTTTAAGTGCTGTGTGACTATACGTGATATTGCATGTCTCCTAGATAAGTCCTGGCTGCTCATCCACAGATACCTCTAGAGAGCCTGGCTTCCTAGACACGGACTACACCTCACTAATAGGGGGATACCTGGACCTGGTATCCTGATAATACCGTAGGTACTCACCACACACCAGGCCAGCTTCCTACACTAGGATTACCATTTTTATAAGTGTGATCTTTCCTGTAAGGGATCACTTCAATGGGTTCTAGAAAACAATGGTGGGGGGCAGGTCGGAGATCACATGTTCAATATTCTATGCTCGTTATTCCCCATTAGTGATATGTATCCTGTGGTATTTGATGCTAAATGTCTTCCACGGCAGTCCAGTGTCAGGCAAGCGATCTATAAGCAGCCCCTTCAGTTGTCCCAGTGGCTAAAGTGCTGAATTGACCCTGTTTACCTGTAGTCATGATAATTCCAAAAACTCACGGAGGACACTAAGCAGGAAGGGGGCCTGAGATGTTCAGTTGGGCACAGATAAATCATAGCATTTTCTGCATACAAGGAGACCACATGCAGTATGCTGCCCGCCTGCACCCTCAACTGTGTAATATCTATGGGAGACGAGAAGCCCACAGCTCTTTTAGGGAAGAAGATCAAGAGTGATAATGGGCACCCTTGGCGCGTACCCCCCTTAACAGGATGTTTGCCGACACGTAGCCTGCAGTTCGCTCCCTCGCTGTCGGGCCGCTATAAAGCAGCTTTACTCATCGGATAAAATTCGGACCCAGACCCATCCTGTCTAAAACGTGCCAGATATACTCCCATCCTAACAAGTCAAAAGCTTGTTCTATATCTAAAAAGACATGTGGGTAGGGATAACTTTCCAGTTCGGGCACATGTAAAGCATGCAACAACCCACGCATATTTTGTGATGTATTTAGATGCGGTATGAATTCCAATTGGTTTATGTGGGCCAAGTGGGGGAGATAAGGTAACAGTCTATCTTCCAGAATTTGACTAAGGAGTTTCTGATCCAGATTTAGCATGGAAATCGAACGGTACGAGCCAGGCACAAGGGGGTCCTTACCAGGTATGGTATTTAAGACTATATGTGCTTCCCTCATCAAGGTCAGGAGGTACACCTTTTCAAACGTCTCAGCGGAAACTGGAAGCATCCTGTCCACAAGAGTCCCTGAGAATTCCTTATAAAATTCTGATGGGAGCCTCTCTCCCCTGGGTGATTTGGCTGCTTTAAAGGAATCCACCGCCCCAGAATTCCAGTTGAGTCAACTGCAGCCCCAGGTGGTCACAGTCCTCCGCGGGGAGGCATGACAATGGTAACCCCTCCAGGTAGTCAGGAAGCCGGAGCACCTCCATGTCCTCCCCTTGTTCGGTATTACCACCTTCTTTGTCCTGTGTGTTGAATATGTTTCTCCAAGCAGTCCCAAAGTTCCTAGACCCTATGTTTTTGTCTGTCCCACTCCCTTAAGATCTCTGAACAGTACGTGTTTGAGCGCCTCCAGTGTGGCCTCCTGACTGGTCAAATCATCATTCTAGTGTGTGGCGTATTCCTGCTGAAGACACCATACAACCCCCCTCCCCCACCAATACCTTCCCCAATGCACCCTCTTTCATGGTGTTCTTATTCTGTCACTCTGCTATCCGTACTTTCCCAGGTATGTTCAAAGTAGTTGGTCAGTGCCTCAGAGCATATCCCGAAACACCTGATCAGTTAAGGCATCCAGACAAAGTCTCTATAAGGGCACCCTTGGCACTCATCTTTCTAGGGAGTATGTGAGCAACAGGGGCGAGTGGTCAGATTTATATAGCAGTCTAAATAGTGCACATTTATCACTCTGTGTAGCTTCTGAGTGGATAAAGTAGTAGTCAAGCCGGCTTTATGTTTTTACTGCCGGGGTATAATATGAAAATGCTTGTGTGTGAGAGAAGGCACCATTGTCTTCTATATTGAGAGCATAGACATTCATAAAACCTAACTCATGTGCATCTAGTGTGCCATCCAAAATGACATACCTCCCGTCACCATCAGTCTTGACCCGTATGGGTTTAAATGGGACCCCCTGGACTACCCAAGTTAAAGCACCTCGTGCATAGCCAGAATAGGACATGGCAAAAACCTGTCTCTTACATTGTTTTCATAGATATTTAATGCAACCTCCCCACAAGTGGGTCTCCTGAAGAAACGCCACAGATGGACCATAGCGCTGTAAATAAGCGTACACGCGTTTTACTGGTACCTGCAGTCTTCTCACATTCCAGGACAGTAATTTATAGTTTGTTTCCAGGCTATCCATATTCTCCTTGGGTGGATGTCCAGTATCCTACTGCCCATTCCATACCCCTCCCCCCCCCCTCTCCCCCACACCAAGGTTCCTGACAGTGATCGAGGCTCCTCCCCCCAACAAGTTACCCTGCAAAAACATGATGCAATAAAAGGATTTTCACATAGAACAATCCCCAACAGCAATAGTTCTTACCTCCCCTTTCCTCCCATGGGCAGACTCTGTGGTTGAAGATGGCCCCGAAAATCCCTGCAATTCCCCTCCTTTCTCGTACTCAACTGGCTAGCTATTAGCACTAAGTGTAGAAACAGCCTGAGTGGATCTAGCCCCTCGAGTCACAAGCCCAATATGACACTCGGTGAATCAGTTCGAGCTTCAGCAGAAAAGGAATGAGTCTTTCGTTTTAAGCGGCTACAGTACATCTCCCAGACACAAGACTTAACCTGATTGCTGACATCGCACCTCACCAAGGGCCATATGTACGACCCAGAGTTTTGCGAGCCACAAAACCTTATGCACAACAGTGTACTTTAGACTGTTTGCGGTTTGCAAGGGGGGTCTCAAATGACCTACCTTATGAATATTCATGAGGTAGGTCGCAATTTGTGACCCCAATGGAAATGGCTGCCCTCACAGGGATGATGGCCTGCTGGAGACAGCAGACCACCATGTCTGTGCCTGCTTTTAAATAAAGCATTGTTTTTTTTGTTTTTGTTTTTTTCTATGCAGCCCATTTTCCTTAAAGGAAAACGAGATGCATTTAAAAATAAAAATGAAAAGTTTTTTCTTTTCATTTTTTCAGAGCAGGCAGTGGTCCCCGTGGGACCACTGCCTGCTCTGAAAAAATATTTTCGCTGCCATTCAGGGACCCCTTCCTGTTTGCGAATGGGTTAGCACCAGTTTGAAACCGGTGCTAACTGTGATTGTTTTGTGACCGCATTCACGGTCGCAAAACAATGCTTCATCGCGCTGCGACTCGCAATTAGGAAGGTAACGCCCCTTCCTAACTGCGACTCACAAACCTATTTTGAGATTCGGTAAATAGATTACCGAATCACAAGAGGGTCTGTACATAACAAGATGTTTTTTTCCTGTCGCAAACGGTCCAATTCTGCGAATTGGGCCGTTTGCGACAGGAAAAATGGTACGTACGTGGGCCCCCAAATACCTGGTCCATACCTACTCAGCCCATCTCCACACCATTGCTTTGAGTCTCAGGAACATGACTCAACTGCAGAAACGGGTTCGGCATTTCGAGGGACACCAGTATAGATTGCATTGTACCATCCGAGCTAACTAGGATGTGTTCGCTCCACGTTAGTTTCGGAGATCCAGATTGCTGCTTTACTGGTGTTCGGTTCCATGCTGAGCATCGCACTCCACGCTGTTGGAGTTTTCGCCGTTCAGATGTTCGTTGACAGTCACTGAGGCCCAGTGACTCAAGCCAAGCCAACGCCTCCCCCGGAGTTCGTAAATATGGACTTTGCCCTCATGTTGAACCCAGAGGCGAGCAGAAAACATTATACTGTATTTCATAATGTGCTCCCATAACTGCCATTAATTGACAAAAGGGTATTCCTACGATCTTGGGCTCTTTTTGTATAGTCCAGGTAAATCTGTATCTGCTTGTCCTCATAGCGCAGGGGAGACTTTGTGCACAAAAATGTTCAAGGATTATGTTGCAACCGTTGTAACTAAAAAGGTGCTATAAGCGCCCTTGGTGGTGCCTCGGGTACACGGCCGCCGCCACCACTCTATGCGCTCACTGTACAGAGAAGAACTTGGAAAGCCATTTAGGTTTCGACATGGTCACAAACCAATCCTCTAAGAAGGCTTTTGCAGAGGGACCCTCGCTTTCTGGAAATCATAGCACTACATTTAACTCCAGCAACAACCATCTGTAGGTCTTTGACCTCTCTCTTTTTTTTTTTTTTTTAAAGAGTAGTAAAGTGCTCCTCAGTAGTTGTGACCCTTTCGCCACCTTGCAGACATCCAGGTGTAGGTGATTTATGGACATTGTATCCGTTTTGGGTTCCAGGGCCTGTAAGGAACCCTGTATTGTAGCAAACATCAGGGCAGTGTCTGCTGTGCGTACCACAGTCTCCTGGGTCCCTGGCCGTTATCCTGTTGGTCCGGGAATTGTATTCTGTGTTAGCGTGTTGACTTGTGCCATTTTTTGAGTCTTTGTCCTTCTCAATCTGATTTGGTATGCTCAGGTGCTCATTCGCAGATCTAGTCCAACCTCGATCCGGGCATGTTTCTGGACTGATATGTACACTCATGCCGTGCACCCCCTCCCCCCAAACCCCATCCTTCCCCCACCAACCCCTCCAAAGCCTCCATGCTCGCCCCTGGTGCCGGCCCCTTTCAGTCTCGCTCTAGGGTCATAGCAACAGGGTAGGGTGTTGCACCACTAAAGACAGCTCCCTCAGCTGGAAAGTAATATCTGTAGGGCCACCTCAAAGGACCCAGGGGCAACAGTGGGGAAGCTGCAGGCATCCGTGATCTCCTGCAGGGATCCAACCCTGCCACTCAGTTGTCCGGTGCGCTATGAAAGAGCTAGCCCAAAAGCGCCTCCTGGGTACAAGTTAACTTCACTAATGGCTCGAGTGTCCTCCAGGTCCCCTTCTCCTTTCTACCAGGACTAAGCACGGGGGGATGTGGCATGTGGCGCCCCTCTCTCAGTATACATGTTTATTACAGCCCCCACCCAGGCCTCATGAGAGTCACAGGCTCACTCCCCTTTTCGCACCAGGGGCGCTTTTCAAAACAGGCTGCCCTAGTGTAGCTGGTTCAGAGGACTCTTCTCTCCGGGATGGCGTCTGTCCTTAATTCAGGCTGCTCCAGCCCTGCTCCACAGCGCATGGCTGAAACTCGTCCAAATAATATCAATTGGAGTGACAGCTGTCTCTCACTGCAGCGACTGCCTGTGGGGCAACCACACTCCCATCGTAGGCGTAACGCTGTCCCATCCCGCTCAGAGGCCCTCTCACAATCGGAGCGTCACAATCCTTTATTGCCACTTCTTTCATGTAGTCCCCGCTCAGGCCTTCACCGCAGTATCACCGCCGTCGCTGCAGGCCACAATCCCCAATTGGCCCCGGAGCTCTTCGTAATCTCTTGGAGGGGGTCCAGTTTACATACAAAATCAGAGTGCTCTTGTGTAATAACCCAGTTTGCCGGGACTCTGCTCATGCAGTGCTGCAGGATGGATCAGGATTCCGGTCTCCTTGTTAGCTGCAGCGGGGCACAGTAACTTGACCTTCTTGGTTGGTCACACCCCCCTCACCTGCGCTTTTGCTTGGTGTGTCTATACTGTCAGCTGATGAGGCAAACGCTGGCCGCGTCATAGCACTTCTTTTATTTACAGTTTAAATAGTTGCCTGGTAATGCATCACACTGCATTAAAATGATTTAACTCCCCTGCTAAGGACAGGGAAAGACCGGCATGTTCAGTACAATTATGAACACATGTGCCTTCGCACCTCTGAAAATCAATATGTGCAAACTACTTATTTGGTAACTCGCAATATGACAGAGATTACATTTAAGTGTAGGTCTTCTTTCCCTAATTTTGCAATAAACAAAATAAGGCTGCACTTTATACAAAACGTGTCAAAAATAAAGTGTCGTTTACTGTATGGAAGCATTCAACACATTTCATGTAGTGCAGAGATGCAGTGGTGTAACGAAACGTGGGGGACTGCAAAGTACATGGTGCCCCACCCCCCTCTGTAATCACTCAGGAGGTCTCAGGCCAGGGTACTGTGCTGAGGGGGTTCCCTTGAGCTCAGGGGTCCCCCTGCACCACAAGGGTCTTTGTTACACCACTGCAGAGATGCTGACTTTGGAAACAAGACACCTAGACCATGTACCAGCATATTTGCAACTTAATCAAGAAGCTGTGTTTCTCTGGTTATATCACATGACCGCCTTGCTTGTAAATGCACGATGTACATGCCTGCACATATACAACTGTGCCTAATGTAATCTTAAAACCACTTTATAGAGCATCCTCCCATAACATGTTCTATCATTTGTTTTACGTAATACATTTTTAAGCAGACTGTAATTTCTCTCCAATTTGCCATCCCTGTCACCCCTGGAAACACAGTCCTCCTTTTTAAGAATCCGCTACTGCAAAGATTTCTTGGAACTCGATGTACATTGTTTTTAATAAATAATCTTACTGAATGACAAATGTAATATTCAAATGGGCTCCCAAGTAAATTCCATAGTTTAATTTGGAGAATAAATAGCAACAATTAGATTTAAAAAAATAATAATTTCCATAATACACAGGGCTAGACAAAGGATTCCTTTTACCAACTGCTTGTGACCAAGCTTACAATATTCACTAAGCAAAATGGAACAACTGTAGTGTATATGTTTAAAATATCAGAGTATTTTTTTTTCAGTGGAATCACGTTGTAATACATTTACTTATGTACGTGTCAGGGGCATTTAACTGTGATAGTGACTGGGTATTTACCAACCAATATGCTTTCATTTATAAGAGTTTACTGCATAAACGATGCATGAATAAGGGAGGCCCACATCACACGAAATTATTTCTATTGGCCTCACTCTGGTATGAATTTATATGTATTTGAGGTGATCTGACATCAAACCGTCAACAAACATTTTTTTATAAGCGCTTTCCAGCCGTTCTCTTTAAGCTGGAGGAAGACTAGGTCTTTGAGTTAAAGCAAATAGCTTGAACATTCACCCCTGCTAAGTCAATAATTTGATTCCATTTTGTGTTTCTAGTTATTTCCCAAGCACAAATTTCAAAGATTGCAATGCCCATCTTACACAACTACTTTCACTACTCCAAAGCCTCTTCTATCGCTTGAATCACAGGGGAAGGAGGGAGGCGGGGGCGTTAAGTGCTGATCAAGTAAGCTATTAGCCATATACTGCCAGATCTGGCTGTGCTACTGTGTTCATGTTCCTCAGCAGCAATTGTCAGAACCACACAAGGGGAGCCCTCAGTTTCGCCCTTGGTAATCTGTGCATAATACGTGTATTACATAACTGAATTGTGAACCAACACCTTTTACAGCTATTAAATAAAACAAAACCCAAGGACCTGCCTGCCTTTCCGCTTTGCTTTGACCCAAAAGGTGTTCCACCAATTTACCAATCAAATTCCTACATATGATAGACTTTAGGAAAACGATGGGTTGCTGGGGAACTTCACTCCTGATCTTGTGAAGGATCAATGATGTAGACTGCTTTGTGTATATTTAACAATTCTTCTAGATTTCTTTCATTAAGCAAAACTTAGTACTTCAATTATTAACTAAACGTCTGTTCCGAAGGCCGGATTATACGCATTGCCTGAGACGGTAACAGGCATTTGCTCAGGTTTTGCGCTCAGGGGACAATTTTGTATTGCAGAAGCAGCAAAACCAGCATGTGCGGTCTTTTCTAGAAGACATACTGCGTGAAAGGGAAAGTTAACAGCAAAGCCTTACCAGGTGGCACAAGAGGCAGTACTATCAGATTGTGTAACGCAGACTTCAAGGCCCACAAGTGCAAGAAGGTGAGGCAAAATGTATTTGCAGTAGGGGAACCACTTATTTATTTTTCTAGTGCACTGTCTCCGGCACATACACTTACTTGCTTAGATAGAACATTTATGGTAAACGGCGCTTTAAATGTCTTGAGTACAGATAGCTTTTACCTGTCTGTTATGATTTCACTTTTCTTCTTTTGGCTGAAGTGTCGACCAAGTACTGTTTGCTCCAGCTTGATTGCTGTTCATCCACTGATTGCACTGTGCTAAAGGTACCACTAGTGTTTTTTTTATTTTTATTTTTTTATTCTCTCCCTATTGTCCTTGTTGAACTTCTTGCCTTATGTAGCTATCTTTTACTGCCACACAAACTTCAGAGGAGCCGTTTTCTCCTTTAAAATTGATGTTTATTGTGACAACAGATGTTTACTTTTATTGTGAGAACAGATGTCCTCTGCTTAAATATGTATTTTCACTAAGACATGGACATGGGCTCATTTGCTCTCTCAAATAGGATTTTTGGCAAATGTTTTTTTTTTCTTAATCATGGGGATATTAACCTATTTGCTCAGAATTATAGGGGTGTTGTGCTGAGACCTAACACGGATTGACAATGACAGTAGATCTTGCCCTTAAGACTTTTGACGCTGCCATTGCCTTTTGTTGATTCTGTACGGTATGGTCATTGCAGACTATGGAGATGATTTGTAGCCATGTTGTATAGCAATTGGCGGCTGTGCAGCAGGTCTGAAAATAATGATCACAAGGGGGGGACTAGGATGCATCCAGCTCCAATACACTTGTAGAAAAATAGCACATTAGCTCTGGGTACACTATAGTGCTTTTCAGGCTGAAACGTACCAGACTGGTTTGCTTAAGACATCCTGGGGACATTCAGAAAGCTTCCCTCGGAATGTATTCCCCCTGTTGCTTACCATTTGCTTTGTGGTTTGTAACTCACATTTTTGGCATTCTGTGTGCTGGCTTTGTTTTAGGCTGTCCAGGGTTAGGTTGCTGCTCCCAAGGAGCAAAGCCTTTTCACACCAACTCCATTTGTGTTCTTCCACGAGTGCTCTTTTCTGTAAACAGGACTGTAAATCTCGTTCTTATCTTGTCATGCTTGTTGTGCATTCAAAGACTGAGGTCAAATGTCAGGCTCTGTCTTCCGACTTCACATGTACTTTGTTTCTCTGACTTCAAAGTGAGAGGATTTATGTGTTAATCCTGATGGATACTAGGGTAGAAAAGAGTTGTTCTTCTATCTAGCAGACAGCGATAATTAAATGAACTGTGCAAGTATTTCAGAAAATATCAGAATTAGGAACAAATGCAAAGCACTTTTTCTGTTAAATCTGACTTGTGTTGGAAACAAATAATTTATTATGATCAGAACAGATAATGACATTATGAGATGCTATTTCCACACATCATCATTTGGGCGCCATATAGTTTTATCAGTAAAACGTATGCCTGTTCAAATGTAATGGTCATTTCAATTGAAAATGTGTTGTCTGTAATTAGCGTGCTACCACACTAGGTATACTCCACTCTAACCCACTTTAGTGCACTCTATTCTGCACCACTCCATGCCACTGAAATCGGCACCACTGCACTCTACATCACCCAGTCTAGGCCACTCCATTCTACTCGGCACAACTCCACCCTGCACTATATGCCATGCAGTTTACTCTGTAACACTCAACTCTGCAGTGCCTGCACTTTATGCTACTCTAATCTACTCTGCACAGCTATACTCTGCAACACTCTAGGCTAATGCGCTTAACGCCAGTCCACTTTCCTTTATGCCGCTCCGCAGCACTCTACTTGGCAGCATTGCACTCTATCCCAATGCTGTCTGGACCACTGTACTCATCGCCACCCTACTCAAAACCATTCTATACCACTGTACTCTATGCTAATGCATACTATGCCACTCTACACCACTGCACTCTGACACTACTCTGCAACGCTGCACTGTATGCCACTCCACTCTGAACTGCTGCCTTGTTTGCCACTGCACTCTACAGCACTCTGACACTATATTCTGCTCTGCACCACTCCATGCCACTCTACACTGCACCACTCCATGCCACTCTACACTGCACCACTCCATGCCACTCTACACCACTCCATGCCACTCTACACTGCACCACTCCATGCCACTCTACACTGCACCACTCCATGCCACTCTACACTGCACCACTCCATGCCACTCTACACTGCACCACTCCATGCCACTCTACTCTGCACCACTCCATGCCACTCTACTCTGCACCACTGTACGCCACTGTACTGTACACTACTGCTCTATGCAATACTCTAATCTACACCACTGCATTATGTAACACTGAATTGTACACCGCTGCACTCTACGCCGTTATACTCTTCAACACTACCAGTCTTCTCTATTCTGCTACTCCACTGTACGCCATTCTGCATGACTCTACAATACCACTCCATGCACAACACTCTCAATCACTCCACAATACTCTACTCCACACCACTAACTTTTAGCCATGCTAACCAGCAGCCACTTTGCTCTACAACATGGCTAAAACCCATTGACAAAGCCAATCGCTGGTGCATAGGTGAGACCTATTGACTTTTCCAATGCTTGTTTAATTTAGTTTTAGCCATACTGCAAAGCAGCCACGCTGCTGTACAGCATGATTATAAAACTTTTTCAAAGCCAACAGCCCTCATAGGCGAGATCCTATTGGCTTTGCCAATCGTTGTTTCTTTTAGTACTCAGTGGGAGTCAATTTATTCTCTTGCTGTTTCTCCCTCTTAACACCACCCTTAGCACTAGCCATGTCCTGTCGACCAACTCATCTGTGGCTTCTTCTGTCCCCTCCTTGTCCTGTGCCTATTTTTTAGGTCTCGGCTAGACAGCACTTGCGCTGTCTTAAAGACATTTTGTATATACTTTGTGGGTTTCAGCCCGGCCATAGGCTTCCCACTTGCTGGCTCCTTCGTTGCTTTTCTATTCCTTCTCCCCATTTGTCCATAGCATGCATTTGTCATGCCTCTTGCTGTATTTAGCCCTCCCTGAGAGCACGGACCAAGTACTATATAAATACACTGATCACCATTTTACTATCTGTTCAGGAACTACCTTTTTTCTTTCTTAAAAATAAGTTCACAGGGTTGGTCCTGTTTTCGTTCTCTTGAGGCTCCTCTATAAACAGGCTGGTAAATCTTGTTCTCATCTTGTTACATCAGACACTGTTTACCTGAATTTGGTGAATGTTCCGCTCTCTCCAGACTCAGACATGCAGAGTAAGCCTTGTTTTCTGTAAGCTCAACTGAATCTATGCGTTGTCTGTCTCTTTATTCTCTCTTTCACTTTCACAGTTCTTTCGACTTGCAAATATTGCGTTGTTCCATCAGTGTTTGAGGCAGTGACTTAGATACATATGCCTAGTTTTAATTGTTTTCTGTTTAAAATGTGTATTGATATATCAGTGTAGTATTCGCTGCTGTTGTTGTTGCCCAGCTCCATAGCTGTCCCTCCCTGCCCCTTTTCAGTTTATTATACATTACGTTTCAGATAGATGTTAGGAATGATTTCAGTGGCTGTCCCCCCCTCCTCATACGAATAGTGCTCATTGGACAAATTGCCATTTGCCCATAAAATTTAGACCTAGCAGCTCCTGTGAGGTCCAAGGCCAATACAATCTGGTTAGGTCGAGGTGACCTCAGACGGCAGCAGCAACAGAAGTGAATGCCAGACATTGAGGAAAATAGTTTGTGCTGAGGGGTGATGCATGGGGATTCTTTGTGGATTTCAAGCAAGTGTTAAGTTTCCTGGAGCAGGATCTTTTTAGCGCACTGCCCATGTGCTAATTGTAAATTAGCTTGGCTGATGATTCCAGTGATTTGATGTATTAAAGACACTGCACTGCTTAATTTTGTTTGGCCGTTTTGAATATAGAGCGAATGTGCAAGATAGATTAGTTAGTTAATGCACATCTTTCAGACGCTTGTGCATTCTGGTGTTCACAGGTTTGCTTCCAAGCGGGGCTGAGTTTGCTTTACCTCATTCAGAGGCCGGTAAAATGGTTACCACTCAGCTTATAAATGCCAGTACAAGAGCATGGCGCCACAGAATAGTGTTCTTCATGCTGAAGCCAGTTGTTGTGTCAATAAAACGTTTGAAAAGTCTGTTTGCTTGCAGATCAGGTCACGAGATTTAATTAAGCAGAAATAAGCCATCCTTTCAATGTTTGCAAAAGTCAGACCTTTTCTCTCAGTTGTACTCTCTTGTGGTTTCTACTTTCCTCAGACCTTGCTTCCCCCACTTTGACTAAATGCAAAAAAAAAGTTTATACTTGGCGTCATGGTTTGTACATTCCCCAAATAGTTGAGGCCTATTGCAGTAAACACTTGCAAAAAACCTTCTGTTTTGTCTCTTGACTAGCATCCCTTTCCTACCTCTTCCAGCACACATTGGGATTCTATGAAAGAGTTGGAATGCTATTCTAATTTTGTATCGCCACCCATCCCTAGCAGTTCTGAATAAAATGTGTTGACCAGTGGTCGAAGCAGGCGGGATCGGAGGGACACTATGTGCCCCTACTTTTTTATGGGCGAGCACAAAGTGCTCCGTCCATTCTCTAATCTCTCTTTGGGCTTGAAACCACGCCCATGCCACGTCCGTCACTTACATTGGTTCGTGGGCTTGCCTTTTAAAATCCGCTTGCTTTCATTTGTGAAAGGCATGCATACGTCATGCCTTTTCCGGTGTTTAGCCCACCTACACAGCACCGGTAAAGTACCAAAAACATACTAGGCTCGATATTTTCAGCCTCGAGTCCGGACTACTTTATCTGTTTATTTCCACGCAGCACGATTGCACTGCATTTTACATAGCGCGATCGCACTGCATTTTTTTAATTTTTTTTGCTTTACAACACTAATAGCTCTAACTCGAACAAATGCGAGACCTGTTGCATTGAAAATGCTTGTTTAATTTGTGAAAAAGTTACCCTGCTTCTTATTAAAAGACAACCGTCCCGGTACGGTACACTCCAGTCGTGCAAATGCTTCAGCTTATGTTTCATTCAGGGAGTCTCCTTGCTTTCAGGCCAAGAGAGGGGCAGGTAACTTAACAATAAACAGGCCTTCTTGCCATGGTGCATCCTTGCCGGAAAAAATAAAATGCACACAAATGGTTAATCTGCAAACGTAAAGGTGGCTTGGGAGCAGGTACTGGTGTAGTTAATCGAATCACATGAATCTTTGTGTTGACAAATATTTATTATTTTCGATTGGTAGTGCAAGGGAGTTACCAGCTGAGCTGTGCAGTGTGCGCTTTTTAGGGCATTTAAATAAAAATAAATCATTACCTACAGTCTGGGTATTACTAAAATCTGTATTTTGGAAGCACAGTTTTATCTGAAACCTTTTTACACATTTGGTAGCAGTCTGTCTTATACCGCCTGTAATGCAAGTTTATCATTATCACTTACTTTTTCTCAGTGCTTCCTGTCACCGGCTGGGCGTCACACCTCACAATTCTCCATTGCACCAACCAAGATTTCCTTCTATGGCTGTCTGGTTACACACAGATCTGTCAGTGCATTAACTAAGAGATTTCATAATACACAATAGTGCACTTACCACAGATTAACTTAACTTTTTTATTTATTTTTTCAGTTAATCCGTGAGTTATTATTTATGTAGCTTCCTGAAGGGGAATGTATATAAATTGTTTTTTTTAGCCACACCTTTAACCTTGCCCCCACACTCATTGACCCCCGCCCCCATTGCATGCATCATCACAGTTCCTATATTTTTTTTTAATGCGCTTCAACCGCTGTTGTTGACAATATCGAAATAGGACTCTGTTTCCCCTCCTCAGAAAAATGGAAGGTTGGCCCGGTCTTGGCAGAATTTGAGCTTGCGAGAGCTGCCTGCAAGCTTTTACCTAAGTGAGCCATTTGAGAGGAATCAGTTAGTGTATTTATGAGGAAATCGTGTGACATTCTACGGAGGGTTTATTCTATCAACCTTCAATATTGGGTTTAGTGTATTTGCACTTTTTTGGTGGGAATCTAGTGGAAAACATGCAGAAAAATGCACTTGTAAAAACGTTCTGTAATTTTAATTAGACAGCAATGCAAACGTGATTTAGCTATTTTTCTCGTACATGATGCTTCCTGTCATTAATTAAAAGGGGTCAGAGGGCAGAAGGCGTGAACGCGGTTAAGGGCTGCTAATGAGAGTAATAAACAAGGGAGAAAAGAGAATCTTAGAGGGTGGACATTTTGTATTTAGTAACAGTCATCTCACCAAGCAGCGGCTTGTTCGTATGGGATGAGGAGCCACGTCCCTACATTTTCCCTGATGTGAAGAGTGTCTGTCAGGCTGAACAAAAATCAGCCTGACCGATATTCTTCTGGTTCAGGTCTGGCAGCCAGTAGATGGACATGCGCAGACTCATGGCTGCCTGAGCTAACCTTTGCTAGGCTGAAGAAGTTACAGCTCCTGTGGGTGTGACCTCTTCAGCCTGGCATAGTCGCCAGAAAGGCCCTCTCCCTCATAACAAGGGGGGAGAACGTCACTGATTGATTCGGACCTGTGTGCTTCAGTTTAAAGCCCTGAAGTGCCTAGGGCTAAGTGTCAGTCAGTGACCCTCCTCACAGAAGGGGGTGGGGTCAGCAGTCTCACTGATTCGTCCCACTCTATGGCAAGCTTGGGACTGCTACCTTCCATCTTTGGCTTACCTCAGGCAGGAGTCCAAACCCTCCTGGGACCTCTAAGACTCTGCGGCTCTTGAGGTAAGTTTTATTATTTTTAGTGTTTGGTGCATGCATTTATGAATGTATGTGTATTTGTTAGTAAGTGTTTTGAATGGGTGTGTGAGTGCATGTGTACATCAATCGGTGTGAGTGAGGTGTATGTGTAACCTCACCTGCCCCCCTCCACTCAAAATAAAATTACTTGCCACCGCTGATCTCCCCTCTGAACTGAACAGAATTGCAGACTTTAACTCATGAAACATGATAATACAAATTTGCGATCCGATGTTTGAGACAGTTTTTTGTGTAGTTGATCACATCCATTAATGCTGAGCCAGTGTATGGTGCACTTGTGCTTGCGGTCACCGTGCAGTCGATGCCTCTGAATTTGCTCCTTGCTTCTAATCCATCCCAAATTAAGAAGTAATGCTACTCATCTCTTCTGATTAACAGCGCGCACAGCTCTTGGCAGATGACAAAAGAAGATTTGAAAGCAAGCTCTGAGGAGATAGCTGGGGTTGTTATAGATAACTTTAAAAAACACTTTTACCTGGAATGCTCCTGTCTAGCGTCCAAATACAGAGTGCGCCTCGGGTCTCACAAAACACATGCACAGGCAACCCGATGACATCCAATCGTGCACTGCTATATCACACAATTGTGTTTGGAAACACACACAAACATGCGCACATAAGCCACAGTCACCCCCTCAAAAGTAATCACACACACTTGCACACAAGACACATATGCAGCCTCAGTAAGATACGGCTAAAAACATTGACAATGCCAAAAGCTTGGCCATTGCCGAGACCTATTGGCTTTGCCAATGTGTGTTAATTTTCCCCACCCACATACCTTTGCTGCTCCCTCCCATATTCCCATGCTGCTTCCGCCACACAGCAGACTTTCCCTTGTGTCCTGCCAACAGTGCTCTTCCCTGACATTTTTTTCATTTACTGCTCCAAGATGTGTGTCATTTTGGAACTGTAAATAAAAAAGGGGGCTGTAATGTCTTGACACATTTGTGTGCATGCATGGAGAATCAAATATGTGCATATGCCATTACACAGGGTCAATCTTTTTTTTTTTTTCTTTTCTTCCGCTATTCTGTTCAGCATTGATGTTAAGCATCTTTTTCTTTCTGTCAGTGCTGTTCAGCATCAGTTATAAGCGTTGGCCAACCAAAAGTTCAGCAAATGTCTTTCAGTGGCGAGACTTCCTGGATTTGCACAAGTTTATTATTTTTTTTAATTTTTTTTAAATGTTTTATCTATTTGATAAACCACCCATCCAATTTTAGATACTTGTTAATGCACAGAATAATGTTCTGTGAGTTATTAGTCCCATGAAAGGACACCTACTCAAATCCCCCCCCCCCCCCCCCCCCGCCCCCCACCCCACCTCCCCGGGTGGTGTGTTGAGTTGGTGTCCTGTCATGGGACTAATATCTTCCCCCATCCCAGTTAAGCAAGGGTACATGTAATGGGATTTTGTTGCCGTTGGTTGTATTTCCTTGTGTTCACCTATTGTTGTCCATGCGAAGCCCACGGTGGAGCTTGGCAGGGATCTAATGTAATGCCTCTGTGGTCAGACCATCCCTGCCAAATCTTCCTTTGTTTTTGGGGGCATCCACGTCCTTGGTATATTGGCCTTTCAAGGGCCATACAGTGGTCCATGCTGGTAGCCCATTTGGTTGACGGCGGAGCACATGTTTGTTTGTTTTCTTGGACAGCATCCTTCTGTTTCTTGAGCAGTGATGTGCCATTGAATGTCTTGCTTGAAATTTGTCCCTGTAACTCCAGTCTAGAATATCACCTGTGAAGCATTCTAAGCACCCAACGTGCTAATTATTTGACAGTTATTTCTGCTAGATAAAGGCATGACTATTGGAACTATTTTTTTTTTCCTTCATGTGTGTGAGAGTGGATGGATACACTGGTCTCCGCTTTAGCCCATTGGCTTTGCTTATGTCTAGAAAGAAGTGCTGTGGAATTGAAAGTTCTCAACAGTAGACTCTAATTTTTGTTCTACTTATTCAGAGTTTCTCTCTTTCCTCACCCCTTGCATGACCAGTCATCTTGGATCTTAAATGTCCTGATGTGTTTACTTCCAGACATCCTCTTTAACGGAGTCTTCATTAGTTCGTATTTCCTAGTAACCTGGGATCTTTTTTTTTGTCCGAATTGTAGTTTTTCCTTTTGAAAACCCTTTTATCCTGGTTTATAGTAGGTTGACATGGGCAGATAGTTGCTGCATTACTGTGGTTTGTCAATTTTTCCATCAAGAAATATGTCTGAACTGCCACCTTACAGTACAAAAAGAATTGTACAAACTTCATCACATGTTGTCATTCATCCTCCTAAGTTAATTCTCCAAATAGTTATTCACATAATGTCCAAGTTTATTTTGAGTTTTTGTTCCTCTTTAAGTACATAATATCTAGTGATTTCCTTTTGTTCAGCATCTGAATTGCTTGCATTGTGAGTTCGTCTGGAGCAAGGGTCTTTTCAAAAGTGTTTTGTTTTATGGCCTTTATTACACTTGGCCTTGTTAGACACAGCTGGCTCTAGTGTCTGTTCATAAGTTGCACTTTCCAAGGATTCTGTGCTTAAATTCTTGTCAAATTTGTTTGGGGTGTGTAGTCTTGACTTTGGCATTGTGTGGTGTTTCACGGTCTGTTTTATCCAGAGCAACATCGAAAAGCATGGAAAACGACATTTAGTATAATGCAGGAGTGTATCAGTGCTACATTTGCATATATCTCCTACATTGGACCGTGGTCTGTCTGTGCAGGGTTTCAGTCGTATGCCCCTAAGCCCTGCCCAATCCTTCCAGCTTTTATACTGTTTCTGGGGGCATCCCCTTGCCAGATATATTGGGCGTTCCAATCCCATACAGTAATCTATGCCTTTGGCTTACCTTTCTATGGGGGGGGAGGGGAGGGGCATCATATCTTTACAGCCCCTAGCAATGTCCCATTTGGCGACAATTAAACTTAGCCAAAGGAGCGCCCCTGGATAATGCTTTCCTCGTAGATCATCTGTGATGTGAACGAGGTTGATTCTGGGGTCCCGAGGGATATTCCAGCTCAGCACCCCCGCCGACCGCCCCTCCAACTCTGCTCAAAAAGTGAGAGTGCAGGACAATGCCAGGATGTGTGGGGTGTCTTTCACTATTATTGACAGACATATTTGAGGCCAAAGGCTCCTAAGTCACATTAGTTTGCAGCCATTAGTGGAGTTTTGTTCATGAATTCATTTGAAGTATGTCATAGTTTACTTTGTACCTTCCCTTTTCTGGGGTCAAAGACTTTACATCTTTCTAGGTCTGGAGGTTTTTTTGTATTTTATTTTTTTATGCTTGACCTGAAACTAGTTCTCTTTCACAGGACCTTGTACATCTCTCTGTCCTGAGATATATATCTTGGATCGATTCTTATTGATTGCTACCTGTTTCTTTTCAAAGTTCTATATTCTAGTTGAGCCCTGTAAAAATCTGGTTCCTTGAGATGTCATTGGTACCTCTTTGTCCTGATTTGAGTCTCGGGTGTGTCTACCTCTCCGAGGGTGAATACATATCCGACTGTGGACATGGCTAAACCCCCCCCCCAAAAAAAATCCTGCTTTTGCTTCTGCAACTTGAAATGTTAGGGTTAGGTCTGAATTTTCCCACAAGCTGTAGACCAAAAAATTATGCTATTGGACAGATCTTAGCTGGAGTGTCTTCTATAGCCCTCTATCTCAAAATTTTAGGCCAACCTCAGAATACCCAACAAAATGATCATGCGGCCAGTTCCTATAGATAATTTGAAAATTTCAGTTCACTGTGGCTCCATGCTTGCTTTTCTTGTTCCCTTTTGATGTTGAACATGTTGCATTTCCCCTTACCATGGACCAGAGAGATGGCCATCAAAAATTGCTGCACTGTACAGTAGAGAATGTTATTTCCGATATTGGCAGATTGTCAAAAAAGGCATTTTGGAAATTGGCAGAGGTCCTAGACGACAACTAATATGCAAGTAATATCTGGGATATTTTGACCAGTTACTACAAAGTAGGTTAGCTGTGTTGCTGAGCCTGCAGAGATTAAAGGGAATGTTTGACGTTCACACCCAAGCACCATTTTGTACCCAGATTTATAAAGCCTTCCTAGACAACCAATTAACTAGTGCTCTTCTTCAATGTAGGTTCCGCAGCACAAACCTGTAAGTGTGAGCCTGCCGCACGGTCCAGCAGGCATGAGGATAAATGTGGTGAACCACCAGCCGCTCAACCAGGTACCACTACATAAATTGGGTCTCCTCCAACAAACTCTCCAATTACATATCCTTATGCCGGACTCTGCTTTTCTTTTCATTCTTCCATCTTTCTGTGGCTATTTGTGCTCTTTTTCTTGTTCCTATCTCTCACCATCTGCCTCCTTTATCTTCGAGCCTCTCGTCCATGCTGTCCTCCTTCTGTATGTCTGCCTCTTCCTTCTTACCTTGCACCAGTCTTTTTTTTTTTTTTTTTTGCCTCTCTCACATTTGCCCCCCCTTCCCCCGTGTCCTTCCTTGGCTTCTTCATCCTCTTGTTCTTTTGACTCTTGTCTTTTTTTGTCAGTATCCTCTGCTTCCTCTTTCACTCTTACCCTTTTCTTTTCTCCCTTTCTCTCACAATGCTACTTCTGCCTCTACCTTTCAGCCTTTCTCCCACTCTTGCAATGTCTTCTGTTTCTCAGTTTCCTCTTTTGGTTCTCCTCGGTAGCCAGCTCTTTCTGCCTCGGTTACTGTTTTCTTCTTTCTCACTCTGCTTCTTCTTGCCTTTCTCCTACACTGCCACTTTCTTCTTCAACCTCTGTCTCTCCCTGCTTTTTTTCTATTCTTAGCCATGCTCCTTAGTGGCTCTTGTGCAATTTGCCTCATGCCTCCCTTCAAATTGCCTTTGTCTTGAATTCTACTACTGTCGGCTGTTCTTTGACTCCTGAATGTGCGTCCTAGCCAAGGGTGGCATATCTAAGGCATGATTTTACCTCCCCATGCAGAGCCTAGAAGACCTGGAGGATTACGAAGATGAGGATGAAGAGCTGACCACCCCTATTCCCAGGAAGCAGATGAAGGTGGGCCCAGCAAACAGCTTCCTCCAAAAATGTGTATGTGGTTGGTGTTGTGTGACCAGTAAGGGCCTCTGTCATCTAGTACTCTTTAAGGGCAGAAATATATTAGGTATACTGGTGTTACAAGATGGCCAATGAGCGATATCTTTTGTTGTAATAATTCAACTGAAAGCCTAATGAATCAAAAACGGAGTAGTGTTACTCTAACTCGAGAAAGCTTCTGCTGTCTGTCCACCACACTGAACCAATAGGAAGCGTTCATGAAATCGTTGTATGAGCAGAGTTGGTCTTCAAGATAAGGTTCTGGTACATTAAATCTGTTTCTGCATTTGAGATATATTGTGAGCGGCTGATGTGGGGAGAGGGGAATATGGGGACCATTATGGGATGCTTAACCCTACCCTAAACCCTCCGCAGTGACTCAGTCATCCTACACCCATGCGTGGCACATTCCAGTTTGACCACGTTCTGCTTTGCTCAGTAACTAAGAAATCTGTGGCATTTTCACTGTAGCCAATGTCAGTCAGTTAACTGAACCAGCTCCTGCCAGCACCTGATCGCTACCGTGTAGGCTATAGTAAGTCCTACTTGACTATCCTCCCAGGCGATGACATGGGCCTTTGGACCCCTCATAGCAACTCATGCATACAATGTCCATAGGTTACTCTGCTCAAGGGGCATCCACAACTAATGTCAAGCTGGAGGCCGCCTTTAAGACTTTGTGAAAGCTTGGTACCAGTACACCTTTTCCTCTGAAGGCAGAAGTGATCGCACGAATGATTAACTGAAATTCACGTCATAAATTACACTGATGTGCAACCGTGGTGTCCTTGCGCTAATAGCACCCGGGGAAGAAAGGTAACTGAACCAAAGGAAACGGCTGTGCCTTATGTTTTTTTTTCTGTAAAGTAAGATAATTTGAATTGCACATGAAGGAGCTGGAAGATATGAAAAACGAGATCTATGGCATCAGTCACTGCCTGCAATAATAGACAAGGAAAATACTTTAGGACTGAAAATAGTCTCCTGGCCTTTTGATAAAAAGTATAAGCTGATTACGTCCAGAGGCTCAACACTATTTCTTCTTCTGCGCATACCCCATTTTGTGCTCCCGGTGGAACTGGAAGTACAGGATGTTGGAGGGAGAAAAGACTTTCACGTTGCTAAGCCTGGATGGCCAGAATTTTAGCTAATTCAGATATCACGGTGGCCCAAGCATCTGTGACAACAGCACTTTGAAACTCTGCTTAAATGATTAGATAGGTCGGGAAGTGACAGGCAAGGAGTCTCCCGAACGGCAGTAGGAAAATGCAGTCTTTAGTATCCGTAAATCCTCTCTTGCCATTCGCCAAATGTTCTCTACCGTGGTTTACTACACTATAGTTAAAGGGTACATTTAATTTTTGGTATTTCAACAAGCTGGTTTCTCTTTTGATGCAACCTATTATGTGGTCTTATTTCATTAGCTGGTATGACTTCCAAAAACATCGAAAGAACTGTTTATTCATTGTACAAACCAGTTCATTTACTCTTGCACAGAACTAGAACTCAAGTGTTAATTCTGTAACTGATAATTCCTCTTCTGCACAGACGAGGCACTGTTTGCACCAGACTTGCAATGCATGATCTTTCTATTCTTATTTGGCTAGCAAACAGAAAATGCCTACGGTTTGTTGTAGGACCTCCGTACTTCAGTTAAAGTAGCCTGGTACAGGGCAGACGACTTCTTGAAATACTTCTCAAAGTGCACATGTTCTTGTCGTAGGATCCTGCACTTCACTTTTGTCTTGCTTTATCTTTCATGCTCCAGAATTGTTTTGAGCACTTGGGGTGTCCTTATGCGATAGGTTGGCACTTTTTAGGCATACTTTCTCCCTTTGAGGTTGTACCTTTGTTTAGGCAGGAAGTTTTGTTTCTGCAGCAAGAAAATATTAGGATTGTTCCACTAATTACAAATGCTAAGCAAGCAAAAATGACTAAGTCATATTGCTGAAATATGTCCAGTACATTTCTGCAGTAACATCTGGTTAAGATAACATTTAAAGGTTACAGCAGAGCCTGCCCTGAATAATTGTGCTCCTAGGTATGTTGTTGAAGTCTGCAGTGTGATTTATATGAATTTCAAAGACCATAATCAAGAAAGGGTTACAAAAAATGTTCATGTGGATTGGCTACAGAGTGCTGTCAAAGAGCTAGATCATACTATCATTCAGACCAAGTCTGAATGACAAAACAATTGATATAGTACAACCTTCTTTGCCACAAACAGATGTGGGTTGGTAATAAATCCAAAGCTCGTCCTCTCTCCCCTTCGACATTTGTGGTAACCACAACAAAAAGCTAGCATTCGAAGGAAGAGGAAGAATGTAAAGAATGACAGTGAGAATACATGACCATTTACAAAGCTTCAAACAATAGGAGCAAGACCAACAGAGGGAAATGCCCTCGCCATAGTGCAGCACAATTGCACTACGAATATCAAAAAGCAAACTAGTTGAGGCTCAGGTTGATAAAGATATACACCCTGCTGTGCACGTATGACCGCAATAGGCATTTAAATGGTGCATGTGGGGGTGCATAAAAACACTTAACCTAGACTTGCATCTTTTTACTTTCAAGGCCGTTTTCCAAAACGGAGATCGTTTCTTTTTTTTTTTTTTTTTGTTAACTTTGTTTTTAACTTGTATCTGGCTCTATCAGTGCTCAGTATTGGGCCTCTTTCCTAAGCAGGATAAAGAAAGCTTTGCAAGGTGTAAATCTGTAGTGTTGTGAATTTTTGTGTTTTGCCGTTAACGATCATAACAGAATGTTCGATGGCATCTGTCGCTGTAGATACGCATGTTTTGCAATAGCTCGCCATCTGGTGTTGGGCCGGAGTGTTACAAGTTGTTTTTCTTCGAAGAAGTCTTTCGAGTCACGGGACCGAGTGACTCCTCCTTTTGTCTCCATTGCGCATGGGCGTCGACTCCATCTTCGATTGTTTTTTTTCCGCCATCGGGTTCGGACGTGTTCCTGTCGCTCCGAGTTTCGGAACGGAAAGATAGCTAATTTCGGAAGATTTTCGTCGGTATTGTTGCGTTCGGGATCGGCGTAGTTAGATTCAACACCGCGTCGAAGGATCGAAGAGCTCCGGTGCCCTTCGGGGTAGTTTTTCGATCCCCCGTCGGGGCCTGGTCGGCCAGACCACGTGCTGAAGAACGCCGATGGAACGGACCCCGTTCCGTTTCTGCCCCAAATGCCACAATAAATACCCCTATACAGACCAACACTTGGTCTGTAACCTGTGCCTGTCACCTGAGCACAGCGAAGACACCTGCGAGGCCTGTTGTGCGTTCCGGTCCCGAAAAACTCTCCGAGACCGTCGAGCCAGAAGACTTCAGATGGCGTCCGCGCCGACAGCCCACCGGGAGTTCGAGGAACAAGAAGAGGAGGGATCCTTTCCGATCCAAGAATCGGACTCCGAAGGATTCGACGATACACAATCCGTGAGTAAGACGTCGAAAACCACACAGAGGAAGATTTACAAGGCCCAGGGGACGCCACTGCCATCAGGCCATGGCTCCACCCATAAATTCGGTGACCGACCGTCGGCACCGAAAAAGGCCCAAACAGTGCCGAGATCGTCCGACTCCGGTCGAGACACCGGCACGCAGCCTTCTCGGGACCGAGAAAGTGCTGGAGACAAGCCTCGACACCGAGATGCCGGTGTGGACACTGCTCGACGCCGAGACAGCGGCACCGAAGAAGATCGACGCCGAGAGGTTTTGGCCCCGAAAAGGAAAAAAGTCACCTCGGAGCCGAAAAAACACGCAGACAGGGTTTCGGTCCCAAAACAAACTGCAAGCGACCCAGCTTCAGGCTCTTGTACAGAAGAGCACTCGCTAACCTCCCAAATGCTAAAGCATAGGTTTGAGGAAGAGCTACAATCAACTGATGTGGACCATACGCAAAAGCGTATTTTCATACAGCAGGGGACAGGAAAAATAAGCACCCTTCCCCCCATTAGAAGAAAGAGAAGGTTGGAGTTCCAAACTGAACAGACACCACAACCAAAAGTGGTGAAAAGAGTTACCCCACCACCCTCTCCTCCGCCCGTGATTAACGTCTCACCAGCACAAACTCCATCACACTCCCCAGCTCACACCACCATAAGTCAGGGTGACCAAGATCAAGACGCATGGGACCTATACGACGCCCCAGTGTCAGATAACAGTCCGGAGGCATACCCTACGAAGCCATCTCCACCAGAGGACAGCACCGCGTATTCTCAAGTGGTGGCTAGAGCAGCACAATTTCACAACGTAAGCCTCCACTCAGAACAGGTCGAGGATGATTTTTTATTCAACACACACTCCTCCACCCACAGCTCATACCAAAGCCTGCCTATGCTCCCTGGTATGCTCCGGCCCGCAAAAGAAATCTTTAAGGAGCCGGTCAAAAGTAGGGCAATCACACCAAGGGTGGAAAAAAAGTATAAGGCGCCTCCTACAGACCCGGTTTTCATCACTACACAGCTGCCACCAGACTCTGTCGTTGTAGGAGCAGCTAGGAAAAGGGCCAACTCCCACACATCTGGAGATGCACCACCCCCAGATAAAGAAAGCCGCAAGTTCGATGCAGCTGGTAAGAGAGTCGCAGCACAAGCTGCAAACCAGTGGCGCATCGCGAACTCCCAGGCACTACTTGCGCGCTATGACAGAGCCCACTGGGACGAGATGCAACATCTCATTGAACATCTGCCCAAGGACTTACAAAATAGGGCAAAACAAGTGGTTGAGGAGGGACAGACCATTTCCAACAACCAGATCCGCTCCTCCATGGACGCTGCAGATACAGCTGCACGGACAATTAATACATCTGTAACTATCAGAAGGCATGCATGGCTCCGAACGTCTGGATTTAAACCAGGGATTCAACAAGCAGTTCTCAATATGCCTTTTAACGAAAAAGAACTGTTCGGTCCAGAAGTGGACACAGCGATTGAGAAACTCAAAAAAGATACGGACACTGCCAAAGCCATGGGCGCACTCTACTCCCCGCAGAGCAGAGGGAATTACAGCACATTCCGTAAAACACCCTTTCGAGGGGGGTTTCGGGGTCAGAGCACACAAGCCAGCACCTCACAAGCAACACCGTCCAGTTACCAGGGACAGTATAGAGGAGGTTTTCGGGGACAATATAGAGGAGGGCAATTCCCTAGGAATAGAGGAAGATTTCAGAGCCCCAAAACCCCTACTACTAAACAGTGACTCACATGTCACTCACCCCCTCCACACAACACCAGTGGGGGGAAGAATAAGTCATTATTACAAAGCATGGGAGGAAATCACTACAGACACTTGGGTTCTAGCAATTATCCAACATGGTTATTGCATAGAATTTCTACAATTCCCTCCAAACATACCACCAAAAGCACAAAATTTGACAACACACCATTCCAATCTCCTGGAGATAGAAATGCAGGCACTATTGCAAAAGAATGCAATCGAATTAGTGCCAAACACACAAATAAACACAGGAGTTTACTCACTGTACTTTCTGATACCAAAGAAGGACAAAACGCTGAGACCAATCCTAGACCTCAGAGTAGTGAACACTTTCATCAAATCAGACCACTTTCACGTGGTCACACTACAAGAAGTATTGCCATTGCTAAAACTACACGACTACATGGCAACTTTAGACCTCAAGGATGCTTATTTCCATATACCAATACACCCATCGCACAGGAAATACCTAAGGTTTGTATTCAAGGGAATACATTACCAATTCAAGGTACTGCCTTTCGGATTAACAACCGCACCAAGAGTCTTTACCAAATGTCTAGCGGTAGTCGCTGCACACATAAGAAGGCAGCAAATACATGTGTTCCCATATCTAGACGACTGGCTAATCAAGGCCCATTCGTTAATACAGTGCTCAAATCACACAAATCATATCATACAAAAACCCTCTTCAAACTAGGGTTCACCGTCAATTTCACAAAATCCAAAATTCTGCCGCGCAAGGTACAACAATACCTGGGAGCCATAATAGACACATCAAAAGGAGTAGCCACTCCAAGTCCACAAAGAATTCAAAATTTCAACACCATCATACAACGCATGTATCCAACACAAAGGATACAAGCAAAGATGGTACTACAACTCCTAGGCATGATGTCTTCATGCATAGCCATTGTCCCAAACGCAAGACTGCACATGAGGCCCTTACAACAGTGCCTAGCATCACAATGGTCACAAGCACAGGGTCACCTTCTAGATCTGGTGTTAATAGACCGCCAAACTTACCTCTCGCTTCTGTGGTGGAACAACATAAATTTAAACAAAGGGCGGCCTTTCCAAGACCCAGTGCCACAATACGTAATAACAACAGATGCTTCCATGACCGGGTGGGGAGCACACCTCGATCAACACAGCATACAAGGACAATGGAACGTTCATCAAACAAAACTGCATATAAATCACCTAGAACTTCTAGCAGTTTTTCAAGCACTAAAAGCTTTCCAACCAATAATAGTTCACAAATACATTCTCGTCAAAACAGACAACATGACAACAATGTATTATCTAAACAAGCAAGGGGGGACGCACTCCACGCAGTTAAGCCTGCTAGCACAAAAGATTTGGCGTTGGGCAATTCACAACCAAATTCGCCTAATAGCACAATTTATACCAGGAATCCAAAATCAACTCGCAGACAATCTCTCTCGAGATCACCAACAGGTCCACGAATGGGAAATTCACCCCCAAATTCTGAACACTTATTTCAAACTCTGGGGAACACCTCAGATAGACTTGTTTGCGACAAAGGAGAACGCAAAATGCCAAAACTTCGCATCCAGATACCCACACAAACAGTCCCAAGGCAATGCCCTATGGATGAACTGGTCAGGGATATTTGCTTACGCTTTTCCTCCTCTCCCTCTCCTTCCTTACCTGGTAAACAAACTCAGTCAAAACAAACTCAAACTCATATTAATAGCACCAACTTGGGCAAGGCAACCCTGGTACACAACGCTGCTAGACCTATCAGTAGTACCCTGCATCAAATTGCCCAACAGGCCAGATCTGTTGACACAGCACAACCAAAAGATCAGACACCCAGATCCAGCATCGCTGAATCTAGCAATCTGGCTCCTGAAATCCTAGAATTCGGGCACTTAGAACTTACCCAAGAATGTATGGAAGTCATAAAACAAGCCAGAAGGCCATCCACCAGGCACTGCTATGCAAGTAAATGGAAGAGGTTTGTTTGCTACTGCCATATTAATCAAATACAACCATTACACACAACTCCAGAACATGTAGTGGGTTACTTGCTTCACTTACAAAAATCTAACCTGGCTTTCTCTTCCATTAAAATACACCTTGCAGCAATATCTGCATACCTGCAGACTACCTATTCAACTTCCCTATATAAGATACCAGTCATTAAAGCATTCATGGAGGGCCTTAGGAGAATTATACCACCAAGAACACCACCTGTTCCTTCATGGAACCTAAATGTTGTCCTAACTAGACTTATGGGTCCACCTTTTGAACCCATGCACTCCTGCGAAATACAGTTCCTAGCCTGGAAGGTGGCATTTCTCATCGCCATTACTTCCCTAAGAAGAGTAAGCGAGATTCAGGCGTTTACAATACAGGAACCTTTTATACAACTACACAAGAATAAGGTTGTCCTAAGGACCAATCCTAAATTTTTGCCAAAGGTTATTTCACCGTTCCATCTAAATCAAACAGTGGAACTTCCAGTGTTCTTTCCACAGCCAGATACCGTAGCTGAAAGGGCACTACATACATTAGATGTCAAAAGAGCATTGATGTATTACATTGACAGAACAAAAAACATCAGAAAGACTAAACAACTATTTATTGCATTTCAAAAACCTCATGCAGGAAACCCAATATCAAAACAAGGTATAGCCAGATGGATAGTTAAATGCATCCAAATCTGCTACCTTAAAGCTAAACGACAGCTGCCCATTACACCAAGGGCACACTCAACCAGAAAGAAAGGTGGCACCATGGCCTTTCTAGGAAACATCCCAATGCAAGAAATATGTAAGGCAGCCACATGGTCTACGCCTCACACATTCACCAAGCACTACTGTGTAGACGTGTTATCCGCACAACAAGCCACAGTAGGTCAAGCCGTATTAAGAACATTATTTCAGACTACTTCCACTCCTACAGGCTGATCCACCGCTTTTGGGAAGATAACTGCTTACTAGTCTATGCAAAACATGCGTATCTACAGCGACAGATGCCATCGAACTGAAAATGTCACTTACCCAGTGTACATCTGTTCGTGGCATC